>NW_027556098.1:138512436-138612436 GCF_003287225.1 Phascolarctos cinereus
TTACATATATATTCTTATTTTATACTTAACAACATGGGAGGTAGATGATCCCCACACCAACTCTATTTTAGACCTGACATAACTCAGAGAGAAATTGATTTGGCCAGAATGGCATAGCTAGTATGTATCTGATGTAGGATTTGAACTCAGATCTTTCTGACCTCAAGTCAAGAGCTTTTACCCAATCTGCCACCTAGATATCTAAAATGCCTTGTGCCATAGAGTAGGAAACAAATCTACATAAATAGACAGTGGGTAGTAGGAACAGACAAGAGCTGAAGGCCTCCCATAGCCCTTCTTTCCATAAACCTCTGATACAGAAAAAAACTACCACAGCCTCTGCAGTTAAGGTTTAGGGTTTGAGAGAACTGAGAAAGTCACAGGGGCTTCCTGGGAAGAACACTGTGTCAGAATATAGGAAACAATTTACATGTATATGCACTTTAAGAATGTTTGCCACTATCATTTTTGAAACTGCCTTTTAAACACTAGACATTTGTCCTAGTGCACCGACAGGGTTTCCTGTTTCCTTCCACTCAGTTGAGGGCCAAGCCACTTGTTTATCCCCATTTATGTCAGCCCTGGTTGACAATGGGATAGCACTGGGCAAGGTCCTGCAGTCAAGCCCCTACCCCAGGTTACCTTCCACAACCCAACATCCAAGGACCTTCAATAAAGGATAGGATCAAAAGAGGATCAACAAATATAAATAGTGGCTTTACTAATAGTAAATTCTTTCTGGACAGGAACTGAACCTCAGATCTGTCCTGTAGCACCTAAGCTCTACTTTAGCACCTAACACTGTAGTCTTCACAGAGTGAGCACCCAAATAATATTCCTGTCATTAAATGAAATGGGGATGATCTTTCCTTTCTTAAAATTCATATAACACTTTACCTGGATCACTCCTTTGCTCTTTGCACAATTCACTTTCTGTAATAGACATTTGTATTTGTGTCTCTCCACTTCTCCCAACCTCATTAGATCATAAGTTTCCTGAGAATAAAGTATATGTCACATCTATTTTTGTATATCGAGGACATGTATCATATAAAGTGAGTACTAAAGAAATGCTTATTACCTATAATTGAACATATCTGATTTCAGTTCTCTGTTACTCAGAGAAAAGAAAAGAATAGAGCAGTTATATAAGCATCACAAAAAGAGAAATGTGGACATGGGAGAGGTGAGACTACTTTTGCTTGGTTCAAGAGGTAAGAGACTGAAGAGCAAAGTGCAAATGTTACAGAGAAGCAGATTCCAGCTTGATGTAAGAGCAAGGGTGAATGGAAAGCAGCCAAATGAATTACTCCCACCCAATTTATATTAATTTTATTGTTGTTAAGTCATTCCAGACAAGTCTAGATGCTAACTCTGGATACCTTTATCAAGTAAGAAAAACCAATCAACTGAAACAATCAGTCAAAGGTAGGAACTAGCTGTAAACAAGGCATGAATATGAAACCCAGAAGCAATAAATTCAAGCTTCTGAAAGAATAAAGAAGAATTGTCCCAGTAAAAACCTTGAGAGAGAGTTACATGGGGAGGGAGAGGAAGATTCTACACCTTGCCCTTGTTTATTCTCTCTTGATCAGAGAAGAACTTTGTGAACTTTGGAGGGCCAGAGGATTTTAGACTTTAAAACAATATCCTAGTCCTACATTCATTCACAGAACAACTGACTTAGTGTCTAAATTGGGAGCCAAGGCAAAATTACATACATTCAGGAAATGCATCTTCAGGACTCCACAAAGGTCTCAGCAAAGAACTTATATAATGCTAAGGTAGAACTTCATTAGCAACACAAAGAGGAGTGGCACCAGGGAAGGAGAAGAATTTCCAGCAACCAAAAGTTGATTTACACTTTGACCATGTGTGTTCTCTTAGCTAGTACTTGATTTTCCCTGAACTCTCTAAGCATGGATAAACACTAGGACAATCAGAAGAACCCAACATTTTTAACCTCATTATGTACAAAATTAATATACAGTTTTGGGGTATGTTTTCTACCAACCATGTCCCTAACCATAGGAGATATGTATTTCTAAAAGCTAATTAAGCCTGTCTGATGAATTGATATCAATTGATAATCACAGTGGGGACTCCTGAGATACAACATACACAAACCCCTGCAACCCAATCCTCAAGGTTTCTGAATGACAAGTTAATGCTAAGCATTATCAAAGGGATTACTATTCAGGCAAAAATCTAGATATTCTCTAAAGTATCTATGTCAATTCTAAGATTCTGTAATTCTGTGATTTTCTTAGAGATGACTTAGGCAAGGAAGTACTACATTTTTCTCAGTAAACAGGCATGTACTCCTAGTAACAGTCTGGCAAAATGCATAACAGCCAAATTTGATTCCCTTTCCCTTATACAATCTTTACAAAATCAGGTGTCAATAGTTGGCTCCTGTACATGTTTTCCTTAGGCAAATAACAGGGTATATTAAGCAAGCAAGAAAGAATTCTGATTGCATTTAATTTATGTCTGGAAGGAAAAAGACTGGCAACACACATGGAAGCTTGTCTGGAACCATATACATAGAACATTGGTGCTAGAAGGGACCTTCAAGATGACCTAACCAAACTCCCTTATTTTACAGACGAGGACATTGAGCACCACAGGCAAAGTGACTTTCCTTGACTTTTACAGGTTTCAGGGGAAAATTACTCTTCCTTTGGAGTCTTGAATGTCAGATCCATTCAATATGCTGGTCAGTTTTGCTGAACGTCTTTAGTTTTCTTTCCTTTTAAATTTTTTTATTGTGAGGCATGGCTCTCTGCTTTGAGAAAGAAGGGGGAATAAAATTGAAAATGAAGGCATTGTAAAAACAAAAGTTATTATTACAATTTTTAAAAATCCTGCCACACCAACTTAAAACTTGCCCTCTAAATCTCTTCACTGTTTCAGAAACATGCCATGTGCATTCCTTGCTTGTTGCTCTTTTCAGATTGTTTTACTTGTCTGGAGCATCTCTCTCTCTCTCTCTCTCTCTCTCTCTCTCTCTCTCTCTATATATATATATATATATATATATATATATGATATAGATGTAGATATAGATATAGATATAGATATAGATATATCTATATATCTATATATCTATATATAGATATATATCTATATCTATGTATATCTGTATATAGATATATATGTGTATATATATATATATAGATACAGATATACACACACATATATACATATATATGTGTGTGTATATGTGTGTATATATGTATTTATATATGTACCTACATACATACATATACATATAATCAGAATAATCAGTACCTACGCATTCTTCAAGATCTAAGCACTGATTTGTTTTCCTATAATTAAGAAAAAAGAGGTTTTTTTTCATAAAATCCAAGTTTCAAATTTTTTTTCCTGTTATCCTCATAAACTAAGTGAACTATACCAACAACAACCACATGAACAACAACAAAAAACTAAAAAAATTCATTACATTATATCTCAATTTAGAGTTCAGAAAGTATGGTAAGCAAGTTATATTTTGGTCTTTATTGATACAAACACATATACTTCTGTGAGCACACATCTTCTGTATCACATATTCTACAGATATAGGCTGTCATCACTTCAGGTAGATTCTCTGTGTAGGGCTTATGGAAAGATAGGCATAGCAACTGCATGAAATTAAAAATAATAGAATGGTTATGATCGATACTTGTCTTTTGCTTTTACTAATGAGATCACAGCTTGATTTATGATGGATCAAATAATATATATAATCAAATAATTATCATATTCTTTGTTTCATGTATGATAGAATTGTATCCCAAATAAAACTTTAAACTCTGTGATGGAGAGGAAACTTTTTCATACTTCTTTCATTTGCCCCAGAGTACCTAGGGCAGTGCTAGGCACATATCAATCAATTTATTAAGCACCCATTATTACATGTCAGTCACTGAGCTAAGTACTAGCGATGGAAGTACAAAAGTGAGACAAGTGTTTCTCTCAAACAGCTTACCATATTCTAGTGGAATACCACATGTCCACTGATAAGTAAATACAGTACATATGCAAAATAAATACACACTATTTGGAGCAGCATTAACAACTAGTGAAATCAGAAAAGGCCTCTTCAAAGGTATGACACTTAAACTGAAGAGCTGAGCCCTGAAAAAAGCTAGAGCTTCTAAGAAAGGGTGGTGAGGAGGGAGATCGTTGTAGATATAAGAAGCACCCAGTGCAAGGAAGATGGGAAACACAGTGCCATGTACGTGGAAGGAACGATTTGACAACTTGACAAGCAAAGGGAATAATATGTAACCAGCTGGGAAAGGTAGGCTGGAGCCAATTGTAAGGAATTTACATGCAAAATATAGTCAAAAAGCAATGGTGAGCCAATGGAGCTACAGGAGCAAAGCAGTGACATGATCAAACCAGCATTTAAGAAATATTAGTTGGCAGTTGTGTGAAAAAAATATTTAAAAAGAGGAGAGACTGGACAGTGGGACATAAATTAGGAGTGTAACATGGGTTTCATAGGGGAATTTTTGCATGCTGTTTTTTAGAAGTGATTTAAGATTGAGAGAACTGATTAATTGTGTTGTTGAAATAATTATTAACTGTTATTATCAAAATGCTTTTGTAAGAGTCACAGTTGGTGTGAGAGTTTTGGAGAGGAGAAACTTTCTTTATTCCTTCTTTGAGAGACACACACATGGTTACAGAATGTCTTCAGTAAGATAACCAAGGAGACAGAAAATACTTTGGGAATTGTAAAGAAAGAACCTGTAGAGGTTACTGATGTAGTTGAAAGTCAATTCCTCAACAAGCCCTTGTGTTCTAGTCTATCTCCACATTGAAATTAGAGGAGATCAGAGCCTCTGCCTTGGTTGAGCTATTTCCCTTCCAGTTAGAGAGTCCATGCACTCTTTGTACTTTCTGGTATATTCTAATCTGTATAAGTTCTTGAAATTCTGTTTACTATCTACTTGGATAAATGGTATTTAGTATTTCTTATTTGTAATTGTGTTTTGTGTAATCAATATTTTGTTAGAAGTAGTCAGACCTAAATATATAGGCATGGATTACTTTTCCTAATCAGCAAATAGCAAACTGGAGAATTTCTGGAGCCTAATAATTATGTTCTTAGAGCAGGAATATTTACAGGGGTAGATATATACCATTTGAGTGAAGTACCCTTTTTATCAAAGGAAAATGAAGTTGCTAGCCTCATGGCAACCCTCTCTACTTCCCCTTAGGCAGGAATTTCTCTGTGGAAAAGGATGGTCAAGATTCAAAAGTAATGTCTATCAAAGACTCACTTAGATTTCCCATTTGGACAATTACATATTCATGGGCAACACATAGACTGTATAAGACTATTTCAATGATGCAAATGGGAGATGATGAGGGCATACAGTAGCTGATTCTGATGACAACAGTATGAAAGGGACAGATGCAAGGGAAACTGAGGCTATATCCATATGTATATGTATGTATGTGTGTGTATACACACACACACACACATATATAAATGTGTGTATATTGATACAGATATCATCACATCATATTTTTTGCTCCAACAAAAATGCTGAATTCATAGTTCCACTGATAAACATCAATGAGAACAGGTAGCATAAGTCCATTTCAATTAACTTACCAAAGATGGGCTGAATTCTTTGTCTTTCCCATAAATGAAATAACTTGCTTCAGGAGTCAGTTAACTATGCAAACCTCAGAAGCAGGTCAGTGTTGCAGGCTAATCATTTCAGTAATGGGCTTTCAAGGATGGGACAGCTGTGATTAAGCCAGAAGGGAGATTTATGGTCTATTGCCTTAATGATTTCTCCCACACGAAATTCCATTTCATATAAAATGCAAATTCTTTGAAACACTGGGGGAAGGTTGACACTTAGCTTTCTCCATTCAACAAATCAAGGACTTTTAGAGAAAGGACTGATTACATTTTTTAAGTAAAACAAACATCAAGAACCCTGGACACATGGTTCCTCCAGAGAATTTGGTCATAACATTTTGGTTAGTTCATAGAATGTGTTTTCTTGGTGATCTACTATCTAATTAAGAGAACTTTAAAATAAAAAGGGATAGAATAGGAGAAAAGGGCCAAGTCAGAAACAACAGAAGGTAGTAGGTTTGACTGAGGAACAAGAAATTCAATAAAAAAACATTCATTAAACCACAAGAGAAAATAATAGGGATTAAGGGGAAAAAATTTCTTGACTCTGCAATGTTTAGAGTATATGTAATGAATACAATGATCTATAAATCATTATACAAAGAAGAAAATATGATGTCAAAGTAAGTCATTACTGAACCTTGTTATGATATCAGTTATGATTGAAATATCTTAACACAAGAGTACATCTTATTCCAAGAAATAATTCATTAGAGAAAGTGTACCCTTGTACATTAAGAAGATAATTACTTGTGTAGCTGTCCATGAGGAATGGAGGGAAACAGTTGGGTGAGATTCATAGGGAGGGGAAAACTAGAAATGATACAGCAGTGGAGTAAACTATAGATTACCAGGCCAGTTGTATGAGATAAATGATGAATTATCAATGAAAATGACAAAATTGATGCAAAACTGCAATCATTCCATCAGGTCAGTGAGAGACATGGTAGTGTTTAGCAAGGAGAAAAAGGCCACCTCTTCCATGACTTCCTAGCCAACCTCCAGTCAAAGAAGAAACCACATCCTGGAAGAATTTTTGTCTCACCCTCCTGATTGGTGACCCTATCAGCCATACTCAAGGAAAAGGTCAAACTTCACTCATTCTTCTCCAGCCAACATCTCTGTTTACAATGCCTTCTATAACAAGTTAGCTCCCATGGATGTATCCTTCACTAGCCACCCCCTCCAGTTCTGTAACTGGGAACTATGATGAAATCCACTTTGCCCTTGTTTTTAAATGGAATTTGAAAATCTATTCCCTGTGATACCACTCACTATTCCCTTAACTTTGTGGAACAAAGTGTGCTTCCCTAGTTTCCACTGTCCTTTTGTTGTACCTTCAATTAGAGTGTGATTTCCTTAAGCTCAAGGAACGTCTTTGCTATTTATACCTCTATAAATTGGCATAGCAGTTAGCAAGTAGTAAGTGCTTAATGCATGCTCTTTCTGTCTTTCATTTAGGGATAATATAATAATTTTCAAATATTTGAAGGGCTGTCATGTGGAAGAAAAATAAGGTTCATTCCCTTGAAAGTCAGAATTAGAGTACATGTTGGAAGCTACATGGAGGAACTTTGACTTAGAGACATTTAAGATGAAACTGCTGAACAATTATCACTACTTCAAAATGATATTGGCTTCAACAGGGGTTATTGAGTGCTTTTCATTGGAAATCTTCAAAGAAGGCTAAAGGACTACTTGTTGGGGATGTGGTAGGTGAAAGTAATACTGTGAGTAAGCACTGAATGATAGTCTCTATCTAGCTCTGTAATTGTCAGTGGGGATGAAGTTTTAGAGTAAAGCTGCATATCTGCATATCACCTAAATAATAACAATAATGAGCATGTTTACATCATTTGAAGGTTTGCAAAAGATTTTACTATTTTTTCATTTTTTTCCTCACAAAAAACCTGAGAAATAAATGCTATTATTATCTTCATTTTACAGATGAGGAACATGAGGCAGCAGAGCTAAATGACTTGTTCAGGATCACATGCATAGTAAATGTTTGAAGCCGTATTTGAACTCATTGTCCTGACTCCAGGTCCAGTTTTCTATGCACTGCACCATTTAGCTTGAAAATATCTGAATGTGGGTGCAAGCAAGGAGGAGCAGTGGATAAAGCACCGGCCCTGAAGTCAGGAGGACCTGACTTCAGATCTGGCCTCAGACCAAACACTTGACACTTACTAGCTGTGTGACCCTGGGTGGGTCACTTAACCCCAATTGCCTAAAAACAAACAAAAAAAAAAGAAAGAAAGAAAACAAATACCTGAATGAAATGCACAAGAAGAAAAAAAAAAGTAGTCTTAAAAGGAATGTTTTTCTTCTACACACAAATCTGTTATGGCTCTTAAGCTTATTTAATTCATACAAGATTCAGTCAAAACAAATGGGTTTTTATGTGAAAATATAGGATGGAAAGCCTAAGTGAAACTAGAAATGGGGAGAGGATTGAATGGAACCAGGAACATCTCCTTGGAACAATGTTTATATATAAAGTACTTAATATCATTGCTAGCACTTCTTTCTCCAACTTTAATCCTTCCTTTCCTCGCATCATTTCCTGAGCAGGCCCAGAGTTTTCAAATAACTTTTCCTTTATGCCTCCAAATCCCTCTTCTGAGGTTTCTTCTAGCAGGAATGATGTAAATGTTTGACAACTAGTTCTCCAGAAAAAAAAATACAGGACACTCTTCTAAGTTTAATCTGTATTGCTAACATACTGTCCACCCCTTTATTATATCTATATAACCAATAAAACAACAAATCAAGCCCTGATTTGCAGTGTTTGTAGATTTCATAAATATAAATGTTCACAATGAAAATTTAACCATCAGCTCCAGAGCAAGTCCAAGCAGGCTCCAGAATTTCCTATGCCTACTTTCTGATCTAAATCAGTGATTTTGCAAAATTTTCCCAGTAATCCTGGTATTGTTATCTAGTCCAAATACTTTTGTAGAGTCTTTTACCGAATTAAGGCTCCCACAGAGCTTGACCTCAACCTGCCTAAGTTAACATAATTCTGATTGTCTCAAATTGCTTGGTGCTAAAACATGCCATTTTTATTTCTACTTCTATGGTGATTTCATCCAATTTCCCCATCCCGAATATTGTCCTTTATCTCCTGGCTAGACAGATTAAGTTTTACTTCCTCCATAATGTCTTATTTTACTTCCTAAGAAGGTATTGGCTGATCATGCAAAGAACTCTCTGAATACTGTTACCTTGGGTAAGTCAATTCAACCTCTTTTGGTTTCAGTTTTTACCTTTGAAAAGTAGAGAACCTGGTTAGGTGATCACCAAAATCCTTTTCACTTACCTGATTTGGCTCCAGTAGTTACTATCTTCCTTATTCTAAACATATATTCTACATTGAATTTATCAATATTCATATTCTTGCTATTGATTTATATATTTTATTTCTGTCTCCTTAAATAGATTGTAAAGATATGGACCATATCTTCCCTTCCTCCTGTTTTCCCCACATTAAACAGCATTAAACACATAGTAGGTACTAAATAAATACTTTTTGTCAGATTATTTCTGTGTGATATAAAAATGTGGGGTTGAAGAGTGGGAGGCTAAGAGGAGAGAACATGTATAAAAGAAAATTATTGAAAGACAGTATGGCACAGGAAAAGAAACTAGAAGTCCCTTAATTCACTGCACTTCTCAGAAGTACAATTTTAGAGATATTATGTGGGGTGTGCGTGTGTGTGTGTGTGTGTGTGTGTGTGTGTGTGTGTGTGTGTGTGTGTGAGTGTGTGTGTGTGTTGCTTGAAGTCAACAAGTACAGAGTTCTGGAGTTTCTGGAAAAGAAGACATAGGCTGGCAGTCTGAAGATCACTACAGCAATCATAGCAAGGTGCACTGGATAAATACATATTTTTAAAAATTGTTTTAATTTGATTCCACTGTCAAATTACACCTTGACACCTCCCCATTTCCCCGCTACTCCAGCTGTGATAGTCAATAACCTGTCAAAAATGGAACTGTACTATTGTAGAAGTTGTATTTTAGGGCCTCAAGAGATGACGGCTAATATTAGGAAGGCAGACCAAAAACATGTATTTAAAGGTAAAAACTCCAAATTTAGGCCAGAGATTATACAAAGAAGCTGCTATCAAGTGACTGTGGATTTAAATGTGGATTCATTCTCATCCTAGATACAAACACAGTCTTGGCCATTTAACCACCTATATTTCTCATCTCAAAACTGTCAATGACTCCATGCTGTTTACCAAATAAATAATGATATTGGCCTGACATTCAATGTCCTTTGCAAAAAGAGAGGCAATGCAATATAGTGGAAAGGTTGAAGGTTACTGAAATACAAAAGGCCTGGTTTAAAATTTTGGTTCTGGTGAAGTCATTTCACTTCTCTGGTTCTCAGTTTTTTCATATAGAAAATAAGGGTTTTTTTTTTTTTTTAAGTGATCTTGTAGATAGCATCGAAGGGCTGATATTCTGTGATAATATAATTTAAACACCAACCTTCTCTTCCACCACCCCCTCCCAAAATGACTCTAATCCAACCAAACTGTTTTATGTCTTATGCCTTGCAGCAATAGAATAATTACACTTAAATCAGAAGACTTAAATCTAAATTTCAGTCCCAGAATTTTTTATTGAGAAAAGGTATAACAAACAGGAAACAAAATCCAGGACCAAAGTCTACTACTTTCAATAAATCTAGGTTACTGGCTCAGACATATGTTCCCTCTGACCTCCACCTCCTAGAATGAGACAGTGCCTATCGAAATCGAAAAAAATTGCCAACATAAGTAGTCAATTTGGAAGAAGAGCAATCTGACCCCCATCAATCAGAAAAAGAAACATCTCCTTCTCTCTCAGCTTGCAGAGAAAAGCTTTTTGTCTCCTACTACACTTTTGGTATTGGACTATACAAGGATAGGATACACTTGGTTGAGTGAGTTATTTTGTCTGACCACTCAATCAAGATTTTTCTGTTTCATTTATTTTCATGTCATTCAACAAACATATAATAGGTGTGAGACATTGTGCAGTGCTCTAGGCAACAGGAGGAAAAAAACAAATTACTGGTATAGTTATTGCTTGTCCTCAAGGATCTCACAATCCAGAAGGGAGATGGCAGGTCCACAAGAAAACATGATATGAATATTAGGAAAAATTGATAACTATAGTTCTATAAGGCTTTGCAAGCATTGACATCATGATAGCCTTCCAAAGTAGGTAATGCAAGTATTATTTCCCATTTTAGAGAAAGTGAAAATGAGGAACAGAGAGGTAAAATGACTTAACTTAATCAAAAAGCTTGTGTCAGAGCCAGAAATTGAACATAGTTCTGCTGTTACCACTAATCTTTCCAAAATCTTACAATGTCTCATAAATGGATTGTGATAAGTATGTAAGAAGAAAACAAAACATTATGAAAGGATATGAAGGAGAATGGAAATTTTGATGAGTGGGAGGTTAAGATCATTTTTAAGCTTTGGATACTGATAGAGAGGGCAAAGTCTGGTAGATTACTAGAGTGGGTAGATAACAATAGTGGACAGAAATTGGGAGGTCAAAGGATAATAAATTTAAAGCTGAAAGGGACTTTATCAGCAACAAAATCCTAATCCAAATTCATTATTTTATAGATATAGACTGAGGTCTGGAAAGTGTTGTCTTCCATGGAGTATTTGTTGAACTCACCTTAGATTCACTGAGACCTTGTTTTAACCAAACATTAATTGGTCATGAAAAGTTTAAATTGTCATTATTATTTGCTAGATATTTTGACTGTTATTTCTCCCTCTACTTGTTTTCTATTTCCTTTGCTAGTTCCTCTTCTTCCCATCTATTAACTCCCTGTCTTCCAAGGATCTGCATTTGTCTTTACTTTTATTTTTTTCGCTTTCTGCCCTAGAGAGATCTTTCATTCTCATGGCTTTGACTATCACTTTTACCTGAAACATCCAAATCCGAACTCCAGTCTGAACTCTCAGTGCTTTTTGGACATTTTTCCAAAGTTACTCAGGTAGTTAGCATCAGAGTCAGAACTCAAAACTAAATCCAGAGAGTTCTTAGCATTATAACAAATGGAATAACTACTTCCATCAAATTCCTGAGGACACAAACCATCCCTAACACCCAAACATGGGTTAGCTTAGTGTGGATCACATTGTGTCAGCACAATAAATCTATTATATCAGCACTGAATGTAAAAATTGCCAGTGCTCTAGATACGATGAAGTCTCACCCACTCACCTTACATTTTTTCACCTTACAATGATGAAACAGATCACATAAGTTACATGTTTTGCCCAAAGTCACACCAGGGGTAGCTGAATATAGGCATATGGGATTTTCATAATAAAATTTGAACTCTGTAAATTTACAAAAAAGAACAATTAAAGCAGTCTTCCTTCCTTGAATTTCAATGGCACCAACTTTCAATAGTATATTTGTTCATAGTTATTCATGTCTGCCTTGTGTCACTTGGAAAAAAGCTACCTTTAAAGATGGTTAATTATTATTATTTAAAAATACCATGGCTATCAGTAATCAGTTTTCCTTAAAGAAACAAACTGCAACACATAATACAACCTGGATTTCAAGGAAGTATGCTTATGGGCTTTTTTTAGCTCATTTTCCAGTGTGCCCTATGGGCAGAAGGTACACAAATAACACTTCACAGAAAATCTTTGTGGAACCCTGGGATCATTTAAATCCATTTGTCAATATATGTTTATATAATGGAGCTGGCAAAGAGTGCTAGATAATTTTAACTCTGCAGAATTCCCATCAATTTAAGGTGTAAATGGGTTTCCATTTAAATCTATTTATTCTCTCCTTCTCTCTATATACTGTATTCTTTGTCTATCTCTAAAATAATTCTCATTCTATATGTAGTACAATGCATTATGCATATTAAGTCCTTCATAATAAATTGAATGAATGAATAAATGTATCAGTGAATCTGTGCAACTACAAATAAATTTATCCCTACAAAATTTCTCAATCTAAAAGAAGAATCATATCTAAGGCCACTTCAGATAAGTTCCTCTTCAAAACACCTATTTTTCTGGCTACTTATTGACGTAGCAGAGATGATGCTGAAAACACATTTTTCGTAATCAAATTTTTCTGTAGACTGGTTAGAGTTGACAAAGAATGGCTATTATTGAAGTAGAGTGACAGAGAGTAGGATATCAATGATGAATAACAGATCATGAGTTTTTCTTCATTATAGGTGATCCCTGATTAAAGAGTTTTGTGGCCCCTGTTGCATCTTTCGTAGCCTCTTTTTTTGCTACTCTTTCTGGATGGCTGCTTTCCTAGTCACTCATTTAAAATACTTCTAACAAGTCTCAAAGTTCCTGTCAATTTTTTTTCTTTTTTTCTTTTCTTTTTTTTTTTTTGCCATTGGCTATGACTTCCCATGCATTTCCTTTGGTAACCTACCATCACTCCTTCAATGAGGTTGTAGCAAGAAAAGACGTACAGGATTTCAGAGGGAGAGAGATAGTGGTTTTTATAGCTTTCCGCTCCAGGCATGTACTTCTGCCAACTTTGAACAGCTTTACTCCCATTCTCAACTAACAATAATCCAAGTACCATTTCCTAGACATCAGTAAAATTACAGTCCTGGCATTATTGTTCCTTTATGTGCTATAAGAAAAAAAAAAGATTATCAAATATCTTCTTATTAGTGAATGGCAGATAAGTGTCTGTTTTATGGCATAAAGGTCAATGACTGCTTATTTTTTATAATAATAGGACAATTTATTTCTTTTTATAGCTGGCTGGAAATAATAGTTGACATTACTATAGTTTCTTTTAGTGATGCAATGCCCCCCCCTTGGGGGTACTTATATGTAGCACTGAAATTTAATCTTGTTAAAGAAAATAATACAATTTAGAGTTCAGACAATTCTATTTTAAATCAGAAACAAGAAGTCAAAACACAAGATCTTTGTCCAATTCAGGGTCTTAGCTCAGGGGTGAGAACTATATCTTTAGCTTATCTAGTTTCTTTTTAGTGAGTTCGGACAAGAGTACTTTCCAGCATGAGTGATCAATAAATGTTATTTGTCCATAGCTGATAAGACCAGTTGCAAAGAGCATCCCATGAATGGAATCTTGCTTAGGGATTCAGTATCCACGTGGACACCTATGATTACCTTGATATCTGCCAGGGCCACAAACTCCTCCTGCCATTGGTTAGTTTTGGAAATTGTTACCTTCTAGAAACTAAGGAAAAGGGGCAGCACAGTGTAGGGAGGTCGGCACAAAACTGTCATCTCTCTTCTTGGGAGGAAGGAGAAGGAAAGAACAACTAAAAGTTCATCTATCTTTCCCAAGTTAGGATAATAAAAAATAGCAATGAAGTATGTTGGAATTTTAATAAAAAAGCCCAAGGAACTTATAAGCAGTATAGGTAGATTTAAGTAGAAAGATGAAGTCTATTTGGTTTTTTGAGAAGCCTCCAGCAACAAAAGTTAATGTAGTATCAAGATTAATAATGGGGTATCAAGAACAAACCCAATATTCCCCTATTCCCACTATATTTATTTATTTTTATTTGTTGCACCTGAAATTTAGTGGTTTGGTTAATAAGAATCCAGACTCCATTTCCTCCTTTCTCCAAACCCTTTCTTCTTCAAGTTATTCTGTGAGACTTCAACTCTGGCTTCTATCTGGACAGCTACATTCCTTGAGTCCTCACAAAGCCCTTAAGGCCTTTCTCACTGCCTTATGTACTTATTTATGCCTTAAGGATGACCTACCATTTCCCAGGTCACTGGCTCCAGTGTCTTCTCTCTATTTAAGCCGAACTCTCCTGTTTTAATGTAAGCTACATTCCTCCAGCTTTTCCTTTAACTTCCTTAGTCCCAAGGAAATCAGAGGCTACAAAGACTATTGGAGAGTTCACTGGAAAGGATGAAGAATGTGGCTTGTCCAATTTAAACTACAAGGGAGCTTGGGGCAAGCAGAAAGCAATTATATTGTTGGCAAAGAGCCAGGGCAGTGAGGCCAACACCTCTAAAGATCATCTCTCCACAGAACTGTTCCAAACATTTAATAATGATTGATTACTATATCTTTATTTACAGGTCTATTTTTAACCCATGTTTAACTTCATATAATAATAATAATAATAATAATAATAATAATAGTAACAACAACAACAACATTCATTAAGAACACCTGCTAATCATCTACCTCAGCTTATTTAAGATGAAGAAATCCAACAGAACTGGCACATTTTCTCATTAAGAGAGAGTTTTAAGGACTTTAATATCTTAATTAGTTACTATTATCTACTTGTTGGACAGTTACACGATAAGGAGCCATATGCTTTGATTATAGTGTTGATATAGTGTTATATGGACTAAAGATAAAAAATAAATAAATACCCACTTTTTTTCCTAAATAGAAGACCTCTGATTGCTTTAATGTGCTCATTGCAATTTGATTCAATCCCATTATCTTTGGCAAACATTTAATGGACACTTCTACTGTAAGACTAGTATGCAATACCGGAGTCTGCAAGAGACTAAAGTTGCTCATCAATCAATAAAAAGATGAGAAGGCAGAGGAGTGGAGCTAAGATGGCAAAGTAGAGAATCTGGCATTCCAGCATTCATCTCCAAAAATTTTTAAAATAATGCATCAAATAGAATTCTGGAGTTGCAAAGCCAACAAAAGTTTGAGATAAGACTTTTTTTTTTTTGATCCAAGACAACTTGGGAGGTTGGGAAGACAGGTCTGTGACACCCGGGTTGGGGCCAGACTAGAGTGCATGTAGTGGCAACACCAGCTGTAAGCTATGGGGGCAGCTCAACAGCAGCAGCTTCGGGAACTCTCAGCATAGGGATATTCTAGGAGAAAGAGGAGCACACTAGCTCTTGTGGCTTCAGAAGAGCAGGAGTCTTTCCTGGATAAAGACCAGAACACAGACCAGGACAGCACTGACCACACATCTTTCTGGATCATAGGGAGCACCTTTCTGGAAGCACCAAAAATTTACTGAACCCTGGAATTAGTTCTGAAAACAGCAACATGAAATGACTCATGCTTAGAACAGTGCCTCCCCACCTCCAGGACAGCAGAGTCAAACTTTAACATGAATTCAAACGTAAAAAAAAAAAACAGGCCAGAAAACTGAGCAAACACCACCACCACTAAAAGAACATGACCATAAAAATTTACTCTGGTGACAGGAAAGATCAAGACACAACCTCACAAAAAGACAACAAAGTGAAAACAACTACAAGCAAAACTTCAAAGAAAAAAATTCAAATTGAATATAATCTAAACAAGAATTCTTGGAAGTACTAATGAAAGAGATAAAAGAATTAGAAGAAAAATTGGGAAAGGAAATGAAAGCCATGCAAGGAAACTATGAAATGTGAATTAACAGCTTCGTAAAGAGGCGCAAAAATTCACTGAGAAAAGAAAATCCATAAAAAGCAGTATTGAGTAATGGAAAAATAGGCACAAAAGCTCACTGAAAAAAAATGATTCCTTAAAAAGTAGAATTAAGCAAGGGGAAAGAAATGACTCCATAAGACATCAAGAAACAATAAAATCAAGTCAAAAGAAGAACATGTGAAAAAATGACTGACCTGGAAAAAACAGCTTATTAAAAATAAGTCACATTAAAAAAAAAAGCCTAGACATCACATTTAAAGAAATTATAAAGGAAAACTGTCCCTATAGCTTAGAAATACAGTATAAAATAGAAATTGAAAGAATCAGTTGATTACCTACTGAAAATGTAAATTCTGAAAATGGAAATTCCCAGGAATATTATAGCTAAATTCCAGAGCTCCCAGGTCAAGGAGAAAATACTTCAAGAGGTCATGAATAAATCATTCAAATATCATGGTGTCACAGTCAGGATCACATAAGACTTAGCAGTTTCCATGTTAAAGAAGTGGAAGGCTAGAATGTTATATTCTGAAAGGCAAAGGAGCAAGAATTACAATCAAGAATAACCCTAGAAAGCCTGAGCATAATCCTTTAAGGGAAAAATCGATTTTTTATGAAATAGAAGACTTTAAGCATTGGAGCCAATTGGGGGAATCAAATGGGGAGAGTTTGGGGTATAGAAGGGGTAGCTGGCCAGATGAATCACTTCTGTTTTATTTTGTAATCCCCTAAATTTCCCTAAATTCGTTTCCCTGACCTGGTCAATAAGCAGATCTTGAAATCTTGGATTCCCTGGTTCAGGTTGATCTCACAACCGAATGGCCTTTGTGGATCTGATTTTTCAGCTTCAACCACACTGAGCATGCTGCTTCTAAGCCTGAGGAGAGAGCTTTGGTCAAGATTGCAGTGGAGTACAGCTATTTTAGAAAATATTGAGATTGAGAAGTGACCTCTCAGCTTCATGTAATAATAGCTATATAGGATGTTCCAAAAGTGTCAGTCCAATTTTAAGTTATTAAAGATAAAAACTATACTAAGGCTTTTGAGACACTCTGTGACATGACAAATTAATCCATAGAGCCTAACCAGCAAAACTGGAGAATGCGTTATAGTTTGGTTGAAAAGACCCTGCAATGTATTTCTCAATTTGGGTCAACAGAAGCCTTATCCCCTGTATCATTCATCTGGAATGAAGGGATACACAAAAATTGTTTTAAATACCCTTAAAGTAATTCAGTATTACTTGAGTATTTGCTCTATTTGAACCATAGAGTTCTAAGAAGCAGCTAGGTGCCATAGTGGATAGAGTCTGGATTAGACCTGGAGTCAGGGAGCCCGTGTACTGCTGCTGTTCAGGCCTTTCAGTTGTGTCCAACTCTTTGTGACACTATTTGGGGTTTTCTTGGCAAAGATACTGGAGTAATTTGCCATTTCCTTTATAGATAAGGTAACTGAGGCATATCGGGTGAAGTGATTTTCCCAGGGTCACACAGCCAGTAAATGTCTGAGGCCAGATTTGAATTCAGGAAGATGAATCTTCCTGACTCCAGGCCCAGCACTTTATCCACTGGCCTAGCCTCTCAGAGCTCTATGGCTTGATTAGAGCAAAGACTAAAATCAGGAAGACCAGTGTTAAAAATTGGCCTTAGATACTTAATAGCTGTGTGACTCTGGGCAAACCTCAGCTTTCTCAACTGTAAAATAGCCATAATAATAACATCTATTTCAGACTTGTTGTGTGGATGGAATGAACTAATATTTAATGAGACTGCCATGTACTAAGTGCTTAATTAATGCTTATTTGCTTTCTGCCCCCCTCCTGTGAGTCTACCTTAGCTGAAACACTTTGATGGATGAACAAATAGATGAACGGAATTTCAAGTACAATTAGCAAAGAGCTATTTTAGGTCAGCCAGATAGACCTTGAGAATCCCTCAAATCACCCTGCATAAGTGGCTGTCTGCTTTGTCTGGAAGTGTCTGGGCCCTGATGTTTAAAGTGGGCCATGGGACACAATAATGACATCTATATCGTCTGTTGCCTAACAAACACTAATGTAGAAGGGTAAGAAAACAGTTATGGAGCCTCTTTGGTCCAATTTACCAAGAGTGCAAACTAAACCAGGGTCCTTATGAGATGGGTCACAAAATTTAAGACTAAGTGTCTCTGGTCACAGATTAATTTACATAAACATGGGACTGTCAGGAAGAACAATGAAAATTTCACTGCTAAACACTAGCCCAGATTCTTATTGTTTGATTTTTTTATGGTTTGCCCCAACAGAATGGAAAATAACTAGGCAAAGTTTCATTTTATTCTATTCCCATGCACTTACAGATCCTACGCAGAAAAAAAGGAACATAAAGTGCTTCTGAGAAAAGAGAGTAATTGAATGACACAAAGATATCCATAAGTTCTACAAAATAGCTTGTGAGATTTGAGGCAAAGGAACTGCAGAACTCTGAAATACAATTGCTATTTATTCACTCGCACGCGCTCACAAGCGCACCTAGAATTTGCAAAGCTCATTAATATAGACTAGCTTTTGAAAAAGCCAAACTGTAACTTGGGGTCCAAAACCTAGTAGACAATGCCCCATTAAATTTTGTGAAAGGATTCTATACTTAGTTTCATTGATCTTAATATTTAATAAAAATTTTATTTCTTACTTTGTCAAAATTTTTAAAAAGTTACCTGAGGAAATATCACTAACCTTTTTTTGGTAGCCTGTATAATATTACATATTGAATCAAAATGCTATGTGGGATTGGAAACCAATACTCTTTCTCAAATGCAATGTACTGTTTAATGCAGGTTTATTTCCCTGTCTGATGGATGAAATGCCAAGTCTTTTGGAGCACTTCTGATTGCATTTCCTTGTAAAACCTACCCTGTGCTTGTATATAAATACACTAGAGAAGTACCCTTGTATAGAAGATAGTCTGCTAGACTTGGAATCAAGAAGATCTAAATTCAAATCTTGCCTTTAGCACTTCTAGTTCTGTGACCATAGGTAGGGAATGTAACCTCTCAGAACATAAATGTTTTCATTTTTGAAATAAAGATACTGATATCAAGAGTACCAACCTCTCAGGATTATTATGACTTAACCACACACACACACAAACACAAACACACATATGTATACATATATGTGTATAGGTAGGTAGTTATATAGTTACATAGTTATCTATATAGTTTTATATGTATTTATATATAATTATATATAAATATATAGATTATATATTTATATAATACGTACTATGATATATTGTGTATATTATATATAGTGTTACAGATATTATCTTGCTTAAGTCATATATGAAAAACTTTTGCATATAAACCATATATATTATGTGTGTATATATGTATATACACTTTTGCCAACTTTCAAGCACCATATGTCTGCTTTTATTATTATTAAAAAGTCATAGAATCATGATGCCTTAGAACTATAAGAGACCTCAGAGAGCATCTACTCCACTCCTCCTTCATTTTACATATTTGGAAAGTGAGGTTTAGGGAGGAAAAATCACTTTTCCAGGGTTATATAATTTGTTAATGGAAGAACAAGGACTAGCACTCAGGTTTCTCCTAATTTGTGAAATTTTTCTATACTATATTTTCTCTTTATAAGACTGCTTCTCCAGTCGCATCTTCATTAACAGTAGGTTTCACTTACTTTGATCTTTCTGTCCTCAGCCTAATGATTTTTTTTATTTAACTGTCATTCTAAGAAGCTTCAAGCACATTAGTCATGTACTAAGTGACACACTAAGTTCCCCACAACAGAAAGTCTTCCTACTGACACTAGCTAATCATTTCTCAAAGACATTCAGGGTCAGGTGGTTCTAGATGATCCTTGATGTTCCGTCAAATTCGGAAAGTCCATGATTCTATGAGTACAATATTCTTTGAGAGAGCAGTGCAAATATGAGCCTTATGAGATTTGAATCCATATTCTGAGACTCTTAAAGACTTGTACATCAGTAGCAGCAATAGAAGCATCATCACCATAAACATCATCATCATCATCATCATCATCACGTGCATTTACACAGTGTTCTGAGGCTTGCAAAGGACTCTGAATATATTATTTCCTTTAATACTTGAAACAGCACTGGGAGATAGGTACTATTATTAACCTTATTTTACAAATGAGGAAATGAAGCTTGACATAAGTGACATGATCAGGGTAACACAGCTAGAAAATATCTGAGGCAGGATTTGAATTCATGTCTTCTGATTTTAAGTGCCACACTATGTCAACTATGCCACCTTGATCAGTTTATAATTTTTTTATAAATTATATTATATATTATAAATTACAAAATTTTAAATGAATTTTTAAGTTTATAAATGTTTGTTCAGTGAGAGTTGGAAGGAATGTTACTCTATCGTTTTGCATGTAGCAGTATTAAAGGTATTATGGGCTGATAAATCAGGTTGCTTAAAGCCTATTTATTCTTCAATCTATTACATACTTGTTGTCCTCAAGGACCAGATGAGGCCCCATGCTTTCAACCTCTATGCTCACAACAGGGCCTTCTCTAGCCATCTCCTGACATAGACATCAACCTCTGCCTTCCCTTTTTTTCCTCCAAGAAACTCTTACAGCCCACATACTACATACTCTTAGCTCCTGCCTCTTATCCAGACTCCCCGGAGCCTTACCTCTACTTAGCACAGGGTTGGATCTCAAGGGAGTACTTCAAAAATTATAGTCACTGGTTTTCCTTAATGGAACTTTCTCTAACCACCAATGCTCATTTGATGGTGATTAGCACACTTCCACCTCCAAAAATGTCCCCAGTGCCACTCAGATACGCCTGTCCTTGCCACTGTGTCCCCTAAAATGTCAATATTCTCTGGAATTAACAAATGTCCTTTCATGATAACTTGTTCCCTTCTTATTCCATCTGTCTTGGGGCACTCACAAGGACCTGCATTCCTTCTATGAGACCTTCATCCTGGCCACCTTTTACTGTTTTGCTAGCACTTTTAATGATGCTCCCTTCACTCACTGTTTGTTACAATACTCCTTACTCCCCGTGACCACTTCTAGACTCTCCCTTTCCTACCATTACTCCAATATCTCTCCATTTGAAATTTATGCTATACCAATTTATCACCCATTGCAGGTCTCAGTGTTCTTTAACTTAGCAAGACCCAGGATATTCTCCCTTTTTCTTTGGTTTGTTGTCTTTAGGTCCTTCTCTTCTCTCTCATCCAGATGCTAATTTACTTCAATATATATATATACATATATATTGATGCTGCCTTGAATACCTTAATTTCCCAGTTCCTGAATCTACTCCATTACTGTGACCTATCCCCCCCACCTCATGTACACCTACAGATACTCATACCCTTGATTTTGCCACCATACACAAATGTTCTATTTCCATATTCATGAACTCAAAAATTCCTTTATCTCATCATAATCTATTATCATTCCATCTTTCCCTGTGTCTAATGAGCCCTAACTCTGTTTTCTATCCTTAATGAAAGCTGTATTCCATCTAACATTCAGTTCTTCCCCAGGCCATCAACATTATATATGCTACACTCATATTCTCTAGTACCTTCCCCATCTTGATACCTGGGTGAATCATTTCAACTCTACACTGTTTTCTACTATTAACTTTGTTCTATCTTCTTTGTTCTATCATGCAGCCAAGCCTGAATCCACCAGTTATCTCTTTTGTTACTACTCATGTGGTGATGAAAGAAGCAGGACTGAGTGACAAGACTGTGTTTATTAATTCCATTACAAGTTGCTGTTATCTAATCTAAACTGAGGCAGCAAGGTGGCATGGTGAATAGAGTGCCAGGCCTGGAGTCAGGAAGACCTGAGTTCAAATTTGGCCTTAGATACTTACAAGCTGTGTGAATCTGGGCAAGCCATTTAACCATGTTTGCCTCAGTTTTCTCATCTGTAAAATGAGCCAGAGAAGGAAATGGAAAACTAGTCCAGCATCTTTTCTAAGAAAACCCCAAATGAGGTCACAAAGAGTTGATCACAACTGAACAACAAACAACTAAAAAAATCTTAACTGAGTCTTTACTTTAGCAAGCCAGTCCTTTGAAGTCTCCTTAACTGACCCACTGTTCTACTCACTGTAGCAGCTAGTCCAAATGCTTTCATCGCTCCTCAAGCTTCCAACAGCACCCCATGTCCCCATACTTTCTCAGCAGAATATCTAATTTTTACTTCCTATAAAAAGTGAGGGCTTTCACTTCTTCAGAACTTTTCTGATTTGCATTTTTCTTATTAGTGATTTGGAGTGGTTTTTTTTTCACATGGTTAATTGTTGGCAATTCTTTTGAGAATTGTTTATTCATGTGTTCTATACTGGGTCTTATATATTACTTTTAGTTTTCTATGTATCTTGGAAATCAATCTCTTAGCAACAGCCTTGTAATTGTTCTCCCTGATCTCTTATTTTCAGGGTCAAATATAAATTCTTTAGTTTGGCACTTAAAAAAAGATTCACAACAGAGCCTCATCTTGCCTTTCCAGTCTTTTTATACATCACTTCCTTTCATACACTTTATGTTCAGCTACACCAATCTACCTGCTGTTTCTCCCAACCACTTCACCTACTGATTCCATGCCTTTTTCTTGGTTGTCCCTCATGCCTGGAATGCTCTTCCTCTTTCCTCTACCAGGTAGATTTTCTGGCTTCCTGCAAGACTCCTTTCAAATTCCACATTCTATTGGATGACTCCATTCCCCTCACAGCCCTCCCCTTGCTCCTTCCCTCTAACATTACCTCTGTTTACTCTCTCCATGTTATTCATATTATACATTCTTGCTCCCATTTGAATATGAGATTCTCAAGGGAAGAAACAGTCTTTGCACCCTTTTTACCCCTTTTAATTTATAGTGCCTAACACATTGCCTGGCACTTGGTAATTTATTAATAAAAACTTGTTGATAAATTAGTTGGAGCCAGGATAATCTATAGTGCTACAAAAACTACAAAGAAGCCAGTCAAGATGAAGGCTAGGAAAAAGAATAAATGGATTTGGTGATTATCAGGTCATTTGTAGTCTAGGGAGGCATTTTCAAAAGAGTATTGGGTCCAACTCAGTTTCAGAGTTTGAGGAGATTAAGCAGTAAAGGAGAAGAGGCCTTGGATGTAGATGATTTTCAAAGTTCAGCAATGAGGGGCAGCTAGGTGGCATGGTGGGTAGAGCACCAGCCCTGGATTCAGGAGGACCTGAGTTCAAATCTGGCTTCAGACACATAACACTTACTAGCTGTGTGACTCTGGGCAAGACACTTAACCCCATCGCCTAGGAGAAAAAAAGAAAGAAAGAAAAGTTCAGCAATGAGATGGAAAACAGATTACATGGTAACTCAGTGGATGAAAAGGTTCAAAGAAATGCTTTTTAGAGGACATCTTGGAGAAAATCGAACATGTTTGTATGCCTGTGAGAATGAGCCAATAAAGGTAGAGAGACTGATTACTGATAAAGCAGAGCATGGATGGAAATGATGACTAAATAAAGTTTCTAGAGCAAATGAGAAGCAATATGATCAAATGCAGGGAAATGGGGCTAAGTGAGGAGTAAGCCTCCCTGCTCTGTAACTGGGAGGAACGAGAGTTGGTGATGAAACCAAGGTGGGAGATGGCTGAGGAAATTCATACCATATGTGTTGCCCAGTCTACTCAGTGGAGTAGGCAGCTAGGTCATCTGCTATAAGCCTTAGAAATCAGAATATTGTTGTTGAAAAAAGAAGAAAAGGGAAAAAAGAGAGGTTTAGAACAGCCACTGTATGGGATGAGATACCAAGAGAAGGCTGATCTCAAAGACTGTGAATTTCTGGGCAGGTGCTGATCTACATTGGAAGAAAATGTTGTGTGATCCAAAGTTTTCCATACCAATGAAAACATAGGTTCAAGCCAAAAATAGGGTTCCATCCTTCAGACCCCCCAAAAAAAGAGGTAGAAAAAAGCTGAAATAAACAACACTAAATAAGAAACAAGGACTGGGATTGAGGAAATGGTTACATATACCATAACTTCGTAGTGGATGAATCACAAAAGGGGGTCATTAGCACTAAGTAAAGTCTCTCTTCAGAGAGACTTAGAGGCAGTTTGTGTTTATCTAAGTCACAGTGAGGCACATTACCTACAAGAGATCATTACAGATGAAACACCGGGTATAAACACCTACACATGAGATTTCACACAGCTAGTGAATATTATGTGTCTGAGGCCGGATTTGAACTCAAGTCCTCCTGACTCCAGTGCCAGTGCTCTAACACTGCATCACCTATCTGCCTCAAGTCCTGACCTTTTGCTGTTTTTCAAGTAACATTTCACCTACTACCAGCTAGATATCCCAAACTGAACAGAACATTTTCTCCTAAAACTGACTCTTTTTCTCCCCCAGTTTGGTCTGTTTCCTCAACTGAAAATGAGGAGGTCACAATAGGTGACCTCCTAGATTCATTTTGCCTCCAAATCCTAAGATCTCATGAGCCTAGATCTGGGCTTTATCATCACCTTCCCGGAATATTACAATGTATACTTACTTACCACCATTATATCCCCCTATCCAACTAATATTTTATGGTGCTTTATCCGAATACTTAAATATTACTCCCAACTGAAAACTTCAATGATTCCCCACTGTTTGTACATCTTCTTTTGTCAACAACCTTATTCTGGCTTACTCCTGTCCGAAAGCTTTGTAAGTCCCAAGACTTGACCTTGAAGATTCTTGAAGGGAATTGATAAAGGCTGGAACCACAATTTTCTCCTCTGCAAAATAAGAGAATTGGCTTAGATGACCTCTAAAGTCCCTTCCATCTTTGCATCTGTCTTCTGTCATCTTCCACACAGTGCATGACACATAAAACACTGTATGTGTACATACCAAATTCTAATTACATTTGGTTGATGGATGCATTGGCCACACAGCTGGTCTGATGTTGTGTAAAAATCATTTAACTAGAAGGAAGTTTCTTTTGGAAAGCTTTACCAAGCAGGTAGTAATCTCTCCATAATATTTCTATCTGATAAGTTAACACCCTTCCAAATCAGAAATGCCTCTTTACTCTTGCTAAATAGCATCATTTAGATGAGTTTGTCACTGGATGCGCTAATTTTGATATATTTTGAAAAAGCACGATGGATTCTGCAAAGTAATGCTCTGATTTGTTTACATAATTAAATTTGTGACATCTGTTTCTTTTGCAAATATTGTGCTAACCTAAAACCAGAGCCAGTGATGGAGGAATAAAACAACTTCTGTTCAAAACTATTTTCCTTAAGAGCATCAATTAATAATTCATTTATTATATCAGAGCGAAGCCTGTTGAAATGAATTATTGATGAACAATTCTATTATGTGTTAATATGCAAAACTTGTCTCCAGCAATTATAAAATATCTTAGCCCAACCATAAACAATGAAAAAGAATTATATAAGGAAAAGCACTGACAATAATTTTTTTTTATAGTCTTTATCATCATCCTTCAAGCCCAGCTTGAATGCAACCTCCTCCATGCAGCATTTCCTCTGCCAGAAGTCTTTCTTTCCCCATGCAGTAGTTTGTAGCTCTCAAATATTTTAATTTACTTATATTCTAATTTAATTTATATTTATAAAAAATGCTTGTTATTTAATTTACTTTAATTTGAGTTTACTTATACAAAGGCAGCTTATCTCATCTATTATATTCCAAATTTGTGTGGGCAGGTACTGTCTTAGTCATCTTTATATCAAACCCAATGATATACCACCTTTCACACAGTTGGCACTTAATAAATGCTTTTCAAATTCAATGATTATTGTATAACAATGATCCTTGCCCTCTAGGTGCTTACAATTTACTTCTGTCAAAATGAGACACAACTTAATGAGGGCAAGTCACATCACATAATAGAAACATTAACCCTATAAATGAAGTAATAGTAGGGTATTCACTTCCTATAAGTTTTAAAATTGGAAGCAGTACAACTCTATGAATCAGAAAGCCTGACTTGTATTATTACGTACTTCACAAATTCTTCATGTAATCCTGGGCAATCTAATTCACCTGAGTAGGCAATGGGAAGCAGGGGAAAGAATGCTAGCCATGGACTTATCAGACATGGGCAAAAATTCTAACTGCTATTTACAACCTATGTGACGTTGGATAAGTCACCTAACTTCTCTCAGACTCACTTCATCTATACTAAGTTACATCATTTATAAAATTAGGCATTTGAAGTTGATGAGTTCTAAGGTATCTTCTAGCTCTAAATACATGAATTAAAGAAGTTTCATGTTTGCCTGGAAAAATCATGTGACATAGCATCAGTGCTTTACTGAGTGAAATACTGCCTTTACTACCACATATGCTGGGACTTGATTCTATTTAAACTATCACTTTATTGTTTTATACATGTGATTGTGTATTCTCCTGATCAGATTCTCTCCTCTCTTTCTCTTTGTCTTTCTGTGTCTCTCTGTCTCTGTCTCTGTCTCTCTCTATATATGTATGTACATACAGCCATACACACACACATGTTTGTATTTATGTATGTATTTATATACATGTATGTATAATAACAATAATAGCTAACATTTACATAGCACCCCTTATGTGCCAAGTTTTGGCTAAACACTTTATAAATGTGTCATTTCATTTTCGCAACCCTGAGAGGTAGGGGTTATTATTATCCCAATTTTACAGTTGAGAAACTGAGGCAAACAAATATCAGGTGATTTGCCCAGAGTGCCACAAGTGGTTAAATCTCTGAGTCCAGATTTGAACTCAGGACTTTCTGATTCCAGGCCTGGGTTTTTATGTACTATGCCACCTAGTTGCCCCGTATATGTGTGCACATGTTTGTGTGTTTCTGTGTATGAACTCTGGAGGGACATGCACCATATCTTATCCTTCACTTATCCCTCTTTCTCTCAACTTCTAGCACAGGGCATTAACATATTAGCTGTTCCATAAATAAATTAAAATACAATAAATTTTTAAAAAAATAAATAAAAGCTAACCAAATTCTATAGAATTCTATCTTTATTCATAGAAATTGGTTATATTTTTACAGGTTCCAAATGTCTATATTTAGATACTTACTTTGCAGCCTTTTGGTTGATTTGTTTATTTTTTGGTCCAGCCTGGTGATGTCAGGAATACAGAGATGTCCACTGACACCAAGGCAGACAACTTAAAGTTTTAGAAAGAATTACCTGGACCCTTAAGACATAAAGTGACTTGTTGAGCACCATATACCTAATATATATCAGAAGCAAGTCTTGAACTCAAATCTTTCTGACTGAAGTTGAATATAAAAATAAATAACAACATGAGGGAAACAGGCTAAGTGAATGGTTCTGTTTTTGTTCAGTCATTTCAGTCATGCTTGAGTCTTCATGACCCCATTTGGAGTTTTCTTGGCAAAGATACTAGACTGGTTTGCCATTTCCTTCTTCAGCTCATTTTGTAGAGGAGGAAACTGAGGCAAACAGGGTTAAGTGACTTGCCCAGAGTAACATAGCTTGTAAGTGTCTGAGGCCAGATTTGAACTAAAGATCATGAGTCTTCTCTGACTCCAGGCTTGGCACTTTACTGTGCCACCTAGCTGCTCATAAATGAATGGTGCTGGAAATAAATGCTATAGAAGAGGAAACTAACTATGTCTTTGGGGAAGCTAAACAGGGATGTTTTCCCATTAGAGGTAAAATTTGAGATTGACACTGGGAAATTGGAATGGAAGAGGCAATACTAATTATGTAGAGGCAATGACATGGGCCATCAGAGGTGTGAATGTTCATGGCATATTTGGAGTGCAATGAGGAGCCTAGCTTGGTTAGAGTGGAATTTCCATGTGGAATTTCCACCTACAGGAACAGTGGGTGGATCCATTTGGAGAAGTGAAGAGTTAGATTTCATGAGCACTGAATTATTGACTCAAGATTTGGGATGTTTATTATATACCATAATGGGGATCTATTAAAAGTTTTTGAACACATGGCAAATGAAAAGCATTGTTAGGGAAGATTATTTTAGAAGCATTTTGTGGGATGAGTTAATAGAAAGATTAGAATCAGGTACACTGATTAGGAGTCATGTGATGGGATGAAAGTGTTCTGAATAAAAAATTAAAAGGTAGATAACAAACAATTGAGTATCATATGACCATATATTTAGAGGTAGGAAGAACCTTAGAGTTCATGTAATTCAACCCCATCTTTGTTGTTGTTGTTGTTGTTGCTGAGAAGACTGAGGCCCAGAGATGTTAAGTCATTTGTCTAAAATAATACAAGTATCAAGTTGCAGAAGGAAGATTTGAACCCAGGTTACCTGACTCCAAATCCATCATTTGTTTTCATTAATTAAGCATGTAGTGCTTCAGATCCCTAGGGAAAAATACTTCCTTGTAACTCTATTACTCTGAAGTCACTGATGGCTTAGGATACAAAGTGAACAGTATAAATCAGTGTTTAAATTTCACTTAAAATGAGTTGCCATTCTTGGAAGTCATTCCCAATGCTTCCAGAAGGAGAAGCTATAATATTCTTTGGGCCTTCTTTTAGAACTTATCCGGCTAAGCCAATAAATCCGAAAATAGGCTAGGAAAAGAAAGGAGGAAAGAGGGAGGGAAAGGGATATATATATAGAGAGAGAGTTACCCATGGGCAACATCACACTATGCTTGGATTTCACCTTCAGTATCAGCTCATTGACATGAGCCTCTTTGGTCTTCTCCTTGGACGCCATCATTTGCTTTCATGAAGGCCTGTTGCAGTGTTCTACCACCTCACACTTGTTCCCTTGTTCTCTCCATCCATATCTCATGCTATAGGGCTAATTGTCTCTACTTCAAGCTTACATGTTCTGTGTTCCATACCACAAATACTTGTTTCTACTTTAAAAGGTGACAGTGTGTTATCCCAAAGGAAAAGAAAAAGAAAATCCAAGAGTAGAATTTAAAGTGTTACTTCTAGACAAATTGTGCAGAGAAAGATTATTAGAAAGAATTTTTTTTGTGATTCCCCTAAAATTACGCTATGTAGGCAGTTGACTAATGCATCTATTTGCAGGATTGGCCTGATATTAGAGTATACCACAAGGGTTTCAGGCTTCTAGGCTACTCTGCTGTGCACTTTGGCAGTCCTGACTGCCATCTGTTAAAGCCTCTGAACAGCACACACACACACACACACACACACACACATCCATCTTTCCCTTCAAGGACCACAGAAACAATGCAAAATGATATAATGGGGTCTTCTGGTACAGCAGGAGCACAATGTCATTCATGGTGGGAGACACAACCCACCATCAGAAATGGAAAGGGACCATGGGGATCCAAATATTAAGGTTACAGCCTCCTACATATCAGCCTCAGGGTCCCCAAAATCCCAGGCATTTTCACTTTTATCTGCTTCTACTGTGCATCAATTTCAGCAGTAGGGATACCCAAAGGCTAAAATAGACAGAAGATCCAAATGAATCAGTGTCCTATAAGCAAAGTGCTCTGCCTTCAAGCAAGGCAGAATAATTATTACTCAACTCAGTTGCCTCTCTGGTGTTCAAGGACAAGTGGAAGAAGTCTCTCAATCCATCACTGTAATTCTGCCATTTAGGATACATTTTCAGCTGCATTGGCTCTTCTGACAAATAGCAGCCTTGCTGTTTGCTCCCAATGTTGTTCCTTAGCATTTCTTGAAGCCTGCAATTTCCACACGAGAAGCAATAGAGAAGACATGAGCTTGCCCCAAGGGGGTTTAATATCAAGACAGAGTTTACAGAAACTACTCTTCCCCAGGGAAATCTTTCTGTCTGGGAAGGCACCACATCAACATTTTTAGTTAACAACAACAACTTCAGTCAAAGCTGGTATTGTTAAGTGTAGCTTGTGTGTGTGTGTGTGTCCTGATGACATTACTTGGGAATGGGGAAGGGGGGCAAGTAAACTGCATATATAAGAGACTTTAAATGTAGATACCACTTTTGCCTGGGAATATTTTGTTGATAAAGCACATACCTCCTTTCCTTCCTAAATAAAACATCATTTTATATAATATGTAATAATTCCTAGACTGTGCTGTGAGATGATGCCCTTAAAGATTATTGACCTGTGTCCTAAATAATCCCAAGCTGCTATGGTTGTATAACAATAGGATCATAGAACTACAATAGGCCTCAGAGGCCCTCTTGTTCAACATGCTCATTTAAACATGAGCAGTTGAGGACTTGGGAGATTAAGGTCACATAGATACGTGGTAAACATCAGAGGCAGGATTTTGAACAATGTCAGACTACCTGCAGTCTAAGTGCTATGCATTTTCTATTATTTCATTGCATCCGCTACTATTACTTACTGTTGTTGGTATACTACCCTCTAGTAGCCTCAACATTGCTTCAAATAAAGAGTGAGATAACAAATGACAAACCTTACAAACTCATGCCTAAAATGAGATGCACTGGGTGACAAGGTCTGGAAGACTCTCTTACAAGCAAACTTTTTGGACTGGATGACTAGTCTTGCCAACTAAGGATAACTTAATATCAGTTTCACTAATCTGCAGGACTGAAGCATTGTGAAAGAATAAATCTTGTGGTTTAGATGCCTGGGTTATTTGCTGGGAAGTCAGGTAGCAGAGCAAGGGTAAAAGGCTACCATATTTAACTGAAGCTTTGAGGTTCTTGTGAACAGAAAAGATAAAAAGTAGAGAAAGTGATAAAGATAAAAAGTAGAGAAAGTGATGCAGTCTAGAGAGTTAATACCAGAAACCTCTCCAAAGCAGTGTTTAAGGCCAGCCTTGTTCAGAGTTTTTCGTAACGTTGACAAATATTTACTACTAAACTTTTTTAGGTTATTTTAAAAACTGAAATTTTATATTTCAATTGACTTGAATTTTTTTACCTATTTTTTCCGCTATGTCCCTTGGTCATTCCTTTCTCAGAGAGCCACGTCTTACAGAAAAAAAAAAAATCATTCAGAAAAACTAACTGAAATCTTAGGAAGTCTGATGTCTATATTGTTGCACTCTCACGGTCCTCTACCTCTCCAAAGTAGAGGTTCTTTCTCATATTTCATGGTTATAATTTTGCAGAATTCAGTTTCAATCATTCCTCTTTCTAACTGTATTATTATAATCATTGTCTACTTTGTTTTCCTGGTTCATTTTACTTAACTCTGTCTTTTCAAGCTTCTCTATATTCTTCACATTCATTTTTTTCTTATAGCAGAATAATATTCTATTATATTTATATAGCAAAAAATGTTTAACTATCTCCCAATGATTGACTATCTCTATTATTTAAAACAAATCACCCATTAGATAAGTAGCAAAAGGATATGAACAAAGAATACTTCAAGTCACTAATAAGAAAACAAAAACATTAACTCAAAACATTACCAAGATTTTACCTCACAACAAGTAAATTGGCAATAATTACAAAGTAGGGGAACAATGATTTTGAAGAGGCTGTATAGAGATACCACCAGGAAGGATATCCTTCCTTTTTGCCTTCTTTTTGCTTTTCCATCAATGACTGCATTTCACCTAGACTCTATCCATCCTGAAACATGGGGAGGACAGGAAGGACAGTAACTTGACTGTTCAAACCATTTAAATCAGCTGAGAGTCACCTACTACAACATTTCAGTGAGATAGGGGGCCAGCAGAGCTGCCTTTGTTCCCTGCCACTTCATCCTAAATTCCAGCAAATCCTGCCACTATTCCTTCCAGACCTCCTGAGTACTGTATTCTACTTTGCTGGTGCACTGTCAAGACAGATGGGTCTTGACATATATACCACAGCTGAACTGTATAATATGTGTTCTCTCTCGAAATTAGATTGTGAACTCTTTGAAAGGAAGGGCTGTCTTATTTTTTTTTTCTATTTTATTCTCAAAACTCAATAAAATGCTTGGAATATAAAACTTAAAAATGTTTTTCATTCATTCAAGATAGGTACACTAAGGCACTTTCAATTTTTCCAATTCTGAATACCAATTTGGAATCATACAAAGAAATAACTAAATGACCCCACAGAATTACAGGACCATAAAAGTTTAGGGCACCAGATAATTGTTCTTATTTCTAATAGCTTGGGGATGGCTGTGGGTAATGAGGTTTGGAAAATTGAGCCCTTACTATTTCAAAGAAAGTCATGGTGCTTAAGAGCTGTGAACAATACCTATGTCCTGTTAGAAAGATCAGGTAACTTGTTTATTTTCAAAAATGGTTTTCTTTAGCACAAAATCTAAATTGTCTTTTAAGCTCCTTTGGTTCAAAAAATATCTAGTATATATATATTGTGCCTTAAAGTTTGCATATCCCATGGCCCAGAAATCCCACTGAAAAGCATACTCTAAGTATGTCATTGATCAAAATAAAGGCTCCATATACATCAATATTTTTTTTTGTCCCAATGAAGTAGGTTACTTTAATATTTTAAAAGCTTTGTGACTTCAATGATGTAGAAATTTCTTCCGCAAACACAAATTTTACCCCTTTCATGTCTTAGTAGAAAGTTTTCATGAGCTGTATTCAACTTTTCAGTGATTGATGAGCCTCCAAATTTAACTGTACTGGTCACTGGATAATGGACGCAGAAAACTAGCTTGGAAAAAAAATTGCATGTATTGAAGACTTACTTGACATGTGTGTTGTTTGTGTACTGAAGCTATGTGTTTTATCTTTGGTACAATGCTCAACATCTAAAGCGCTCAATAAATACTAATCCATTAAAGCTCAGTGAAAGATAGCTACAAGGCAGAGTTGATAGAGTGTTTTACTTGGACATAGAAAATAAACGGAGTTCAAATCCTCACTCAGATACTTCTGAGCAGTATAAACCAAGCTAAGTCATTACAACAACAACAACAACAACAACAACAACAAACACTTTTATCCCCAGTTCCCTCATCTCTAAAATGGAAATGATAATTGCACCAAACTCCCAGGGGTTGTTGTGAAGGTCAAATGAGGAAATGCATGTAAAAACATTTTGTAAACCTTAAGGCACAATATATATATATATATATATGCTAGATATTAGCTTACCCTGTCCATGGAAATGAGGCAAATTGAAATGCTATTGTGAAAAGGGCTGAATTTTCCTTCAGAACATCTGGTTCGGAATGTCAGGTGCCTATACAAGTCACTTAACCTCTCAGGGCCTCAGTTTCCTTATCCAATAATAAGGGGTTTCATCTCTAAGTTCCTTCTGGTTTTGACTTAATGAATTTGATAATGGGAACTTAAGGAACATAAAATTTGAGCAAAATATCCATTTCAAGAAATGTTCAGACATAGTCGTCAGTTGAGGTTCGCTTACTACACGAACTGTAACCTGATTATAGTAAGAAGATTACACGAATGTGAAAAAAAAATCATAACACTAACAAAGGAATTTAATAAAGAGAAAGAGAGAGTAGAGAGAGACAGAGAGAGAGAGACAGAGAGAAAATATTCCTCAACCTGTAAAACTTTTCAGAGAAATAGAAATAACAGGTCAATTAATAAAGTCCATTCAATTTTTATTACTTCTAGAAATAGTAGTTGCTAAATTCCCTATTATAGTTTTGAATACCAAAGTTTTTCTTTTTTAACTTTTTGTTTTGTTTTTTGGACCCAGATGTCCACATTTGCTAACAGGAATTTATCAGGTATAGACTTTAAGTATTTCAATAATAAAAATAGAGGAATGTCAAATGTCAATACAAGGATTCACAGGAAAACCACTAGGAAGATCAGTGCAAAATAATTTTCATTGCCTTCTTCATAAACCTCTATAAGACTATACAAGTACCAATACATGTGAGTGTGTGTATGTATGTATATGTGTTTGTGTGTGTGTATATACACCGTTGACAAATAGAAACAATTTTATATCTAATGGGATTTAGGTAATAAAGGCTAAAGGACTGCAACAGCTGCAAAGAGATTAGATACATTATGTTTTCTCAATGTAATAAAATGTGTCAAGTAAAGCTGAAAAAAAATATCTTTACCTTTTTCTGTGCCTTATTTCCTTTCAGGCTCTCTTCTCTCTCTTGGCTGCTGGGAATGCCATTTTTCAGGACCAGTTACATACGACAGTTCAATTAGAATCATGTTAGCAGAAGCCACAGCTAATTTCAAGGCGAGAAGGACATCAGGTGGCATTTAGGAAGCATAAGGGGGTTAGGAAGAATGTATAAGAGTCACAAATATCCTCATGTGCCTATTGCCTTTAAGCTATTGGGTGGGGGAAACTTATCAGATTGGGTGTGAATTGTTCTCTATGGACATCTGGTGAAATATCTCTACCATCTGTCACTGAGAGGCTGAAAGTTTAGAATTTAAAATTCAAATATTTGAAAGATTGTCACACGAAAGACAGATTAGGCAGACTCATTTTGTTTGATTGCAGAGGGCAGAGTTAAGGTGAAAGGTACAGGGAAGCTGACTTTTTGCTCAGCATAAGAAAGGACTTTTTAACAATTAGAGCTGTCCAAAAGAGATACTTGGGTATTGAGTTCTTTATCACTGGAGGTTTTCAAGGATAGGATGAATGGCCACCACCAGTTGGTTGGGTTCTAGAAGAGCTTCATGATTCAGGAAAGGGAAGGGTAAGATGACCTCTTATTTCCCTTACTCCTAACAATTCTGTGTGTATATGTATGAAAGAGAGGAGAGAGAGATAGACCAACAGAGTCAGACAGACAGGAGAAGGAGGAGCAAGAGGAGGAGAGACAGACAAAGGGAAAGAGAAGAGAGACAGACAGAAATTTGGAGAGTTGATTATACAAGTTATTATAGTAGTCCAGGCCTGACTCAGATGAGTCTAATAGTTCAGGTTGGAGACTGGAATGAGCCATGATACTCATAGTCCATTTAACTGTTAACAAAAGGAAGTTTAGTTCATAGAACTAAAGCATAGAATGTTCAGCAAAGAAACTGCTCTGGTTCAGATAGATATACCCCCTATCATCTAAATACATGCATGTCTGGTCAGGAGGGCAGGTATAATGACTCACATGTTTATGGTTCAGCCTTCAAGTGTAAGGGTCACTAACTAGCTGTGAGATGCCCTTTTTTAAGCCCTTAGGAGAACAAGACTTGATGGCTTTGTCCTCTCACCAATCAGGTATCAGAGAAAGCTTCTCTGCCTTTTAGGGGAAAAAGTCTCATTACAGAGAACCTTGGCAAATATTATTCCTAAAACTTAGGGTATAATTACATTGAATTCATTTGGAATTGTTCATTCTTTTGGATAGCTGGGCAACATGTATGCCTGAAGTTATAGTGTTTCATAACTAGAAGTTGCTTATGGATTAATATGACAAAACTGAGCTCGTGTTATTATCTGTAACTGTTTCAGAACCATTGACAGAAATTATTTAATGAATGAGGGGTAGTATTAATCAGAGTACAAGCAGTGGTAGATGAAATCAGGAGGAATCGGCAGATAGCAGGCTGTAGCAAGCCAGACCAATGTGATTTGATCGCTTAGGTTGGAATAGGACTAAAATGAGATATTTGTCCATTCAAGAGTTATAGATAACCAAAGCAGCAAAAGAAAACCCAGCATGGATCCATAATTGATTTAGCTGAGCAGAGTTTCTTGCCACATAGCTATGCATGCTGAGCCACTGGTGGGAAGTCTGAAGGAAGGGATTATGAGGCTTTGTGCCTTGCTTTTTTTTTTTTGTACCAAAGCTCCCTAGGAAGCTATATCAACAGTTCTAGACTTAGCCTCTGAACTAAATCAGTGTTGGGGATCATTTCAATAACTTATAAAGAAAACTAGCTTAGGTTACATGTGGTAGGGCCTTAGGGGGGAAAAAAACTAGCCTAGCCTATCTTGATCATACTTTACCCTACAAGGTTTGCCTGCACTTCTTCACACATAGAGACTAAGGTGAGAGAAACACTTCATAAGAATTTGTATGGTATGATTATAAACTAAAAATATCCCCCCCATTTAAAAATGGGGTTGAAGAGTCTCAGACATATTCATTGATGACAAAGGCTAAATCAATTACTAAGTGAAACTAGGGTATTTAGAGGCAAATACCTAGACTTTGAGGTTGACATCAAGGAGGACAACCATGGCCTTTGACATACTTTGCCTTGATTTCCTGGAGATAGAATCCTGACATAGATGTATCCTAGAGGAGGCCCAGACGTGGGTGAAGAGCAATGCATAATGTTCTGTAATTAATTTTAATTGGCATATGCCCCATATCTTCACTTATGTTCTCCGCATCTTCTTTTCCTGGATGTGAGCATCATCAAAGTGGCCTTCCTGTTTTCCATTGAATACAATATTCCATCTCCTTTATCTAATCCCTTGTCCTTAATGTCCCATTCACTTCCAAGTTTTAGAATCCTTAGCTGCACAGAACACTCAGTTCTTATGCCATTTCCTACACAAGACATTTCCCTCCAATTTGTACTCTGTCCCCAGTGCTCCTCCTCCAAGAAATTACTTACTATTCACTTATCTATTCACATTATGTACCTCTCCAGTAAAATGTAATGTTCTTGAGGGAAGATACCATATTATTTTTGTCTTTAGTGTTCTTGGTGACTTGCACAGAGCCTAACACGTAATAGGATTTTTTTGTATTTGAATTGAAATGAATCATAATAGTCATTAGCAAGCAAAAATATCTGTCTATATTTTGGTTTATACTGGACTGTATGTGATATTTTAAACATGTATGTCCCCTGCTATCTGGATGATCCAAGCCAGACATTATAGGACTATGACTATGATGTCCCTATAGCCTAATTTATCATAGTAATTTATGTTATTTAATTCATTATTAAATCCTGAAATTGGGGTGACTGAAATAAAATGCCTACCAATTCCTAATTGAGGCCATTGTGAGATCCATGTTGATCTCCTTATACCCTTGTGTGCCCAGTTCTACCTTAAAAGCATTCTGAAACATAATCTGTTTTCTGTCTGTCTGTCCTAATCTCATAGAGAAGGAAAGAATCAATGTGGTTGTCAAGTCTGCAAATGATATAGATTGCATTTTTTTGAGAGGGGCAAGTGAAGCTGACCTAGTTAAAAATTAAAAACCATATTACATCATGGGATGAAAATAACTGATATTATAACATATGATATCTTTTGTTCCTTAAATGTATGCCTACAGAAGCTTTTTATACATTGGACTTTTAGAATGTATTAAGAAGAAAAAGCTGCTTCCAATTACAGGAAAACCTGAGCCTGACCAGTCTTTGACCAGACAAGTGGGATGGACAAATGGTCCAGTGGGGATTGAGAAAGTTGAATTTCCTTTCTCATTTGCATGTGTGTGTGTGTGTGTGTGTGTGTGTGTGTGTGTGTGTGTGTGTGTGTGTGTGTGATAGCAATTCTGTCCATCATTTAGAAAGAGAAAGGAAAAAAATGTAGGGAAAGATCAGGTAATAAAAAATTTGTTTGGGATAGTGGGGGAAGTAAGGGAAGAAATGAGCAATTAAGTTTATTTAAATGACATAGAACTTATGTTAAGTGCAACTTTTCTCTGATACTAGTCTATTGAGATATTTCATAGAGGCCAACATGAATATTGTGAGTAAGAATGAAAGGAATAAAGGGAATAGATAAAAGAACTCCAAAAATAGAAAACAATGCCAAAAAATAAACACATCAAAAGAAACACAAAAATAAATGAGTAGGAGAATAGGAAAGAACCCTAGAAAGAAAAAGTTACATCTGAATAAGTCACCTCAATCACACCTCAATCACACCTCAATCTCACGGGGGCTGCCCCTCCTCCTCCTCGTCCCCCACAGGGGCTTCCCCGCCACCCAGGGGCTGCCCCTCCTCGGACCCTCCAAGGGCCACCCCTCCCCCTTTCCGTTCTCACAGGGTCTTCCCTCCCTCCTAGATGTCTCAGGGAATGGGATGCTGAGTTTAGGACTTCAAGGGAAAAACATAACTAGAAATGCTAAATCAAGATGCTTCTTCAGAGGTCAGCAATATTTCCATGATGCTTTATACCCAAAGACAATAAATATATCCCAGGAGAATGTGTATGAAAATGTAGTACTGGGACATCTCTCAGTCATGAGTTTAAAAAGATATCTTGGGAGAGTGAAGATAAAATAAATAAAAGTGGCAGCTAGTTGGAAGTCAGGAAAACCTGACTTCAAGTTTGACCTCAGATATTTATTAGTTGTGTGACCTTTGGCAAGTCACTTAATGCTTTCTGCCTCAATTTCCTCAGCTATAAAATGGGGTTAGTAATAGCATCAACCACCTAGGATTATTGTGAACATCAAATAAGATATCTGTAAAGTACTTGGAACAGTGCCTGGAACATAGCAAGCAATATATAAATGTTAGCAATTATCATCATTGTTAATCACCATCATCACCATTATCAAAAAGATATTAGAGTTCAGATACCCCCCTTTAAAGTTCTATTCAGCTTTGATGCTGGAGTATAGATTTTGAGGTCTCCTCAGATCTAGACTTGTGTCTCAATGCAGCAGCATTGATGAAGCTCCTTTCAGCATCATTTCTCTGCTATTTCTCTTCTGATTTACTGAAGAGTCAGTAATCTATATTTGGCAGTGACAATGGTAATTTTCTAAAGTTTCAATATCTCTGTGGTGAGAGACAATAACAACATAGGGATAGGAGCAGCACAATAGCTTTTTGTGCTCAGTGGCAAGCCACTATGTCTCATCCTTTCCTTTTGACTCCCAGAGAAGGACTTATGACAGAAATGGCTGGAAAAGAATGATTTCACTTCAATAAAATGGAGAAAAATAATTGAGGCTATCTTGAGGGGTTAATACTTGTTTAAGAGACTTGATATTGAATTTAGGAAGGAGAAATTTGGAATTAGTTGGGGAAAATTTGAAGGATAACAAATAGATATGAAGGAAGAGAAGTGCCAGTCTAAAAAAAAAAAAACCTTGACCTGAAGAAAGAAAAAAAAAAGATTGAGGACTGAATAAAAGAAAAGGTTAGCCAAGATAAGGACAAAAAACATACTGGCAAAGCAAGAGGTGAAAGAGAGAAGGGAAATGAATAAGTATTTGTTTCCCCAAATGGTAAGGGAATGATAAATAAGAAAAGAGTGATAAAGATGCCCTTAGAGGAGGAGTTGTGTATAAACACCCATAATCAGTTTGTAGATAGATAAACAGCTAGATAGATATAAAAATAGATATCAATCACATTGAAAATGGGGAAATTTTGCCTTGTATGAGATGTTTACATCTCTGTTGGAGGCAAGTGACTAGTACTAATGATCAAGGCACAGACTTTTCGCCATTCTATAGAAGATGAAGGGACTTGAGATACGCCACTCCACAATCTAGGTTATTAGGGACAAGAAATGTTCCTTTAAAAATGGGGAGGGTTTTAATATAAAAAAGTAGAGTGAGTCTCTGAAGTAGCAGAGAGAAAATGTGACTTTTATCAAGGAGATATACAGTGGAAATATGTCACATAGATGAGGAAGGGGAGAAGGAGCTCAACATTCAAATCACAAACACATGCAAACACACTTGAGGCTCTTCTGGGAATGTAGAGACATGTATTCTTCGAGAAAAATTGAAATGTTGGTCCTCCAAGAAATGGTAAGGTAGATTTAAAGTGCTACCAGGAAAAAGATCACTTAGGAAAAGTCAGAAGAAAAAGAAGGGAATTGTTTAATCTAGTGACTGAGATATCTAGTTAACAACAACAACAAAAAAAATCTGATTTTTTTTTCTAAAGTGGGAATGTATGCAGAGAACTTCATGAAACTTATCACAATTGAAGATTAGCACCCAACTCTAGTGATTTATGTGATCATAAAGAATACTGCTAGAAGGAATTTAAGAAGCCATGTACAAAGTCTTGGCCAAGAAATGAAGACCACCAAAGCCCATTTTGTGTTATCTTCACTTCTGCCCACTGAAAGCAAAGAAGAAAACAAAGAAAATTGACTTGGGAAGTGAATGGCTAAGAAAATGATGTCTGAGATTGGGATTTCAATTCCTAGTTCATGGTTTAAAATAAAGGGATGACAAGCTCTTGGTCAAGCACAAAATACATCTAATAAAGTCTCATAAAGATGTATTGACCTTGGATCTTAGAAATCTAATTAAAAAATGCCTTTGAATTAAAAAGGAAAGTAAAAGAAAGTTGTCAATGAACATTCAAAAAATAGACATGTAGGCGTGCTACAGCAAAGAAAGAAGTAAAGCAATTGGCACCCAGAAATTCACAGAAGACAAAATCCAAGAAAGGAATCAGTAAATCCTGTGTCTTCAAATACCTATACATAAATACTTAAGCATAAAGGAAAATTATTTAGAGGCCCCAATATGAAAGGCAAAATTTAGCCTTATAAGTATCATTGAAACTTGGAGGGATGACATACATTCCTGGAATGTGTCTCTGGATTATATCACCTATTCAAAAGAAATAGTTCAAGTAAGAAAAGGGAGTGATAGTATCGTATATTAAGATGATATGTTCATGGGAAGAAATCTAGGCAGGAAAGGGCAGAAGGATGATTAAGATTTGGGTGAAAATCTATAGGGGGAAGAAAAGAAGTAATTTTGTTAACAGGATATATTACAAACCACCTGGACACAAAGAAGAAAGAAATGAGAAGTTTAGGAAACAGATGACAAGCTTGGTACAGAGGCATAACATAGTAGTGATATGGGACTTCAATTATCAAGACATCTGTTGGCTCTCTCTGCCAAAAGCAGAACTGCTAATAACTTCTTGACTTGCCTTTAATGGTAGTTTCATCCTTCAGAATGTGGAAGAACCAACAAAGGATGATTCTGTTTGGACACTGATTCTCTCCAGCAGGGAGTAACTGATTGTTGGGATAGAAATTATGGGAACCTTGGATGAAGAGACACTTTCAAGAGTTTGTGATATAGGAATGTAACATAAGCCAAGTTTGTTCTATATCACCCCTCTCCCAGGGTTCCTCAGTACCATTAAGGAGATTTGGGAAATGGTATCTCTACCCATTGGCTCCAGCCTCCATTGATCGTGTTCCTCCAAATTTAGGAAGGAGTTTCCTATACCCTAGTTCCATTTAACAACTAACAGTGAGATTAGCTTTTACACAGAAATATTTACTTCAGAAAGTATAATGAGAAATATATAAAGTTACTCCCATAACTTATGCAGGTTAATAGTCCTCCTCTCTTGTACCACATCAGTCACTGGAGAGGGAAGGAGGGTTAGTTTCATAGTTTAGCTGAGTTCCCACAGAGAAAGGAACTGATTGCAAGTACAAAACACCTCTTGGGCCCAAGTCCCAGACATCCTGGCTTCTCAGGTCATCCATGAGAATGGACAGCCTTGCTGGCTGGCTGAACCATCCCACCTGAAATCCTGGCTCCAAGGCTATTGTGGTGCAAACTCTATGTGGATAATGTTTGGGACCTGAAAACAAGGAGGGCAAACAATATAAAATAGAAGCAAATAACCCTAAAGCCCATTTCTTAAAGTTAAGGTAAAAGAACAACAGCACAGGAAGGAAAGCCCTTGCTTTCTCACTGGTTCAGTACATAGTGCCCATGCTGTGGATGAACTGTGTTCTTCAGCCTCTGGACACAAGTAGGTAAAAATAGCCAAAGGAGAGGCAGAAAAGAGTGAAAGACTCAGTCTCCTCAGTTTTATAGACTCAGGCAATCAATAAATAATCAACAAAATAAATAAATAAATAAAAGGAAGCTTACCCTACCCATATTGATGCAAAGGCATCCATATTAAGCAATCTAGACTACTCCAAAGACCTCTCAAAGGTGCCTTGCCTTCATGTTTGGTGAACTGGGTATGCTTAGAAAAACTCATGCAAGAAGGGTGAGAACCTGGTATAATTTGATATGAAACTGAAATTTCAAGAGGGAATATATAAAGGGTTTTAAAGCAAGAGTTCTTAACTAGGGATCCAGGGGCCTCTAGATGGGGAAATAATTATATTTTTATTTTTATTAGCCTCTAACTATAAATTAGCATTTCCTTGGATTATGAATATAGACAATAAAACCTTATTCTGAGGAGTGTATAGGCATCACCACACTGTCAAGAGGATTTATCACACACACACACACACACACACACACACACACACACACGGTAAGAACCTCTGGTTTAGAGTAAGGATAAGTAGAATGGCATGGATTAAATTCATAAGGGACTAAATATACATATATACAGAATATATGTATGTATACATACAGAAGATGGAAGCAAGGAGAGGTAGTAGAGAATTAATACAAAAGAGTGACGTGATACTGTAAAAATAAATTTATAAGTGCTAAAACATGAACTGACTGGGAACTGGTGGGAAAGCTAAGAAGAAATAATTTTTAAACCTGTATTGGGGAAAAGATGATCACCAAAGATAAGACAATATACATTTTGTACTGGATGGTACTGTAATAACTGCCAATAGAGGGAAGCCAGAGATGAAAAGTTTTTGAAGTTTCATTTTGCTTCTTATTTCTCTAATGTGGAGAATGACCCTTGAATGGGAAAGAACAGAAAAAATGGATAATAAGAAGTTAATGCACAATATAACTAACAAGACAACAAAAAAACACCTAAATTGCCTTTTATTATTTTGCATCACTTGATCTAGAAAAACTATACCCTATGACATTAGGAAAAAAACTACTGGATTTGGGTACTATCCATCACTTGTGTTTGTATTTTTATATTCCCCGTTGTTGAAAGTGGCCTGGCACATATTAAGTGATACACACACACACACACACACACACACACTAAAAATTTCGAAGAACACTGTCATTAGGATATATATATATAGATATAGATATAGATATAGATATAGATATAGATATAGATATAGATATAGATATAGATATAGATATAGATATAGATATATAGAGATAGATAGATAGATAGATAGATATACATACATATATACACTAATAATATATACATTATGTGCTAAAATATATACTATTTCATATACTAAAGTATATATTATTAGTATTTCTATCTATATCCTAAAAATACTATCATTAGGATATATACACATACAGAGAGAGAGATTTGGATAAATAGATAGATATAGATTTATATACCAAGTTATATATCATTAGTATCTGTCTGTATATCTATCTGTGTCTATATCATAAAGGCATAAATGACATGCTTAATAAATTTTTAGATTTCACAAAGCTTGAAAGAATGACTAAAACACTGGATAATATCAGAATACAAAGTTTTCAGCTGTTTATAATATTAGGCCAAATCAAATATCAGTAGTGATGACATCTAGAAGATGATGTTCAATTATTCACATCCTTGTACAGGGTAGAATGGCTCCAGACCCAATCATGCTTCTTCATCTCAAATATTTGTTTTCATCTCATTAACCTAAGCCCAAGGGTAAGGAACTTTGACTGAATCAGTCAAAGTACCATACTCCAGGACCTAGAGGGCTACATGTTGCCTTGAGGCCGTAGATTCCCTACCCCTACCCTAACCCCAATTGTTTTTTTTATGTCTAGGTAATGGGGTTAAGTGACTTGCCCAGGATCACGCAGCTAGTACGTGTTATGTGTCTGAGGCCAGATTTGAACTTAGGTCCTCCTGAATCCAGGGCTGGTGCTTTATCTACTGTGCTACCGAGCAGCTCCACTGATCTCTAATTTTCACCTCTTATTTTGGATGCTGTAATAAAATCAACTCTACCTTTGCCCCTGGAAAGAACATGTCAATTGACTGCCCATGTATTCAATTTCCTATCTTTGTGACCTCACAAAACAAAACAAAATATTTCCCTTGCTGCTACTGTCTTATAGATTTTCTTTTATATTTGAATATTAACTTTTAGAAAGCAAGGTCTGTCTTATTTCTGTATTCGTATTTTATTCTCTATCTCCATGCTTGGTGAAATGAATAACACAAAGTAAGCATCTAATGAATTTTTTTCATTCATTCATTCATTCATTCATTCATTCATTCACTCACTCATTCATTCATTCATTTAACCCATTTTTCTGTGGAAGCAAACAGAATGGTGATGGGCTTTAAGTTTAGGCCATATGACGATAAACTGAAGGAGACGGCAAGGTGTAACAAAAATAGAGAAGACTCCCTGAACACATGATAGCAAGTTCAAGGATTTTAAGAGTTGTCTAACAGAACAGGGATTAGGTGTGTTATCCTTGACTCCAAAGAACACAAACAAACAAACGAACAAACAAAAAAGAATGGAAGCTGCAAATAGATCAATGGAAGACTGATTTCAGCAAAAGTCAACCAAACAAAAACCAAAGCTTCCAGATATATAAAAGTTGAATTAGATGCCTTAGCTGTGTTCAAGTCCCAATGATTATTTGAATATATGAAATAGCATCTTTGTTATTATTTCAAAAATATTATTTACAAAAGATAGTTTCAGATAGCTCTGAAATTATATGATTTCTTCCAATCTCTTCTAAAAAAGCTGTCATTGGACTTTTCTTAGTCACTGTGACAATTGTGAGTATATTTCATTGAGCAAGTAGTAACAGAAAAGAGTACATATTTTGTGTTGGTTAATTCATTTGAAAGGAACAAACATTATGTTAAAAGCATTATACTAAGTACTGAAGATACCAAGATAAAAAACAAAACAAAACAAAACAACCTATTATCTGTTCTTGAGGAGTTGTGAATTAATGGGATAATGGTACAAAATATGTACACGGATAAGAATGATGCAATACAGAATGACAGATATTACTGAGAGGCCTAGGCAAAGGGTTATGGAAAAACATAGAGACAGAATAGTTTTGGCTGACAATAGTTTAATGGAGAAAGCTATTCTTTATCTATATATTGAAGAAAGAAAAGGATTTAGACAAGAATAAATGAAGAGGATTGTATTTCTGGCATAAGGAATAATATGCATAAATATATATGGATGGGGGTTCAGGAAAAGATCAAAGAACAACTAAGTGCCTAAGAGGCTTGAATTTAAATTATGTTGAAGGAGAAGTGTAAAATAAATTAGAAAAGGGAGATTTCAGATAGACCATGAAGAGTCTCAGATGATAAACTACAGAGTAGGGTTGTTTTATTTTGTTTTGTTTGCTATAATGCAAACAAAGTTCGAGGCTGTCCAATGAGTAGTATAGTATATCCATTTTCATTTGGAAAAAAGGTTACACACCAAAACAACATTATTTGTTTAAGTTACAGAGATAAAGACAATTAGGAGGAATATAATGAACCTCCTCAAGTTTACATGTAGACTAAAGACAACTCTCTCTCTCTCTCTCTCTCTCTCTCTCTCTCTCTCTCTCTCTCTCTCTCTCTCTCTCTCTCTCTCTCTCTCTCTCCCCTCCCTCCCTCATTCTCAAAATAACAGGAGAAGATAATGTTAAGTTATAACAGGAGGGATTTAAGTTAACTCTGAAGAAGACTTTTTGGCTGGTAGGACAAGGTAAAGGCTGAAATAGGTTACTTAGTCAGTGTGCAAAATCTCCATCATTAGAGAATTTAAGAATAGTACACATGTCCATTTGCACTACTATGCACTATGGTTCTCTGATTGTAAAGGGAAAATGAAGTAGTCCTTGCCTTAAAGAGGCTTCAATTCTTCTGGGTAAGATATCATTATATAAATAAACATATAGAAATCATGTAGAAAATAAAATGCAAAGCCAAGTAAACAGGAAGGGAGGAGTAACCATCCCAGGGATTTGGGGAGGCTTCATTTAGGAAACAAGGGATTCTGAGAAGTGGAGGTAAGATGGGAATGGGCATGAATGGATAGTTCATGCAAAGCCATAGAGATGGGAGATGGAGTGCTGTGTATAGAGAAGACCAAGAAGGCCAATATGAGTATACTCTACACTGCAGGAAAGGTATTATTGTATAACAAGGTTGGAAATTTAGGTTGGATCTAGGTTGTGAAAGTCTTTAAATATTAAAGAGAAGCTTATATTTGATCCTAGAAGCAATAGGAAACCAATGTAATTTAGAGGAGTAATATGATCATGTCTGTCGTTTAGGAAAATTATTTTGACAGCTGTGTAGAGATTGGATTGGAAAAAGGAGAGACTTGAGCCAGATAAATTTGTTAATAAATTACAAAAACTAAAGTCAAAGTCAGGGGTTGAGGGGTGATTCACTAACTGGAGAAATCAGGAAAGACCTCTTACAGGGAATGGCACTTGATCTGAGGTTTGATGGGAGTTAGCTAGGTGATTTCAAAAGAAATTACTAATAGAGAAGGTAAGAGGATGTATGGGAAACAGGCTGTGCAAAAGCAAAGAAATGAGAAATGAATATCTTCAATTGCGAAGAGCAATTCAGCCAATTTGGCTGGCCATTTGAGTGTGATAAGTTCAGAGTTATCCTGATTAGATTACCTCTAAGGTTGACTTCTATATTAAGGTTTCCCTCTCTCCAAGATCCTTTTCCAAGATATGATTTTAAAAATCCTGTATTATATAAGATATGGACTGGCTAGCATTACCTTAATTTTGTATTTGTTCTTTTCAATTCCTAAATTGACAAAGAGAGGTCTATTATTATAGCAGTTAAAATGCTGTCATTTGGTGTCAGAATAATTTGGTTTCAAATCCTACTTTTGATCCTTCCTAATTATACTGCTCTGGGTAAGTCATTCAATTTTTGTGTGCCTTGGACAGATCCTTAGGATTTACATACGTGGTGGGTGAAAGGACAAATGAGTGAAGAAACTAAAGTTTAAGATTCTGATCATTTTGATTTATTTTTGTGTTGTTTCTTTGGGAGGTAATGGGGGTTAAATGAATTACCCAGGGTCATACAGCTAGTAAGTGTCTGAAGTCACATTTTAACTCAGGCCCTCCTGACTTCAAAACCAGTGCTCTATCCACTGAAGCATGTTAAGCAATGTATGCCAATTATTCAATAAACCAGAGCCAGACACCTTTAGCTGAAGACTGGACCGAAAATACAATAGAAGACAGACTTTTATACATTAAAAACAATTAATCAAATAAGACCAATTAATTAAAAGAAAGCAATTAACCAGGATACAAATTAGGTAATCTGATTTCTAATCAGAGGAAAAAGTAGGGACTTTCCAAGTTTCAAGGGAGAGAGCAAACAGGTGCAGTTCCTTGAAATCAGAAAAAGAGGTATCCCACTCCTTTCAGGTCTCTGTGAGCAATCAAAGAAACACTGGAAAAAAGAATAAGTGATCAGTATGGGACCAGTTTACAGATTAAACAGAGAGGTTGCTTGAGATGTACAATTGTGAGAGAACTTGCATCAATGTTTGGGTCTGACTGTGTTCTGGGAAGCATACTCTACTAGGTCTTTAATTAAGGGTCTATATACAGCTGGTAGGGGGGTTCCAGTTCCCCAGCCACAAAGGGTTAAGTTCAAACAGTACAGTAAGTTTTTCTACCAATTTCCACAATTGAATATTTTTTTTTCACAAGGCAGAAGTTGAACTAGACCCATAATCGAATAAAAAGGGAACTGCTAGCTCCAAGACTGAACTATAAAATGGAGTCCATGAGGTTCACTCAGTTCCTACAATTAGCCATTTGCTATTCTAATCACCTCAATTTCCTCACATACTAATGAATAAGAAGAGAATCTGGACCTATAATTTTGTTGGTATAGCAAACTTCTGGATAAGGAAATTATATCAATGTAAATTAGCTCACTTTGGGTAGTTTGCTGTCTTGGAAAGTTGTCTAGCTCAATAAGAGATTAAATCATTTGATCAAAGTTGGATATAATTCTCCTCCTCCTTTTTTGGAGGCAATCAGGATTAAGTACTTTGTTCAAGGTCAAACAGCCAGTAAATGTTTGAGGTTCAATTTGAATTCAGGATCTCTTGACTTTAGGGCCAGTACCTATTCACTGTGTTGCCTAGCTGACCCTATAGTTCTTTATCCTCTATACTATGCTACTTTTTACCATTAAGTCATAAACTCTTGTAACTGTTGGTAGAGAGGTTTCTCACACTGAGAAATATCCACATTGGAAAAAGAACATATACATTTCATATTTGCATTTACTGGCAAAATCTTGACTGTCCTAAAACTCTATGAATTCTTTCTCACATGAATTTGACGTTGTTCTATACTTTGCTATTTTAGTCACCTTTGAAACCTGAATGAAATATAAAATCACTAAACCGGTAATATAGGGAAGAACCTCAACACATAATTGAATCTAGCTTCTTACTTACAATAAAAATGGAAACTGAATCAGTGGAAGGATTAAAGTGGAGCTGATTTTCAGTTTCATTTTCTCTCTCCCTTTACTGGTACCTGTTGCTTAGAAAACATGACTTAGCATAAATGGAACCTCTGAAAGAAAAAGGTAAGAGAGACATAGAAAGATGATGAAGAAGGGCAGAAATAAGAATAGAGTTAGTTGGAAAAAGAACAGGGAAGAGAATAAATTCCTCATTTATATTAAGGTATCTATCTATTCCTAAGAAATCCAGCCCAGATTGAGGATTTAAGAGGCCTAATAAATTAAAAACAAACAAACAAAAAACAAATAACCCCTTCTGACAAAACCAGAGTCATCTGTTTAATAATAATACCTAGAATTTATAGAGCATATTGACTTTCAAAGCACCTTCCCATTTATTCTTTCATTTTTATTAAGAAATTCCTGTGGGGTTGGACATTTTACTTACAGAGACTCAATACAGGGATGTTGAGTAATCTACCCAAGCATGTCTATTCAATGGCAGAGATCAGACTAGAACACAGATCTCCTGATTTCCAAAGCCAGTGATTTTTGCATTAGACTTTGTCTTTGATCACAGAAATCATCATTTTTGAACTCTGTTCAGTGAGATCTAGAACTTTTAAGAAATAATATTGAGTGAATCTATTATTATATCACCAGGAAATTTATAGTTTCAGAGTTGTCTTGTGAGTATTTACTATTCTTTTCTATTCCCTATTTATGTGTGTTAATGTATGGGGTAGTGTGGCCTAATGAATAGAATGCCAACATTATAGTCAGGATGACTTCAGCTCAGTCCTCCCTTTCACTCATCCTGTTTGTGTGACTGAGCAAATCATTTAAGCTCCCAGGGCCTCAGAAACTCTGCAGCAGTACAAGATACAGAATAGTTACATATCTGCATTATAGCATTTACTTATTGTGAGAATTCCCTTGACAGATGTGTAAAACACCACATGCTGGTCCACAACATTCTCCAATCTGAATGAGACTGAAATGTATTTAGGAAACACTTAAAAAAATAAATAAAAATGCAATGGAACAGGTACTTTTGGTTTTCTAAGTCAATATGTGGCACACACAGATCATTATGTATAATTTAGTGGTCCCTCTTTCTATTTGAGTTTGACACCAATGACTTATAAATGGCACTAATCCCCTATGCATATGTGTGTACACACATACATGTATGCAGCATGCATGTGTATACCCACATGTATGCTCACACAAAACACACATATAAAACATTTGTACATTTATGTGTATGTGTGTGTGTATACACAGATATACATATACATATATACTCAATTGAATTGAAGCTGTGATAGTTGTGTGTGTATATGTACGTATTACCAAAGTGGTGATACAGGGAAAGATGTGTATGTGTGTAAATATACACACTTGTAAAAGTATATATGTATATATGTATGTATGTATATAAAAATTATTTACTGTTGCACATTCAAGAAAAAGGAAAATATTTTGAGTCTCTAATCACACTTTTTCTGTGGTGAGTTGAAATTGGTAAGGATTTCTCTTCTCTGTTGGCCAACAATTGTAGCATAATATATCTGTACATTTGATAGTCTAATTCATCCACCTGTATCTAGGAAGCCTGAGCTATTGTAAACCTTCAGAGAGTAGTTCTCTGTAGGTTTGCATTACTGGGAGAAAGAACAAATGGAGAGTAATTTCTTCAGTATGGCCTTGTTGTGCCTTGTACATTTTTGTTTTGGTTTCACTAGCACCTAGTCTAGAGCCTTTTACAAAGCAGACTTTTGATAAATGCTTGCTGAATAAAATAGATATGAATCTTCTGATTCTAAAGCCCTTTAATAATGTAAACATTAAACTTTGAGGTTAATTTTCCAGAGATTTTTTTTTATGTTTGTCTTGAGTCTTGAGATTCCAAAGCACTCTAATCATACACAAATTAATCTTTGAAGATGATTTTCCAGGGAATTTTACTGTTTGTACCTATTAACTTAGAAAAGTGTCTACAAAAACAAAGCAACTGAGGTTAATATTAAGAGTGAAGAACACCGAGTTAAATCAGCATTTTTCTTGCCTTCAGCATATATATGAAAAGAGCTAGTGCCCTCTTGGAGCAACCAAGTAAGTTTAAGCAATAAAGTCAAGGTACCCTTCCAGAAGGACATAATACATAAAGACAAAAACATAAGCTATAAATCAATGCATATTGATTTAAGTAAATGAGATCATTGCCCTTAGATAAAATAAGCTCAAAGCCTGAGCAGACATGCCTGTTGCTCAGAAACCTATTGGCCTTGAATTCTCAAGCAGAAACCCAAAGGGGGATTCCCTCAAAGAATTTTAAATTACCTGAAATGTCTTACAATTTTAGATCTTGCCCTAATGGTATTCACATTTTAACCAAAGGAAAACAGATGTATCACACGATTCTAGAGAACAGCTAAATTTACAATCTATCTTTCCTATAAATCTTCAAGATGGATACATGATTAAAGCCTTGCAAGGGAGCCAGAGCTTTTGTCACATCAATGAATCAAGAGATGTTCATGAAGCATTTATTATATTTCTGGCACTGAGCTATGGAATTATGGGTAGAAATATAATTAATTAAACCATCCTTACTTGCAAGGAGCTTATGTTCTAACATGAGATAAAAAAGACACTCAAACACTATTCTACTTCACAACTAGGATATTTGACAGTTTTCTTTAACGTGAAGTGATCTGCAATATGAGCAAAAGATTTTTTGAGTTGATGAGATTTAGATTATTGCTTACACAGCAGACAATAATGTACTATTTTTTTTTAATCTAGAAAATCCCCAGGAATTTTCTGATCATTTTGCTGGTCCTGAAGGAAACTTTGATGATTGCATAAATATTTTACTTGATGTTCTTGTATTCTGAGAATGTTTGGATACAGTATAAGGTTCAGAGACATTACACAAAAAAAGCAAATTTCCTTGATCTCATGTCTAAAATCCTAGTTCAGTTAACTTCTCTAATGAAGGGTTATACTATGCCTGCTGAATCACATCATTTACTATCATCTTTATCTTCCAAGTCATATCTTCTAGGGACTTATTGATGTTTTCCTATAGTCTTTTCTGCATAACTTGTGAGAACATGGATCCCTTTGATTTCTGTGCATCAGTCTCAGGCTCGTATTCTTAGATGAACTGCCTTATGTCATGGACTATTCCAAAGTTCATCTTCCCTAAATATATTCATTGATCAAACCAGCAGCTACTACATTTATTGCTTCATCATATTTTCCAAGTTTTTCATCATCAGCCTTCTTCCCACTGAACTGAGAAGAGCCATCAGAATTATTTGGATGATATTCATGATCAGGACAGCCACCAGAGCCAGAAATTGTCAGTGTAGAATTTCCTCCTGGAAATCCATCTTTTCATACTGAATGGGGAAGGTCACTGAAGTACTTATACTAATGCTTACTGGACAGGAAGACAAGTAAAAAAGACCATTTCTACAGCTGTCATGTCTGATATATCAGTATAGAAACAGTTAAGGAATAACATTCTTTCCCTGCAGATATTACATTCAATTTCTAGACTTAGTCACCAAATTCAAGAGAATGTGGATTTGATGGAAAAAGCAATTGTCATATTTAAATTATGCCATAATTCTGTGCTTTCTGCTCATCTTACTGGTCTTTTTGGGGAACAAGTTGAGATTGACAGCTATCAAACTCCAATCAGAAATGTAAGATAATCAATGCATTCTCCTTCTCAATGTACTCTGAGAAATAAAGAGCTGATTCACATAAAGGAGAACATCATTCAGGTAAGTACTTCCATTGCTCAGCACTTCAATCAGGAATCTACTAAAATGTGATGATTTTGCAAAAATTCACTTAAGTGATCCTTTTAATTGCATTAAATAGTATTAACTGTAACATAATCAAGCAATTTACAGGATTTACCTGTCCATTCTCCTTAAATACATTTTCTGCTATGTCATTTTTCATTGCCTCTATAATAGGCAACATTTTCTAATGTTAAGAAAAATAATAGTTAGCATTTTGGCTGAGTTGTGGTTCCAACTCTTTTCACATAGCTAGTTTGTGACTTTGGACAAGTTGCTTCACCTGTCCTGGTCCCAATTCCCTTATCTGTAAAATGACGGGGCTGAATTAGGTGATCTCTAATGTAACTAATATTTCTCTACTCTGTGACTACATCTTTCAAAGTATAATCAGAGGAAAAGAAACCATTTCCCTTTGAATTAAAAATAAAAACACAGTCATTATTTTCTACTGGAAAATTTCATCATTCCTTTATTAATTTCCTCTTTATATTTCATTCTCCACAGTCATGGAGCCAAACTATTTTTTTTTTAAATTTTCAAATCATCCCCAACTCAGTCACTCTCAATAAACGACTTCACCTCTTGGTTTACTGGAAAAATTCAGGCCATTAAATATAATCTCTTTCACTCTTCTGGCCCATACTTCATTATGTATCTATATTCAATTTGAGAAGCCTTTAATATACTTATTTTATTACTTATTTGCATACTTTATTTATTGAGTCAGTATGGATATACAAATTAAAAGAAATGACACTGTCCATCCTTTCTTGAGGCTTACATTCTAGTGAAAAAAAGATACAGACAAAGTGTTCTAGGAATATTTAAGCTTGAAAGAATATTGTAACTGTATGTAGGGAGGTGGGGGTCAGGGAAGGCTTTATGGATGAGGGACAGCCATACCTATCTTAGAGAAGGACTGTGAAAAACAGTCATAGGGATGGAGAATCATCTCTATGAATATATGAACATAGTAAAGAGTATGCCAAACAGGAAGTTGTTGGCAGATGTTTAATAACTGGCTCTCTGGAGAAAAAAAATGTATACATAGCATACTTTTAAGCTTAATTTATATTATTAATATTTTATTCATTAATTTCTGAAGTCTAAACAAGCAACAAAACAAGAAATCATGCCCTGATTTGTAGTGTTTGCTAATTTCTGAGGTATAAATAATCATATTAATATTTTAACAATTAGCTATCAATAGTAGTACAAGCTAGCTCCAACACACCCTGATACCAAATGTAGGTATCAATAAATACAGGTAAGAGACAATATGGTGCATTACATGCTGGAACTTCATACAGGAGATTTGGATACTATGGCTCTGTGATATTTCCAGGACCAAATATAGCATGCTTCTCTTCTGTGACAACCTAGTAGATTCAGAATAATTTGAGGGCTGTCTCAGAAGGAAGGCAATAAGATTTAGGAGGACTAGGAAAGGCATATAACAGAAGGTGAGACTAAGAATGAGCCTTCTGAAGGAAAGCAGGGAAGCCAAGAGATGCAGATAAGGAGGAAAATCTTCAGGCAGGGAAGACAGCCGGAGCAAAGGCTCTGAGTTAGAAGGAGTGCTTTATGCTGGAAAAAGAGGAAACCAGTGTCACTGGATCACAGACTACATGTGGAGGGACATAAGGCTTAAGACAACTGGCAACATAGGAAGGGGCCAGTTTATAAAGTGCTTTAAAAGCAAAAGAAAGGATGCTGTATTTGGTCCCGGAAATATTAGGAAGCCTTTGGAGTTCACTGAATAGGGGTGAGGGGGTACAAGGTCAGACCTGTGCTTAAGAAAGGTCAATTAGCCAATTGAATAGAAGATGGAATAAAGTAGGGAGAGACTTGAAGCAGAGAAACCAATGAGCAAGCTATTACAACAATCAAGGCATGAGATGATATGGGCCTGTACAAGGACGGTTTCGATGTCATAGGAGCTAAGAGGGCATATTTGAGATGATGCTACAAAGGTAGAAATAAGACTTAATAATTGATTGGATATGGAAAGTGAAAGAGAGGAATCAGGAATGACACCTGGGCTTTGAGCACTGGTGACTAAGAAGATGTTGATACACTTGTTAGGAAAAAGGGAAGGTAAGAAAAGTACAAATGAATGAGAAATGAATAAAGTATCCAGATGGAGACCTAGAGGTAATGATGAAAAATATATGATGCTACATGTGCCAAAATGAATGAAAGTTTTTAAAGTTTTATTAGTTCCTTTTATTTTAAATCAGTAATTACTAAATATCTCTCTTCCATCTCCTACTAAATGAGCCTCCCTTGTAATAAAGGGGGAAAAAATTAATTTAATCCAACTAACCCACCAGCTAGTATTTGCAACATTTCATAGACATTGTTTCCCTTCTCCTCAAAATAAAGGAGATGAATCAATCAAGTAACCAATAAATATTTGTTAAGCACTATCTATATACAGTCACTATATTAACTGATAGGGATACAATAAAATGCAGAAGCTCCTAAGGGCTTCCTACATTTAAGGAATTTATATCATACAAGAATGTATCTTTTACATAAATAGATACAGTCAAGATATGTACAGTGTACATGGAAGTCAACATTACCATGGAAGGCACTAAGAACTGGGAATCCTGCAAAAGGATTCCTGCAGAAAATGACAGTTGAGTGAGTCTTGTAGGTGGCCAGTGATTTTAGGAGGATGAAGTAAGAAGCAAGAGCAATCCAAGAATATGAAGAAGCAAGAGAGATCAGTGATGGTGGATGTAGGTAAATAACAGCAAATAGGTTGGTATGTTTGGATTTCTTAATGAGAAACCTGCAGAGCTAGAAAGTGGTTAGTTTGGGAAGATTTTAAGGAGTTTTTATTTGAACTGGAGACAAAGGGTAGCTACTGTAGTTTATTATATTTGTAGGAAGAGTGTTGGGGGAAGGACATTGTCAGACCTATTTTTTAGGAAAACCATTTTGGCAGCTGTGTGGAAGATGAATTCAAATGAAGAGAAAGTTGAATCAGGGATACCATTTAGGAAGCTACTTCAATAATCCATTGAGATGTGATGAGGGACTGAACTAGAATGTGAGCTGTCTGAAAAAAAAAACAGAAGGGGGTTTATAGAAGAGAGGTTTATAGAGTGAGAAATCAGTTAATCAACAAGGATGTGTTACAAACTAAATTGGCAAAGTTGACAAATGGAAAGTGAATATGTTGAAGGGGGTGCAGGAAAATTGGTATATTGATGCATTTTTGGTAAAACTATGACTTGGCCCAGCCATTCTGAAATCACTTCGGAATCAGCCCAAAGTCACCAATAGTATATACCTGTTGACTAAGGGATACCAATACTTGGCCTATTCTCTAAAAAGATAAAGGAAATATTTTTAAGTACTATTTGAAGAATAATATAGCAGGACTATAAGCTGAGGAGGTACTCATTGATTAGGAAATAGCTACAGAAATTATAAAATATTAAGGTAATAAAATAGTATTGTTCCATAAGAAATGAAGAAAAAGGTGGTTTTAGAGATATATGGGAAGACTCATATCAATTGGTCAAGTGAAGTGTGCAGAACCAGGAGAACAATTTACACTACGCCATCAATATTTTAAAAATAATAATTTCTAAAAGACTTGGATCTTGAATAAATATAATGATCTGTCATGATTCCAGAGTACTGAGGGATGAAAAACATTGCTCACCTCATGACAGAGATTATGGAAAATCAGAGTTCTGGATGTGGCCAATATGGGATTTTTTTCCTTTTGTTTTACTATGTTTATGTAAGGGTCCTTCCTTCCTTCCTTTTTTCCTTCCTTTCTTTTCTTCCTTCATTCTTTTCTTCCTTATTTCCCTTGTTTATTTCTTCTCATCCAGTGGGTGAAGGGGAATAAGAAGGAGAAAAATTATAAATGTTTGATAATTGGCAAACACCTCCTATTTCCTGCAGTGCCTGCCCCTTGAGGGAAGAGGAAGAATTAACTAAGTCAACAGGAAATAGGATTTCATTCTCCTGCTGTGAAGGTTTGACTTCTATTTCTTGTTATGCCCTTTCCTGTCTAATCTCAAGCATTCAGAGGAAAGAGTAGTGAAGTAGAGCCTCCCATCTGACAAGCTGACCATGTGCCTCCTATGTGATCTCTGCTCCACTTTGCGTTGCTGTCTGGTTTCAAATCCAGGGAACAAGATAACTCCCAGGATAAACTCATCATGTCTAAACTCACCACCTTGCTACTAATTCAAGTCCTGCTTGACCCTACCTCCCACCAATTTGGTATCTATGCTATTTAAAAGGTGCTTGACTGAGAGATTTTGTTTGTTGTTATTCATTCACATAAGAAACATCATGATCCCATTTGGGGGTTTTCTTGGCAAAGATACCAGAGTGGTTTTTCCATTTCCTTCTCCAGCTCATTTTACAGATGGGGAAACTGAGGCAAACAAGAATAAGTGACTTGCCAAAGTTCATATAGCTAGTAAGTGTCTGAGGCCAGATTTAAATTCATGAACATGAATCTTCCTGATTCCAAGCCAGTGCTCTATCCACTGTACCACCTAGCTATCCCTTGACTCAGAAAACTTGATTTCAATTTCTAAACCTGCCACATGCTGTCTATGTGACCTGGGGCAAGTCACTTAAATACTCTGGGTCTCAATATCCTTATCTACTAAATGAGGAGGTTGCTTTAGATCCCTTCCCTAAATCCTTTGATGTATAAATTCCCATTATCCAGGGTTTACAATAATATCCAGCTTTCCTCTTCCTTTCTATTTACATTCTAAAATGGAATTTTTATTTTCATTTCTACTTTATCGGACCACCATGTAAGACTTTGTGTGACATCTGTATATATGAATGAAGTATATAGTCCCTTCAAAATATAATTTCTTTCCTTATCCATTGATCTTCACCTAAATGGTTATTCCTTCAGGTTCCCAGACTTCTTCATGTGGGTGGATCTTCTTAATATGCCCTTTTATATATTCTATCCCTTTTGAATGAAATAGACTTTTATAGAGTTCCCTTCTAATCACAAATCCTACCAGATTAACCAAGTAAATGTTCCATTTACCGCTTTAGCCATATAGTGTTTCTAGTCAAGAATTGATTATTCCTATATTTGAAGTCTTGGTTCGTTTTTTCTCTCACTTGCCTTCACTATAATCTTCTCTTTGAATAAAGAGCATGGTTGAAGAGGAAGATGAAAAATCCTTTTTAGTTCTTTATCTCTGTTTCTTTTCCCCAAAAGGTCTCTACTTCCTCCTCTTATTATCTAAATGTAATTGTTTCCAACACTCTGCCTCATCTTTCTTCTCTTATCTTTTGAGATTTTGTCCCTTTTCATTAACTTCTATAACATAAACAACATAAATACTACCTAAAGTCTCAAAATTCAAAACAAATATTCAAGAAATATTTATCAAGCGTGTGCCATGTGCAATGTAATATGGCTGGTGCTGGAGATATAAAGACAAAATACAAAACAATCTTTGAAACTTAGGATCTTATATTCTACTGGAAACCTAAAGGAAGAAAGAGTTCAAATACATGTATCAGCTTCAGGTACTCTGAAATCACAAAAATTTATATTATATATATATATATATTATATATATATATATATATATATATATATATATATATATATATGTGTGTGTGTGTGTGTGTGTGTGTGTGTGTATGTATGTGTATATATATGTGTGTGTATATATATATATATGACAGTCACTTTCCTCACAACAACCCTGTGAGGAAGGTAGTGTATGTATTGTCATTCTCATTTTAAAGATGAAAACCCTGAGTCTCTGTTGTCTTCAATGACTTACCTATGATAGGTAGTTAGTAAGTGTCTCAGATGATCAAGGGCTTCTGATTCTTAGCTTCAGTCCTCTGTCCACTATGCCATTTTGCTGCAAATAACACATGATCATTTTTAGCACATAAAAGCTGATATCACTGGAGTTAGAAGGTTAGTGATCTGATTGGGGTCTGAAACTGCCCTTTTGCCTTGCAAAATCTCTTCATTTCAATAATCTATTTGTTCTTCTCTTCTTTACTTTTTGAGTGTACCCCTTTTTTGTTGGCTGCTCTGAAATAGTTGATCCCAGGACAAAATATGCTCTATGCATTCCTTCTAGAATGAAATCCCTTATGATGTCTTCCATTTTTCTGAGTTTCACTCTGGATATTCAGTTAAAACCAACAAAAATTATTAATATTTAGATAAAATTTAAGGTTCTTGAGGGGAGAGATCATTTCCTCATTATCCTTGTATCATTAATGTCTAGCACATTGTGTGGTCCATAATAGATACTCAATAAAAGCTTGTTAAATTAAATGGAATTGAGTTAATTATGTACAAGGCAGCTATTTGGGTGTTTGGGATCCAAGGATAGCACCACAAACCACCTTTCTCCTCAAGAGACTTACATTATCCTTGACTTAGGTTAGGAATAGAGGTTGAGGCTTAATTTAGTCAAATTCCTTAAGTGGGCAATTACATCCTAATTGACCATGTGACAATGGATTGAACCTGGTGTGCCCTTGCCCTTGTTCTTCTCAGCTAAAATAAATGACTTTTTTTGGTCATTTGCTTTTTAATGTTTTCAAATTTTCTTAAGACTTCTCATTGCTTTTTTTTTTCCGCACAGAACTCACCTGTCATGCAAATCTCATTCTATAATGGATTCTTACCAGCTATTCATTTTTATAGACTTTTTTATATAGAAACATACTGCAAAGGTGTTTTGTTTTGTTCACTATAAATCATAATGGTGAGCTGATGTCTTTTTTCCAGACACTTTATCTATTCTCATACATTTCCTATTGTCATTAAATCAAGCAAATGTTTACAATTTTTGATGGAAAAAGGCACAAGAAAACAATACTTTTGTGTATGCTAAGGTAGGCTGACTAAATGAATCATTAAGAAATGGCCTTGAAGACACATTGAAACAGCATCCAGATACTAGTCGAAGATAAAGTTGGAATATACATATGTAGATTATGCAAATTGAACTCCATTGCTGAAATCATATTGTTTGGAGTCATAAAAGGTTAAATACTATTTGTTTAATTTTTTGCAACTTAGATTTCATTGCTTCTGTTGAAAGCTTCTACTCACTCTAAATTATTATAGTTTCAAAATCTCAGCAACTGTGGCCTACAATTCCCCAGGGCAAAAAAAAATGTTATGTTAAGACATACAAGGGGCTATAAGGCAGTCTTCAACAAAACTACCATGTCATTGATGTTCGACTTCAACCACTCACATTTTCTTTTCATCGCCCTTATTCTTTATTGTGACATCCACCCTATTCCAGGGACTCAATCCTTTCATGTTGATCTTATGTCACCATTTCTCACTCCCATGGTAGTTCCCCACCTGAGGTCTTTTCTCCCTGGTAATGTCCAGTGGTTCAGACCTACCTGACCCCCATCATAACTAAGTTTCAGTCAGTGGAAGGATAAGTGAATCTAAATGGTCAGATAAAAACAGAAAAATAACTAGAAGCCAGGGGGATTGGGTGGGAGTATTGTAGTAGCCTAATTACATCACCCATAAGCCACTTCCATCAGGTAATAGTCATCTAGTCAATAGCCTCCCTCACTCAAATCCCAAATTAAACTAAACAACCCATAAGTAGCAAGTATTTACTAATAGTACAAAGTACATACTGTATTGGTCAGTACTTAGCATGATGCCTGGCACATAATAAGTACTTAATAAATATTTATTGATTGATTGGTGAAAAGTGTGTATACATACAAGGATATGTAATGGTATGGGTTCTACCTGAACTTTCACCAGAGAGGAAATTTGTAGATACAACACCATATCTTAAGCAGGGGCAACTCAGTGCTAAAATGCAAGTGTAAAACTTTTGTCTTAAACAGCATGGCTCAACACAAATGTAGCACAGAGCAGATTCATAATAGGGATTGGACATTACTGCTTAGCTAAAAGTCAAGGTTTGAGTGGATCTTGCTTTTAATATTCAAGCTGTCCAACAGGAGAACTATATGTTATTACTTTCTTTTTTACATAATCCTATGTATAAAAATTTGGGTAAGGTGTGCAATAACAGAAAAGGAACCCTCCAAATAACAGTTGTCTCATAGTTCACCTGGACTCCCAAGTTTCTATACTAATGATGTCTTCTGGACTAGCACAAGGATATTCAGAGGGTTATCCATCTAGGTACAGATATCTGGGTATATGAATCCAGAACGTAGATGTAAAGAAAGGAAACAAGCCAAAATGGAAATGATGAGTGAGTCAGGAGTATCACATTAAAAGTTTCTTAAAATCTCTTAAGGCAAGGACCATGTGCTCTAAACATAGTAAGTATTTAATAAATGCTAGATGTTATAATAAGCCAAAGTTGATGATTTGTAGGAGAGCAAGTCCAAATGTGAGGTAATTGATAATAGAAGAATTGGTGGCAGTTGATCAGAAATAAATACACACATGCAGATTGGGTGAAAACATTTATTTTTCTTTAAAGCAAGCACAGATCTGTATGAAAATATTACAACTAAATATTTTTTTATCTCTTGTCATTTTTCTGCATTGCAAGAGAGTCAGAAGGAATACCGCAAGAGTAATTTAATATCCCTTTAATGTTGGTTTTCAGGATTTTCTTTCAAGAGACCAAGGCTGGAGAATATCTACTTACATGACTTTTTTATATCAAACAACTCTGAAGTCTCAATATTTCCTACTGATATGTAAAAACCAGAAGGCCTTTTGTCTCCAATAATTTTTTCAAGGTTGTAAGTAAATCATGCTGCCTTGGCATTAGATTTAAAAATTACTTAGAATATTTAGAGTGTTATGAGAAAGATATTTCCCCTCTAAATTATTATTAGTTGTGCAGTTCCACATTCCAATGAATCTGTGATCTCTTGAGTGTGAATATTCTCTTCCCCCATTACAGCTTCCAACCCTCCATATCTTTTTGTCCTCTACAATTCATAGCTATGCCCTTTAAAAAAAAAGTAGAGATGATGTGAGTATTTTAATATTACATGTTTGCCATAGACTTGAGGTGTCCATAAGTTATCCATTACTCTTTCTACATGATCAGCAAATCTTTTTTTTTCCCCAGTCCTATATTTCATGGTTGGTATCTTTCATCCTCTTTCACCTATACAAGTCATGGAAGATTATATTATGAAGGCTATTTATACATGCCAGATATCTATTCAGTATAAGTTCATCTGCAATTTTGATTCTTTGAAAACTGAAGTGCTTCAGGATTTGAAGCCATATAGTATCACCAGATTACTGGTATTAAAAATATGTTGGGGTTTTTTTATGTCAGGAATTATGGGGATAGTTAAAAAAAAAAGGCGAAATTTACTCAGTGAAATCAAGGCCATTCTCCTCTTCTTATTCAATTTTCAGCCCAACTCATTTTCCATAAGCAATGACTAAAGAAGACATAAGTATAGAAGCATAAAGTCAGTGTGCCATTCAACCAACTATTAGTCATATTGAGTAGAAATGTCATTTAAGAAAATGGAATCAGGAATAGTGTCTGGACCTACTCTGCCTGTTTTTCTCTTATTTTTTCATCAAGGGTATCCCCAATTTGTAAATTAGTTATTTTTGTAAACATTTTATAGAACTGAAAAAATAGGTATGTCATGTAATAATTACTGATGTCTTCTGTTATCTTTAAATGTATATGTGTATATATCCTTCCAAAATATGAAATTAATAGATATACCCACTAAGATAATTGGCTTCATTGTTCCTTTATAAATATTAAGCAAAGCATAAAATAGATGTAGGTCACCAAAGGTATTTACCACCATCATAAAAATACCCCCAAACTATGTCAAAATGGAGAATGTATATATACTCTATACATACTCTCTATATGCTGCCACATGATTATATTTTTCATATGATCTTGTGCTGTTTATATTGAGCATGGAATACTGCAGAAATTCCTCTAATTATGTATCTTTCCAATCTACAATGTGATTCTAATGCTATTATATGTTTTAACATAAATATCTTGACAAAGTTAAGATCCTATAGAATTGGAGCTAATAAGTGGCTACTCTGGCTATGATTCTTGAGTTTAACTAGTTTTACAGATGAGGTTAAGGAAATTCAGTGAGATAATGTAATTTCCACAATGTCATGAAAGAGATGTGTAGAATGAGTGTATTTGAACCCAAGTGTTCTCGTTAGAAAACCATTTCTTTTTCTCCTAATACAGGAGGTCTTCTCTGATCCCCTTGGTGCTAGTATTTTTCTTTGTGAGATTATATCCCATTCACTTTCTGTACATATGTGTGTATGCACATGCCTTTATGTATGTATATGTGTATATGTATATGTGCATATATGTATGTACACATGCATGTGTTTATGTATGTGTATACATATGTGTATATGTATACACACATATGTATGTATATATATATGTGTATGTGTGTATATATATATACATATAGTTATAGTTATAGTTACAGTTATAGTTATTTACATGTTATTTCCCCTATTAGAATGTATGCTCTTTGAAAGTAGGGGCCATGTTTTTGCTGTTCCTTGCACCTTTACTACTTAACATATTGTTAGGCATATGAGAAGGGCTTATTTAGAACTTTTTATTGAATAATACTGCTTTTGAGAAACATAGAATTTCCATACTAGTATCAAGCCAATTAATTATGCTACTCTTACCTATCCTTTTAAAAAACTGAACAAAGGGGCAGCTAGTTGGCACAGTGGATAGACCACCCGGCCCTGGAGTCAGGAGGACCTGAGTTCAAATATGGCCTCAGACACTTGATAGTTATAGCTGTGTAACCCTGGGCAAGTCACTGAACCCCAATGCTTTGCCCCCCTAAAAAATTAGAAAAAAGTTTATAAAGTTATGGACTTATTTACTACACAGAGGCACTTTATAATTTAAGGATAAGAGTGAAGTCAATGGAGAAGGCTCAAGTATAGATGGGGATAATTTTCATCTGAAGAAAAATATTCAACTACATCTTGGTAAAATATAAAGAGAACTAACTCAAGTCAGGAGACCAGGATTTAAATCCTTTCTAATTCTTACTACATATATGACCTTTGGCAAGTTACTGAAACTATCTTTATCTCAGTTTCTTCATGTACAAAATAAGAGTCTTAAATTAGACACCCTCTAAGGTCCCTTCTAAGTCTATGTCAATGATCCTATGGTCTTATGTCACTGGACTTGGATGACTCTAGAAGAGAGAGTGAGGCTGACAACTTTGTGCAACTCTACATCACTTAAATCCAATTTCTCCATGAGTCAAGACATCACCCTGTAATCATTGGTCCTCTTTGAAAGAAAAGGATGAACAACAAGAAGAATCTATACCAAGTACCTGAAGCCAGAGTAGAAAGGAAAAGCCACAGGGAGCCTTCAAGTCCCTCTTGGTCCTGCTTTTGCGTGGTTGCTTTGGGGAACTTGGAGATCTCCACAGGATTTAGACTCCCATACACCTTCTAATTCACTGTGTTATCCCCTGGGTTGTCTACAGCCATTAATAAACCATGATGATTGCCCTCTGGCCATCTTTGTTACCCAAATCCCAATTAAGCCTGTGCTCTATCCCTGAGATCCTGGGCTTTGATAGGTGAGTTTTCAGATTATTCTGCTGGGAGCTAGATTTCTATTTCACTTCCTGGAAATTTTGAAACCATGCTGCTTCGATGTCTCATTCTAGTTCCCTTTTATGTATTCTCTTCCTCCACTAGACTATAAATTCTTTCAGGGTAAGAATTGTTGTACTTACTTTTATATGTATTCCCAGTGCTTAATACAATGCGTAGCACCTTGTAAACACTTAATACATGTTTATATATATATATATATATATATCAACTCATTTAGTCAATCTACAAACAACAGAAATATTTAAAAATACGTTTGAGGGGGCAGAGCCAAGATGGCAGAGTAAAAGTGATGACTTACTTGAGCTCTCCCCCAAATTCCTCCAAATACTTGTAAAAATGACTCTAAACAAATACTAGAGCAGCAGAACCCACAAAGAGACAGAGTGAAATAAATCTCCGATGCAAGACAACCTAGATAATTGATGGGAAAGGTCTGTTGTGCCAGGCTGGGAGAGGAGCACAATTCAGCATGGGCCACACAGGCAAAGACAGGGCCACAGCAAACCAGGAGCAGGATTCATGAGACTGAATCATGGGCAACTGTGGTGGTTTCCAGACTTCTCAATCCACAAATGCCAAAGACAACTTAGAAGGTCGGTAGGAAAGGTCTGTTGGACCTGGGTGAGAGAGGAGCTTCGTCTATAGCCCTAGCTCTGATGCAGCCCCAGGGTGGCACAGCAGTGGAAGCTAATTCTGGAGCTCTTGGCCCACAGAAGGTGGGGGAATTGAGTGATCAGAGAGGGACTACAGGGATCTCTTTGCTGGTGCTGAGACAGAACTCTATGGCTTTGCCCATGCTTGGATCTGGGTCACAATTCTAAATGGCAGTCCTGGAGGAGAGTGCTGGCATGGAGAAACTTGTGGTGGCAGTGACAAAGAATCCTCCTCACAATTCAAAGGCATAAAAGAGTACTTGTGGTCACTCATAGACCAGAGCACAGCCCAGGAAAGAAGTAAATACCTCTCCTTTGATCATCTCTCATTGGGAGAACTGAAAATTTCCAGGTCCCTAAGAAGTACTTCTGAAAACAGCTGCACAAAACCCCTGAAGCTTGGGAAAGTACACTCTGCACACTGGAAGCAGATCCCTACCTTAACAAAGTGTTTAAAAGTCAAGTAATTGGCTGGAAACATAAGCAGAAAGCAGAAAAAAGAACTCAGATTATAGAATCTTACTTTCGTGACAAAGAAGATCAAAACATACAACCAGAAGATAACAAAGTCAAAGCTCCTACATCCAGAGCCTCTAAGAAAAATATGAGCTTCTTTCAGGCTATAGAAGAGTTCAAAAAGGATTTTGAACAGCAAGTAAAAGAAGTAGAGGGAAAAAATGGGAAGACAAATGACAGTGACACAAGAAAATCATTAAAAAATAAGTCAACAGCTTGCTAAAAGAGACCCAAAATACTGAAGAAAATAACTTCAAAAAATAGACTAACTCAAATGGCGAAAGAGGTCCAAAAAGCCAATGAAGACAAGAATGCTTAAAAATCAGAACTGGGTAAATGGAAATGGAGGTTCAAAAGCTCACTGAAAAAAAATGATTCCTTAAAAATAAGAATGGAGCAAATGGAAGCTAATAACCTTATGAGAAATGAAGACATTATAAAACATAACTAAAGAAATGAAAAATTAGAAGACAATGTGAAATATCTCACTGGAAAAAGAACTGCCCTGGAAAATAGATCTAGAAGAGATAATTTAAAAATTATAGGGCTACCTGAAAGCCATGACCAAAAAAGATCCTAGACGTCATCTTTCAAGTAATTATCAAGAGAAACTGCCCTGATATTCTAGAACCATAGTGAAAAATAGAAATGGAAAAAAATCCACCAATAACCTCCTGAGATTCCAAAAGGAAAATTCCTAAGAATATTTTAGCCAAATTCCAGAGTTCTCATATCAAGGAGGAAATATTGGAATCAGCCAGAAACAATTCAAGTGTTGTGGAAACACAATCAGGATAACACAAGATTTAGCAGTTTCTACATTAAGGGAACAGAGGGCTTGGAATATGATATTCCTGAATGCACAGGAGATAAGATTATAGCCAAGAATCACCTATCCAGAAAAAAATTCAATATAATTTTTCAGGGTGAAAATGGAAATTCAATGAAATAGAGGACTTTCAAGCATTCTTGATGAAAAGACCAGAGTTAAATAGAAAATTTGACTTTCATATATAAGACTCAAGAGAAGCATGAAAAGGTAAACAGGAAAGAGAAATCATAAGTGACTCATTGAAGTTGAACTGTTTATTTGTAACTCATGAGAACTTTGTCAGTATTAGGGTAGTTGGAGGAAAAACACACACACATACACACATGTGTAGATAGTAGATAGACAGATTGATAGATAGATAGATAGATAGATAGCACAGGGTGAGTTGAATATGAAGGGAATGATATCTAAAAAATAAGATTAAGAGGTAAGAAAGGATTGCACTGGGAGAAGGAGAAAGGTAGAAGTAGAATGGGATAAATTATCTCACAAAAAGGAGTCAGGAAAAAGCTTTTACAGTGAAGGGGAAGAGGGTGGAAGTGAGAGGGAATGAATGAAGCTCACCTTCATCAGATTTGGCTTATCGAGGAAATAACATAGACACTCAATTGGGTGTGTAAACTATCTTACCCTACAGGAAAATAGGAGGGAAGGGGATATAAGAGAGGGGAATGATAGAAAGGAGGGAAGTTTAGGGGAAAGGTAATTAGAAGCAAATAATTTTTAGGAGGGTCAAAGGAGAGAATAGAATAAATGGGGGTTGGGACAGGATGGAGGTAGATACAGTTAATCTTTCATGGTGTGAGTATTTAAGAAGAGTTTTGCATGACTATACATGTATAATCTATATTGAACTGCTTCCCTTCTTAATGAGGGTGGATGGGAAGGGAGGAAGGGAGAGAATTTGGAAAGTTTTAAAAATGAATGTTAAAAATTGTTGTTATATGCAACTGGGAAATAAGATATACAGGCAATGGGGCATATAGAAATCAATGCTGCCCTACAGGAAAATAGAAGGAGAAGGGGATGGGGGGGTGATAGAAGGGACAGCAGATTAGTGAAAGGGTATTCAGGATACATGACATCTTGGGGTGGGGGAGGGGAGAGATGGGGAGAAAATTTGGAACTCAAATCTTCTAGAAGTGAATGTTGAAAACTAAAAATAAATTAATTAATTAAAAAAAGAAAGAAGCGTACATTTGAGGATGAGAGATTTCATAAAAAGGGAGAGATTTATCAGCAGGCGTTTTCTCATTGAGTTTTCAATTCTGATATCATAGGCAAGAAGCTACCAATTAGTGAGCCCCAAACTTCTATCAGCAGATTACAGATATAGGAGACTTAGAAAAAAAAATATGGATTATGTTAGTATCTGACCTCTGGATAGAAGGAGAGAATAAATAGTAGGGCCAGGATCAAATTCAAGTTAATTCAGTTGTCTTTCTTCTATAATGTCCAATTTCTTTTTATCGCTTATCCCATTACTTTATTGAGCCCACACTTTCCCTCTAGGAGAGAGGGCTAGGTTCCAACAAAACGTTTCAGACCTCAGATGATAACATTTTTGACCCCCCCCCCAAATCCACATATTTTATACAAACATATCTTGAAGGCCCCTTATAACCCTCTGATATTATTTTGGGTATTTTAGGGAGATAAAAAGCAAACTATTTTTAGAAGAAGAAGAAGCAAGAGCCAATAATTCTCCATCTGGGAATTGGCTTTTCCTATCTTAAATTGCTGCCTGCTAAGCCACAAGAACCTCAGGAGTCTGGTTCAGTTAGTGTCTTTTCAATGATGGCGAACCCACAGGTAAACAGAGGATTGGCTGAACATGATAAGGTGGAAACAAACCTATGGAGACATCATTTCCCAGCCAAATAGAAAGAAAAGCCAGTCAACGAACTGAAAGCAGCACAGTGACTGGTCACATGGCTGAACATTAACACTTCTGGCTATTTCAATCTCTCTCTCTCTCTCTCTCTCTTGCTCTAGGAGAAAGAATATGGATTTGGGGTACATGGGAATCAAAGTTCTCCTACTTGTCAAGTATGATTTTGGACAAGTCATTTATTCTATTTTGTCTTCAAGTTTTTATATTATAAAATGAGAGGTTTGTTTACCACAGCTCTAAGGTCCCCTTGGATCTAACAGGCTGTGAAACCATAAAAGAATAAAATCTGAAAGAAAGTGGTCAGATTTGAGGCAGTTTGGGGGTTTTGTCAAAGTGAAGGCCTATTATTTTTTAAAAAGACTTATTTTTTATTGTGACTAAGCAATCATAAATATACAAATATTTAAAAAACAAAAAAAGAAAATTTCATATGAAATAGAACTTTTTAATCCTAGTTTTTTTCTTGCCAATTTTCCTCCTTAATAATATTTTTTTCAATTACATGTAAAGATGGTTTTCAGCATTCACTTTTATAAGATTTTGAATTCCAAATATTTTTCTCCTTCTTCTCTCTCTACCCTCCTCCCCAAGATAAAAAGCAATCTGATGTAGGCTACACATGTACAATCATATTAATCATATTTCCATATTAGTCTTGTTGTGAAATAAAAATCAGAATCACAACAAATGGGAAAAACTATGAGAAAGAAAAAAAATTTTAAAAAGGGACAATAACATGGTTCAATCTGCATTTAAACTCCACTATTCTTTGGTGGTAGTTAGCATTTTCCATCATGAGTTTTTTGGAATTGTCTTGTATAATTGTATTGCTGAGAAGAGCCAGATTTATTATAGTCAATTACTGCACAATGTTGCTGTTGCTGTGTACAGTGTTCTGGTTGTACTCACTTCACCCAGCAACAGTTCATGTGAGTTTTTCCAGGTTTTTCAGAAATCTGCCTATTTATCATTTCTTATAGAACAATATCATTCCATCACATTCATATGCCACAGCTTGTTCAGCCATTGTCCAATTTTTATTAGTTCATTGTCTATGATACCATTAAGCAAGATGTAGTTTCCTTCCTTATCTCTTTTAATTAGATCTAGTTTTGCTTTTACTTTGTCTGAGATCAGGATTGCTGACCCAATTTTTTTTTCTTCAGCTGATAGTATATTATGTTCCAGCCTTTTACCTTTACTCTGTGTCTCTTTGCTTCAGATGTGTTTCTTGTAAACAACATATTGTAGGATTCTGGTTTTTAATCCACTCTGCTCTACACTTCTGTTTTATGGGAGAGTTCATCCCATTTACATTAACAGTTGCAATTACTAACTGCATATTTCCCTCCATCCAATTTTTCCCTGTGTTTATACTTTTTTTCCTTCTCATTTCACTCTGTCCCTTCTCACCAGAGTTTTGCTTCTGACAACCACCTCCCTCAATCTGTCTTCCCTTGTATTAGCCCTCCTTTCTCTTTTTCCTTTCCCCTACTACTTCTGCCCTCCTGTCTGGCTTCCCTTCTATTACCCCCTTTTATTTTTTCTTTCCTCCTTCCCCTCCTACTTCCCTATAGGGTAAGATAAATTTCTATACCATACTTATTGTATATATTATACCTGCTTTGTGCCAAATCTGATGAGAATAAGGTTCAAACAATGGGGACCCCCTCACTTCTTTCTCTCTACTGTAATAGGTCTTTTGTGTCTCTTCATGTGATCTCATTTACCTTCTTCTACCTCTCCTTTTCCTCTTTTGCCACTACAATCTTTTTGATCACTCTTTGCTTTTTTATATCGTCACATCAAAGTCAACTTAAACCCATACCCTCTGTCTACATATCCTCCTTCTAATTCCCATAATAGAGATACAGATCTCAAGAGTTATAAGTAGCATCTTCCTGTTCAGGGAAAACAGTTTAAAACTTATTGAATGACATTTTTTTTTCTTTCCTGTTTACCTTTTCATCTTTCTCTTGAGTTTTGTATTTGAAGATCAAATTTTCTGTTCAGTTCTAGTTTTTTTGTTAGGAAAGTTTGAAAGTCCCTTATATCACTGAATGTCTGTTTTTTTCCCCTGAAAGATTATGCTCAATTTTTCTGGGTAGTTGATTCTTGGTTGTATTCCAAGATCCTTTGCCTTTTGGAATATCATACCCATGGTCTCCTTTTCTTTAATGTAGAAGCTACTAAGTCTTGTGTAATCCTGACTGTGGCTCCTTGATATGTGAACTGTTTCTTTCAGGCTATTTGCAATATTTTCTTCTTGACATGATAATTTTGGAATTGGCTACAATATTCCTTGGAGTTTTCATTTTGGGATCTCTTTTAGGAGTTCACGGTGGATTCTTTCAATGACTATTTTACCTCTGGTTCTAGCATATCGGAGCAATTTTCCTTGATAATTTAATAATTAATAATATTTGATGCTGTCCAGGCTGTTTTTTTTTTAATCATTGTTTTCAGGTAGTCCAATAATCCTTAAATTATCTCTTCTGGATCTATTTTTCAGGTCAATTGTTTTTCCAATGAGGTATTTTACATCTTTTTTTTTCATTCTTTTGATTTTGTTGGACTGATTCTTGATGTCTCACAAAATCATAACTTCCACTTGTCCAATTCTAATTTTAAGAAATTATTTTCTTCAATTAGGTTTTGTAACTCCTTTTCCACTTGGCCAATTCTAAACTTAGTTTTTCCAGTTATGTAAATATTTATTTAGTATTTTATTTTCCCCAGTTACGTGTAAAAACATTTTTAACATTCATTTTTAAAACTTTGAGTTCCAAATTTTCTCCCTTCTTCATTGCCCACTCCCTCCCCTTACTGAAAAGGCAAAAAAAATGATATAGGTTATAAATGTGCAGTCATGCAAAATATATCCATATTAGTCATGTTTTAAAATAAAATATAGACAAAAAAATCTCAACAAAAATAAAGTAAAAAAATAAAGTCCCTCAGAGCTGTCTTGGATTGTTGTGTTGCTGAGAATAGCTAAGTCATTCATAGATGTTCATTTTACAATATTGTTGTTACTATGCACACAGTACATTTTACTTTCCATCAGTCTATGCAAATCTTTCCTGGTCTTTCTGAGAGCATATTGCTCATCATTTTTTTTTATTGTATAATAGTATCCCATCATAATCACATACCACAACCATAGTAGCTTTCTGCTATGGTGAAAGAAACACCTTTTCAGTTTCTTACTCATTTTTAGCCTATTTCATGACTTTTAGAGTTGATCTCTGTTCCTGGGGCACAGGGGGCACTATCTCAAACTTTTTATGTTGGGGCCAGAGGTCACTGGCTTTCCATGCTGGCGCCTCAGATGCTTGAGGCTTGCCAATGTGCTGGGGCTAGCCTGGCCTAGTCAACCCTATTGTGTTGAGATTCCTAGGCTGGCAATTTCCCTTCTCTGCTGGGATTGAGGCCTCACTGCTTGCCTGCTAATCTAGGATTAAGGGCCCTCCATTGCCAATCTGTGCTGCAGCTAAGAGCCACCTGCTGGTTTAGCCAGATACCATCTACACTGGGCTGCAGTCCCCTTTTACCCAAGTGAGGCAGACCTTTCCTGAAGTCCTTCTATGTTATCTTATTACTTCACTCTGTCTTTTTTGTGGGTTCTGTTGCTCCAAAATCTGTTTAGTGATTTGATTTAACATTGTTTCCAAGGGAAACTGGGAAGAGCTCAGAGAACTTCCTGGTTTTTTTCTGCCATCTTGGTTCTGCTCCCTGCCAATCTTCCAATGCTAGTTTTTTCTTTTTTCTTTTTTTTTCTTTTTAAAGCATGAATTCCATTTGACAAGGTAGGAACAAAATGTCTTTGTTTTTGTCCCCTCCAAACTTTTTGTTTTCTTCTATGTATTTTAAATGTTATATTAATGTTCTTTTCCTCCTTCCTAGCTTTCTATTTTTTCTTTCTTTCTTTCATTTTTTTCCTTTCTTTTTTCTTTCTTTTTTGCTCTCTTTCCTTTATTCTATGTTTCTTTCTTTACCTATGAAACTACTTATTCCTGCCTGCCCCCATAGAAGTCCTCTTTTGTCAGAAATGGGTAGCGTCAAATTCTCATAATCTTCACCTCTGTTAATGAAGCCTGTGGGAATGGTAAATCATTGATGAAAATATTTAAATATTTTACATGCATAATCAGGCTTTACGCATGGCTAGATCATTTGGTAGGGAGGGGCTCAAGTCAGAGATGAAGGTTCTATGCTTCAAGGAGAAGACATCATTCATTCCCCTACCATATGTGTTGTAACAGTCTCTTTCAATTGGGTGGTAAGCAGAACAGGCTACATCTTTATAAACTGTCAGCCCAGGACACTCTCCCTCTCTTAGCCCTTTGTGTCCAGAAAGGGTGAAGGTCATATTCATCCACAGCAGAAACTCCATAAACTAAACTGGGGGGAGGCAGTTAGAGAGTGGGGAGTTACCTTTACCTTCTCTTCCCTTTCACTCTTTGGTGCAGAACAATCTATTTTGGTCGGTTTCATTTTTCCTTCTCAATTTTAGTTGCTGGTGGTGGAATCCTTACCAGATCAAGAATCAAGAGCCATGGTGATTTTATTTTATTTTTTCCAAGTCAACAAACATTTATTAAGCACCTACTATGTGCTAGGCACTGTGCTTAGTGTTGGGGATACAAAAAAAGACAAAAACAAAACAAACAAAAAAACTAGACCTTGCTCCTGAGGAGTTTGTGGTCTAATTGGGGAGACAAAATGCAAACAACATATGCACAAGGAAGATATATACAGAATACCTTGGAGGTAATCCTAGAGGGGAGGCACTAACATTATGGAGGACGGGGAAAGGCTTTTTGTAGAGTATGCTAGGAAAAGGAGAATTGGAGAGTATGGTACTATCACCTTCCACAGCTCCCAGCAGAGGGTACAGTGCCCCAAGTGGCCAGCTCTGCATTTTTTTAAAATTTCTTTTTAAAATTTTTTTTTCCATGGCAATTTTAGAGGAAGGATTTCAGGACTAATGTGCAGCCAGCCTAGTAGGGTAGCCCTGAGAAGTCAGGGCTTAGCTAGAGCTGAAGTGAAACTTTGGACTTGGATTTTGGTGGGATTGTCCTATATGGAAGTGAGCTAAATTGTAAACCTAATCCTTTCCCTCTCCTCAGAGTATGAGGTAGAAGGATTATGTACTCTGATGTTTGAAGAAGTATTTGGATGTTTATACGTGCTATATTTTTGAGATAAATATTCCTTTGTAAATGTTAAACATTGTTAAATAGTTAAAAGGAAATGAGGAACAGGGGGCCACATACAGTTGGAAAAACATCATTTGTGAGAGCTAAAGCCAATGCCAGAGAGCTTATATGCTCCCGAATTCTTTCAAGGAATGGGATGGGGTTAGAGAGACATGAAATGTTACTTAATCTTTAGGTGAGGGGGACAAGGACAATCATTGCTAAAAACAGGAGTATTTCTCCGAAGCCAAAAAGAAATCTTTAAGTATAACAAAGTCCCAGAAGGTAGGGTGGATGCAAATACATTTTTTTTAATCTGTCAAATTTTGCCCAGAATTCTATACTACACTGCCTTTGATGTGAGCAAAATCACTTCCTCTTTCTAGCCTTTGGTGCACTTATCTGTAAAATAAGGATGCTGAATTTCTAAGATCCTAGCTCTTAATCTTTGATCCTATGATTTTCTGAATTGCCACATGCATATAATCTTAGGGTGGGAAGAAAATGATAGGGGCCATCTTTTCTATCTTCCTTTGTTTTGAAGTGGTTCCAGGGATACTGAGAACAACTAAAAAGATGAACAATTGTGTGCAGTTACAAGACCATTTTTGTTTGCTTGCTTTTTTTTGTCTTAGTTGTTGAAGGAGATGGAGCTTCTGAGCCACACACAGGGCAACTTAGCTCTCAAATTTATAAGATAACTTGCCTGTATGATTTTAGTAATTTTCAGTCATGTCTGACTCTTTGTGACCCTATTTTGGGACTTTCTAGGCAAAGCTATTGGAGTGGTTTGCCAAGTCCTTCTCCAGTTCATTTTGTAGATAAGGAACTGAGGCAAACGGGGTTAAGTGATTTGCCCAGGGTCACACAGCCAGTAAGTTTCTGAGTATGGATTTAAACTCATGAAGACAAGTGTCTCTGATTCCAAGCCCAGTGCTCTATCCACCATTCCACTAGCTTCACGATGTAGACAAGTTTTACAGAAATCCATCAAAATTCTTTTAATCTAGTAAGCCAGGTTACCACCTGGCCTCACTAAGGTATAGCTAAAATTTATCCTGTAGTCTGCTATGGCCTAACTGAGTCATCTGGTTCTTTTAAGTGTTGCATCACAGCACTGTTCTCTCAATTAGGCCGGGGTTTAACTGTAATTCATCCAAGGACTTCTATGCTTTTCCTTCAAGCAGAAGCACAGTTGAGCTAGCCACTTGGATGTTCAACATACAGTAAGAAAGAGGTTTTATTGATAATTATTTTGAAATTTGGAGTTTATTGGACTTCCGCTTCCTGGAGCCAAGATGGTGGAGTGAAAAAGTAGTCACTCTCACTCTCCTCTATCAACCTCTGAAAACCCAGAAAATATCACCCAGAAAAAAAAAAAAAACCCTGGAACACCTGAACTAGAAGAAAGAAAAGGAGCAGCAGTGCAGGAGCCCAGCAAACGGGTCTCCTAGTGCCTCAGGAAAAATAAGTACAAGTACCCCGTGGCATTCATCTGAAAGAAGATGAAGAAAACAACCTAAAGTCTTCCTAAAGCCCCAGCCTTGCTGATTCCAACCCAACACCAGGGGAGCTGTAGGAGCCCTGAAGCCTCAAATTGTGAAGAATTCCTGAAGCCCAGGTGGTAGAGCAGGCAAACACCAACACCTGGACCTCCGAGTGCCTCAGTGAGGGCAGGGGGAATGGGTGGAAACCAGCTCAGAAAACCACCAGGAGCCTCGGCACTCCACTGCAAAGGAATCTCCTGGTGCATTAGCAGAAATGAGGGAGACAACACTGCAGGGGGCCCCATGCAGATAAACACCCTGCAGCCCCCATCTAAAAGAAGCTGAAGAAAGCTACAGGAAAGGAAAAGCAGGCAACCTAGAATTGCCTGAAAGTTCCAGCCTTGCAGATTCCAGCCCAACACAAGGTAAACTGCCAGAAACCTACAGCCTCCAATTCCCAGCAGGAGAGGCCCCAGCATGCAAAGCCAGTGACCAAGACCTAGGCTTCCAACACAAGAAGCTTGGGTCAGTACCCTCTGTTCCCCAGCAGGAGAGCTCAATCTCTTTAAAGGCCAGGGAATAAAGAAACACCATGAGTAAAAAGAAACGTACCATAGATTCATATTATGAGAAGAGTGAAGATCAAGACAGAAATTCTGAAGAGGACAACATTGTCAACAAACCCACATCTGCAACAACAAAAGGGAATATGAACTGGTCTGAAGCCCAAAAAGCCTTCTTAGAAGAGCTCAAGAAGGATTTTAATACTAAAATGAGAGAGGTAAAAGAGTCCTTCAAAAATACAATTGGCCAGTTGGAAAAAAAATACACTGAAAAAAAAGTCCCTAAAAAACACAATCGGCCAGTTGAAGAAGGAAGTACAAAATAACAGAAGAAAATAAACTGTTAAAAACTAGAATTGGACAAATTGAAACTAATGTCTCTATGAGAAAGCAAGAATCAGTCAAACAGAAACAAAAAAATGAAAAAATAGATGAAAATGTAAAATACCTCATCAGTAAAACAACCGACCTGGAAAATCACTCAGGAGAGACAATTTAAAAATTATTGGACTACCTGAAAATCATGATGAAAAAAAGAGCCTGGACAGTATCTTTCAGGAAATCATAAAGGAAAACTGCCCAGAAGTCCTAGAACCAGAAGGGAAAATAACCAAAGAAACAACCCACTGATCACCACCTGAAGGAGATCCCAAATTGACAATGCCAAGAAATATAATAGCAAAATTCCAAAATTACCAGATGAAAGAGAAGGTGCTTCAAGCAGCCAGAAAGAAAGAATTTAAATATCATGGAACCACAGTCAGGATTACACAGGACCTTGCAGCTTGTACATTAAAAGACTGCAGGGCATGGAACATGATATTCCATAAGGCAAAGGAGCTTGGAATGCAGCCAAGGATCAATTACCCAGCAAAAATGAGCATCATTTTTCAAGAGAGGAGGTGGATATTCAATGAAATAGGAGACTTCAAAACTTTCCTGATAAAAAGACCAGAGCTCAACAAAAAATTTGATCTTCAATTAGAGGACTCAAGAAGGACTTAAAAAGGTAAATGGGACAAAAGGATACAAGATGTTGTTAATAAGGGGGGGGATGTTTAAACCCCTACAAGCAAATATGAGACTTGCAACCCTTGAGAACTGTATTGCTATTACACCTTGTTAAAGAGGGTGGATATTAGTTGACTTTGATGTAATGATAAAAAAAAAATCTAATCAACTGAGTTAAATGGATCCAAATATGTGGATCAATCTGATGTTAGAAAATGTACTGAGAAAGGAGGAGGCAGACAAGGGTAAATTACATTACAGGAAAAGACAGAAAATCCTATTACGGCAGAGGGAAAGAAGGGTGGGGGGAGCATTGTTTGAACCTTACACTCATCAGATTTGGCTCAAGAAGGGCATAATATAATCAGTTAGGTATAGAAAACTAACTTGCCCTGTAGGCAGTAGGAGGGAAAAGGGGAAAGAAAAGGGAGGGGTAAAGAAAAGGGAGGGGGGAAAGAAGGGAGGGAAGCAGCAGTAAGACTAAAGGGGAAGAAAAGAGAAAGGGATAATAAAAGGGGGAAGGGACTGATGGAGGCAGTGGTCAAAAGCAAAACACTAGTGAAGGGGAGAAAGGAAAAAGGAGAAATAAAAGCATAAATAGGGGGGAAAAGGATGGAGAAAAAGACACAGATAGTGATTATATCTGTGAATGTGAATGGGATGAACTCTGCCATAAAATGGAAACGGATTACAGAATGGATTAAAAAACATAATCCTACAATCTGTTTACAGGAAATACATTTGAAAAACAGTGACACATACAGGGTACAGGAAAAAGGATGGAGCAGAATATATTATGTGTCAGCTGAAGTGAAAAACACAGGGGTAGCAATCCTGATCTCAGACAAAGCAAAAGCAAAAATAGATCTAGTGCAAAGAGATAAGGAAGGAAACTACATCCTGCTAAAAGGCACAATAGACAATGAAGTAATATCATTACTAAATATATATCATATACACCACCAAATGGTATAGCATCCAAATTCTTACAGGAGAAGTTCAGGGAGTTACAGGAAGAAATAGACAGCAAAACTATACTAGTGGGGACCTGAACCTCCCTCTCGCACTAGATAAATCTAACCACAAAATTAACAAGAAAGAAGTTAAGGAAGTGAACAGAACATTAGAAAAGTCAGGTATGATAGACCTCTGGAGAAAACTGAACGGGGATAGAAAGGAATATACTTTCTTTTCGCAGTACATGGCACATACACAAAAATTGACCATGTACTAGGGCATAAAAACCTCACAATCCAATGCAGAAAGGCAGAAATATTAAATGCATCCTTTTCAGATCATGATGCAATAAAAATTATATGTAATAAAGGGCCATGGAAAGATAGACTAAAAAATAATTGGAAACTAAATAATCTAATCCTAAAAAATGATTGGGTCAAACAATAAATTATAGCAACAATCAAGAATTTCATTCAAGAGAATGACAATAATGAGACAACATACCAAAACCTATGGGATGCAGCGAAAGCAGTTCTTAGGGGAAGTTTTATATCTCTAAATGCTTACATAAATAAAATAGAAAAAAAGGAGATTAATGAATTGGGCATACAAATAAAAAAACTAGAAAAAGAACAAATTAAAAATCCTCAACTAAACACCAAATTAGAAATATTGAAAACCAAAGGAAAAATTAATAAAATTGAAATTGAGAAAACTATTGAACTAATAAATAAATCTACGATCTGGTTTTATGAAAAAACCAATAAAATAGATAAGCCTTTGGTTAATTTAATTAAAAAAAAACCAAATTACTAGTATCAAGAATGAAAAGAGCAAAGTACCACCAAGGAAGAGGAAATTAAAACAATAATTAGGAATTATTTTGCCCAACTATATGCCAACAAATTTGACAATCTTAGTGAAATGGATACATATTTACAAAAATATAAATTGCCCAGATTAACCGAAGAGGAAGTAAAATACTTAAATAACCCATCTCAGAAAAAGAAATTGAACAAGCCATTGATGAACTCCCTAGGAAAAAATCTCCAGGGCCAGATGGATTTACATGAATTCTATCAAACATTTAAAGAACAATTAATTCCAATACTATATAGACTATTTGGGAAAATAGGTGAAGAAGGAGTCTTACCAAATTCTTTTTATGGTACAAATATGGTGTTGATACCTAAGCAAGGAAGAGTCAAGACAGAGAAAGAAAATTATAGACCAATTTCTCTAATGAATGTAGAAGCAAAAATTTTAAACAAAACACTAGCAAGTAGATTGCAGCAACTCATCACAAGAATAATACACTATGACCAGGTAGGATTTATACCAGGAATGCAGGGTTGGTTCAATATTAGGAAAACTATCAGCATCATTGAGCATATCAACAACAAAACCAACAGAAACCACATGATCATCTCAATAGATGCAGAAAAAGCTTTTGATAAAATACAACACCCATTCCTATTAAAAACACTAGAAAGCATAGGTATAAATGGAGTCTTCCTTAAAATAATAAATAGCATATATCTAAAACCTTCAGCAAGCATTATATGTAATGGGGACAGGCTAGAAGCATTTCCAATAAGATCGGGGGTGAAACAAGGATGTCCATTATCACCACTGTTATTCAATATTGTACTGGAAACCTTAGCTTTAGCAATAAGAGAAGAAAAAGAAATTGAAGGCATTAGAATAGGCAAAGAAGAAACAAAGCTATCACTCTTTGCAGATGACATGATGATATACTTAGAGAATCCTAGAGAATCAAGTAAAAAACTACTTGAAATAATAAACAACTTTAGCAAAGTTGCAGGCTATAAAATAAACCCACATAAATCATCAGCATTTCTATATATTACCAACAAAGCCCAACAGCAAGAGATAGAAAGAGAAATCCCATTTAAACTTACTGTAGACATTATAAAATATTTAGGAGTCTACCTCCCGAAACAAACCCAGGAACTCTATGAACACAATTACAAAACACTTTTCACACAAATAAAATCAGATCTAAATAATTGGAAAAACATCAGTTGCTCATGGGTAGGCCGAGCTAATATAATAAAAATGACAATCCTACCTAAGCTAATTTACTTATTCAGTGCCATACCAATCAAACTACCAAAAATTATTTTATAGAGTTAGAAAAAAAATAACAAGATTCATTTGGAAAAACAAAAGGTCCAGAATATCAAATGAACTAATGAAAAGAAATGCAGGGGAAGGTGGCCTAGCAATTCCAGATCTTAAATTGTATTATAAAGCAGCAATCATCAAAACTGCTTGGTACTGGCTAAGAAATAGGGAGGTGGATCAGTGGAATAGGTTAAATATGCAAGACACAGTAGAGTCAATGACTATAGTAATCTATTATTTGATAAACCCAAAGACCCCAGCTTCTGGGATAAGAACCCACTCTTTGAAAAAAACTGCTGGGAAAACTGGAAAAGAGTATGGCAGAAACTAGGCATAGACCCAAATCTCACACCATATACCAAAATAAAGTCAAAATGGGTTCAGACTTAGATATAAAGGCTGATACCATAAGTAAACTGGGAGAACAAGGAATAGTTTACCTATCAGATCTATGGAGAACAGAAGAATTCATGACCAAACAGGAGATAGAGAACATTATGAAAAGCAAAATGGATAATTTTGATTACATTAAATTGAAAAGTTTTTGCACAAACAAAGCCAATGCAACTAAGATTAGAAGGAAGGTAGAAAATTGGGAAAGAATTTTTACAACCAGTCTCTCTGATAAAGGCCTCATTTCTAAAATATATAGAGAATTAAGACAAATTTATAAGAACACAAGCCATTCCCCAATTGATAAATGGTCAAAGGATATGAACAGACAGTTCTCAGATGAAGAAATTAAAGCCATCTATAGTCATATGAAAAAATGCTCTAAATCATTATTGATTAGAGAAATGCAAATCAAAACAACTCTGAGGTACCACATCACACCTATCAGATTGGCCAACATGAGGAAAATGATAAATGTTGGAGAAGATGTGGGAAAATTGGAACACTAATACATTGTTGGTGGAGTTGTGAAATGATCCAACCATTTTGGAGAACAATTTGGAACTATGCCCAAAGGGCTACAAAAATGTGCATACCCTTTGATCCAGCAATAGCACTTCTAGGGCTATATCCCAAAGAGATCAAACAAATGGGAAAAGGACCCACATGTACAAAAATATTCATAGCAGCTCTTTTTGTGGTGGCAAAGAATTGGAAATTGAGAGGATGCCCATCAATTGGGGAATGGCTGAGCAAGTTGTGGTATATGAATGTAATGGAATACTATTGTGGTATAAGAAAAGATGAACAGGCTGACTTCAGAAAAACCTGGAGAGACTTACATGGTATGATGCTGAGTGAAGTGAGCAGAACCAAGAGGACTTTGTACACAATAACAGTCACATTATGCAACGACTAAGAATGTTAAACTGAACCCTTCTCAACATTATGAGGATCTAAGATATCTCCAGAGGCCTTGGGATGGAAAATGCTGTCCACATCCAAAGAAAGAACTATGGAAGTCGAATTGCTCTCACTTATTTTTATGTTCTGTTTAGTTTTGTTTCATCTTTCTGATGGTTCCTCCTATTGGTTTTAATTTTTACTTACAACTTCACTAATGTTAAAATACATTTAATGGGTATGGAAATGTAAAGCCTATGTCAGATTGTGTGCTGTCTTGGGGAGGGTGGGGGAGGAACAGGGAGAAAAATTTTCAACTCAAAAGCATATGGAAAAAAAATTTTAAAATAAAATTTAAAAAAATAGACATAGATTGCAGGAATAAAGATGTGATAATCTGTCTTCTGCCCTAAAAAAAAAAAAAGAAATTTGGAGTTTATTGTGCATTCTTTTCTAAAAATTGTTTCTTATGATGGATAAAGTTTAAATCTGGCATATCATTTTGCCCTATGACTTCACTAATGATTTATTAGTAAGCTGGGCTTGTAGGTACTGGGTGTTCCCAAGGAGTTACATTTGGTTTTTGTTTGTTTCTGGAACACTGAATATTGGAATGTCATCCCATGTCTTGGCCAATAAGTTATAAGCTACTAGACTCTCACCTTGGAAGCAGTGACTTGGTGTTGATTTATTCCATTGGGAAAAGTTAATAGGCAATTTTTCTCAGTAGGTGTTTTATAATCATGAATGACCAGATACTAGAATTTTGATTTGCAAAAGAATGAATGAACTTTTAATGAAGAGTAACTATTGGACAAGAATTCATTTGAAATCTTAATTATAAGTGGCTTTTAATTAGGCCATTTTTATGAAAAGTAAAATCACTAAGTGGTGCCTGAGAGACTGATACATGGCAGCCACATAATAGAGATCACAAAGCATTTTGAATGATTTTTTTTTGTAAATCTTGTCTGTATCATGTAATCTGTCAATCAATTATATACTTTCTTGTTTTCTTTCCTACTTGGGTTATATTTGTGAGTAATTAACTGTTATTTTCCCCAACCAAATAACCTTCTCCAAGAGAGGGAATATGTCTCATATTTCTCTTGCAGAGCACATGGGGTGATCATGATGCTGCATGTGCAGTAAGCTCAGTGACTGCAGTCCCAGAATCCTCACTTATTAAAAAAGAAATCAAGACACTTTGGAATTAGGAGAAGGGAAAATAAATAAGCTGACAGCATCATGGTGATTCCCTCCCCAAACTTCAAAATTTCAGAGATAGTGTAAAGAAAAATTGTAATTAAGTTACCTAGGGGTCTACTAACAAGTAACCTCAGAGGCAAGAGGGCAGAGTAAAAGCAGTAACATGCTTGAACTCAACCCCCAACTCCTCTAAATATCTGTAAAAGATGGCTCTAAATAGACTCTAGAGCAGCAGAACACATAAAAAGACAGAGTGAAGCAAATTTGAAGTTGAGGACAACCTGGAAGGCAGACAGAAAAAGTCTGTTGCACTGGAGTGGGAGAGGAACATAGTTCAGCCATGCAGGCTACAGAGGAAAAGATCACACCTAAGCCAATCTGGAGCAGTCTTCAGGGGACTGAATCAAGGGGAGCTATGGTTGTTTCCAGACTTCTCAACCAAAAACACCAAAGACAACTTAGAAGGTCAGTAGGGAAGATATGTGACCATGGTGAAAGAGCTCAGTCTGGCTCCAGTCCTAGCACAACCCTGGGGTGGCAGCTGCTTCCAGAGCTCTTGGCCCACAGACAGAGGGAGGACTCAAGTGGCTACTCAGAGGGGGATTACAGGGATCTCTTTATTGGCACTGAGGCAGGATTCTTCTGCTTTGCTCATGCTTGGATCTGGGTCACAGGTCTGGGTGGCAGGCCTGAGGCAAGGAGGAGAACTGGAATGGAGAAGCTTGCAGCAGTAGTGAAAAAAGAATCCTCCTGACAGTTCTGAGGCAGAAAAGAGTGCTTACGGTCACTCAGAGACCAGAGCATGGCCCAGGAACGGAACAAACACCTCACCTTTGATCATACCACCTTGGTAGAACTGAAAACTTTTTGGTCCCTAGAAGTATCTCTGAAAACTGCTGTACTGAACTCCTGAAGCTTGGGACAGTACATTCTCCACACCGGAAGCAGACCACTGCTTTAATAAAGAGTTTAAAACTCGAGTAATTGACTGGGATCATGAGCAAGCAGTACAAAAATAGTCAGACTATATTATCTTTTCTTTGGTGACAAAGAAGATCACAACATATAACCAGAAGGAGACAACAAATTGAAAGCTCCTACATCCAAAGCCTCTAAGAAAAATACAAATTGGTCCCAGGCCATGGAAGAGCTCAAAAAGGATTTTGAGAAGCAAGTAAGACAAGTAGAGGAAAAACTGGGAAAAGAAATGAGAGTGGTACAAAAGAATATCATGAAAAGCAAGTCAACAGCTTGCTAAAGGAGACCAAAAAGTAGAAGAAAATACCTTAATTAACACCTGAAAAAACAGCCTAACCTAAATGGTAAAAGAGGTCCAAAAACCCAATGAGGACAAGAATGTTTTAAAAAGCAGAATTGTCCAGATAGAAAAAGGAAGTCCAAAAGCTTACTGGATGGAGCAGTTGGAAGCTAGTGACTTTATGAGAAATCAAGACATTGTAAAACAAAACAAAAAAAAAAAAGAAAAAAAAAGAAGACAATGTGAAAAACCCCATTGTAAAAAGAACTGACCTGGAAAATGAATCCAGGAGAAATACTTCAAAAACTGAAAGCCATGATCAAAAAAGAGCCTAGGCATCACCTTTCAAGAAACTATCAAGGAAAATTGCCCTGATATTCTAGAACCAGAGGGTAAAATAGAAATGGAAAGAATCCACCAATCACTTCCTGAAAGAGATCCCTAAATAAAAACTCCTAGGAATATTGTAGCCAAATTCCAGAGTTCCCAGGTCAAAGAGAAAACAGTGCAAACAGCCAGAAACAATTCAAGTATTGTGGAAACTCAATCAGGATAACACAAGATTTAGCAGCTTCTACATTAAGGGACCGCAGGGCTTGGAATATAATATTTCAGAGGGCAAAGGAGATAGGATTACAACCAAGAATCACCTACCCAGCAAAACTGTAACCTAAAGAACTCTTTGAAAATTAAAATTGGCCCACATGGAAGCTAAAGAGTCAATTAGATATCAAGGTATAACAAAACAAAGTCAAAAGTATGAAAAAATAAATTAAAATGTTAAATATTTCAAAGGAAAAATAACTGACCTAGAAAATAGATTGAGGAGAAAAGATTTAAATCAATGGATTATATGAAGCTATGAAAAAAAAGGAGCCTAGATGTTATTTTCAAAGAATCATAAAAGAAACCTGCCCAGCCATCTTAGAACCACAAGGCAAAGGAAAAATAATTTTTTAAAAAAGTATTTAACAAGTAACCTCCTTAAAAAAAAATCAAAACTCTGAAGAATATTATGATCAACATCTAAAGCTCCCAAGTTGAAGGAAAAAAAAAATATTACCAGTAGCTAGAAAGAAAGAATTCAAGTTCCAAGGAGCAATAGTCAGTATCACAGCAGATTTGGCAGCCACTTCTCTGAAGGAATAGAGAGCTTGCAACATAGCATTCCAGAAGGCAAAAGATCTAAGCTTAATACCAAGAACAAGATCTCTAGAAAAATATATAATCTCACAGTGGGAAAATAGGCCTTTAATGAAATAGACAACTTCTAAGCATTCCTGATAAAAAGATAATGGCTGACTAGAAAATGTGTCATATAAACATATGAATTAAGAGTTAATAAACCATTAAATACAAGCAATAAGCTATAAGGGACTAAGTAAGGTTGAACTCTTTGAATTCTTATATAAGGAGATGATATATGTAACTCACTAGAACTTAATTACGTCCAGGGATTTTAAAAGGAGCCTAAATAGAGAAAAGGTCTGTCTTTAATTCTATTACATTTGGATGGTCTCAAAATAAGAATAGAAAGTTGTGGAAGAATATTTTGGGAGAGGAGGGAAGAAAGAAAGAATGGAGACAATTATCACAGATGCAATTGAGGGTACAATGGGGGGGGATGAAGTTACACCTAAATTTACATCTGGACTGGTGAAAAGAGGGAAGAATAGACAAACACACATAGAGAAATACATCTTTCACCTCAGGAAGTAGGACAAAAATTATGTAAGGAAAAAAGAAGAATATGAGGTAGAAATGGATAAAAGACTGAGTAGTCATAATCAAAACAGACTCCTAAAAAGGAAACAAGGAAAAACAAATGAGTAGGAAAATTATAAGATAATATGATGGAAAGAAATGTACAGTTAACCATGTGAATGGGATGAACTCTTCCATAAAACAGAAGCAGATTTAGCAGAATGGATTAGAAATCATAATAGAGCCATATGTCATTTATAAAAAAAACAGTCTTGAAACAGAAAATTGAATACAGAGTTAAAAAAAAACTGAATCAGAATCTACTATGTTTCAGATGAAATTTAAAAGAAAAATGTAGGCATGATCATCATCATCTCAAACAAAGCAAAATCAAAAATAGAAGACCCAATTTAAAAAAGATAAATAAGAAAACAACATTTTGTTAAAAGGTACTATAGACAATTAATTAATATCAATAACAAACTTATATACACCAAGTGACAAAATTTCTAAATTCTTAAAGAAAAAAAATCAAGTGAGTTAGAGAAAGAAATAGACAAGGTAAATAAATAAATTAACCCTTCATAGGAAAAGGGTATTAGAGGTAAATATTAGTCAAATAAAGAGAATGGATGGATAAGACAGAGAGGATTGTGAATCACATTTATGTAATTTGGGCTGGGAGAAAGTAAAGAAAAAAATAAAGATGAATAGATTTAATAGGAGTGAGAGAAATAAACAAGAAACTGTATTGTTATATTGGAGAGGACTTCTGAGAGTCCCTTGGACAACAAGGAGGTCAACTCAGTCAATATTTAAAGAAATGAATTCAGGCTACTTACTGGAAGATCAAATACTGAAATGGAAGCTTAAATGCTTTGGCCACATAATGCGAAGATAGGACCTATTACATAAGAACTTAATGTTGAGAAAGATAGAAGGCAAAAGGAAAAAGAGATGGCAGAGGATTAGATGGATAGATAGTATCATGGAAACAATGACCATGAACTTGGACAAACTGAGGGACAGTGAATGATAAAAAGGCTTGGCATGCTGTAGAACATGGGGTTACAAAGAGTTGGACAAACTGAATGACTAAATAAGGTCATGCAAACTAGAAGAGGGTGTAAGAGTTCATTAGTGGGAATTAGGATTAAATTAGTTTGAGCAAAGATAAATTATGAAAAAATAAAAAAAGAGATTTTTTAAAAATTAAATGGACAAAAATCCCATCTAAAAATTGCACCTTTATTCATGTTCATATTAACCCTCAATAAAATGAAAGAAAATAATAAAATGTTCAAGAAATAAAAACTACAAATTTCTGTATACAAAAAATATATATTTTTTAAAATAAGAAGACATTCCAAAGAATGAAAAAGATGATTTGAAAATGTATGCATTAATTCATTTATGGAAATATCTTGTATTCATTCTTGGAAATATTATAAAACTATAAGAAATTTTAAATAAGAATTCAGAAAAAATATGAGAAAACCTCTAGTATAAGATACAGAATAAAGAATGCAGAAATGATAGCAATATATGCAATGTCTATAATAATACAAACAACAAAACTATGCAAAAGTCCACTTCAGATTATCATGAATAATCACAGTCTTTGATAACTTACAAGAGAACACACCTTCTTCTATGTAAAGATGTGTAATTAAATGTAATGTGGCATACTTTTTTTAAAATTTGTTCTTCTTTTGTTTTCTTGGATTCTTTTTCTTTCTCCAGTAGAAACAGGAGACTAAGAAACATGGCAGTTATATGAAAATTAAAGGTGGAATTAAAACAAAACAAGCATCAATGTAAAACTGACAACATCAACGGAGATTTTAAAAGGAGGAAAGATAATAATTTTTTCAGATGTTGTCCAGAGAATTCTCTGCAAAGTAGTTTTAGAAACAGTTGACCCCTCATGCTCTTCCAATTCTGAGTTGCTAGAACACTAAGAAAGAAAGAAAAAAGAAAATCAACAATTTAATAGGTTTCAGTGAAGATGATGCTCACTATTCAAGAACTTTTTTCCCACAAATACCTATTTGAATTTAACAATATTTGCTTTTCCCAAAAGCGTGCATTGTCTGCCTGCCTGCCCTATAACACTGAGAGGCTTAGTGATTTCAAACTCAACTAAATTTGACTTGCATCTTTTTCCTTGACCTCTTGCTTGTTTTGCTCTTTGATCCAAAACAGCAGAAAATAAATCAAAACTTCAGAGGAAAAGAACATTTATTTAACTTTGGTTTTGGCTTTTAATGCATTAGCTTTACCAAGACACACTGCTGTTGACATGTGTAACCCCAGTCTTTAACCTGTGAGAGCACCTTAGCTGACATTCAATGGGCAGCCTGACACATTAGAAAACATGGTTTTGGGTCCTTATCTGAGGGATTAAAAAAAAAGTTGAAATTCAAGTGTATGACCTTGAAATCCTGTGACTTCATATCAATCAGCCTGTCCATGCCTGCAGGTTTAAACAATTCATTCTCTGACCAGGTATTGATATTCTCAGAATTGATCATCTAGAACTCTGTGCTTGGAAATAGGATTCTTGTATGCAAAAATCTAAGCCTCACTCACCTTGTATAAAGTCCTCACTCACCTTGTACCTACTAATCCCATTACTTACCTGTACATGATTTCAAAATCCACTGCACAGTCATGTTAGCATAAATATGTTTCCTTTTCTAGTTTCCTCTTCATAAACTGAGAAAATCTTCCTGTGTAATTGACAATGTATAGTGTCTTCCCCATTTAACTTGTTGTTTCTGGTAGTCTCTAACTTTTGCCCTTCTTTCAGTAGTATGGATGGATTGCTATATATGTAGAGCATTTATAAGCACTTCCAATATGCCAGGCAATGGGCTATGTGCTAAGAATAGACATATAAGCAAAAAAAAGTCTATTCCTACTTTCAGGGAGCTTACACTTAAATGAGGGAAGGCAACACATAAATGGGGAGCTGGAAATTGAGTGAGGGAAATATATCCACATGGGGACAAAATTGCTTACAGGGAAGGTAGATAAGTCTACACGGTAAGTGGTGGAGCCAAGAAGGAAGTGAACATAGTCTAGAAACCTCATGAGATGTCAGTATGGAGTATGCTTGGTATCACCCACTCATTCTCTCCATCCAATTTTCTTACTGAGATCTGTCTACCGCAACAGGGTGGAAGTCCTGAAATTAGAGAAAGCTAGGTAGTATAGTGAAAAAAGTGCTGAATTTAAGGTCAAGAAGATCTGAGTTTAAATCTGGCCTTAGACCCTTATGAGTTGCATGACCCTGGATAACACGTGTAACTTTTGTCTGCCTCAATTTCCTCAACTGTAAAATGAAGGTAATAACAGTACTTTCCTCCCAGGTAAGGATCAGATGAGGTATTTGTAAAATACTTAACACAGTGCCTGGCACATAGTAAGTAACAGAGAAATGCTCATTGCCTTCCCCACTTAAAGATGCTATATGCTGCTGTTTCTCTTTCATCCTCTTCCATAAGATCTCTCAGAGCTCACTCCTTATGGTGTCAAGGATGTCACCTTTTTTCTAAAACTCATTTAAGCCCCTTGCTACGTTTTCTCACAAATGACTATATTTTATCTCCTTGATCTCAGTCTTGCAAAGGAGCAATGTACAGGTTTCTTAATGAATTACAGAGTTCTATCAGCCAGGGATCCAAAAACCCACTTTGGAAACTTACACTCACAGTGGACTTAATGGTCTCACACCCTAGGGAACTAAATTTATACACTGAAGTACAATGACTTTTCCAATTCAATTCGACAGGTATCTATTAGCCATTTATTAAGTGCAAGATGGGGTACCTAGGTGGTACAATGGATAGAGTGCTGGAACTAGAGTAAAAAAGACTTATTTACCCAACTGTAAATCTGGCCTCAGATACTTACTAGCTGTATGACCCTGGACAAGTCACTTATCCCTGTTTACCTCTGTTCCTGATTTGTAAAGAACCTGGAGAAGGAAATGGCAAGCCACTCCAGTATTTCTTTCATGAAGAGTCAAAACACTACTGAAAAGTGCACCATCACATGTACAAAGTACTGAAGAAATTGTTCCAATTACTGATGTCTTCCCTTGTATCCTCCTTGGTGTTCCTGGTCATGACCTAGGTTACTATCCCTCCAGTATCTTATGAAACATATAACAACTCCAGGAAAAAAGACTTTTCCCCTAATCATGGAAATAATGTAGGTATTTACTACTCTGGTCATACAGGACAACAACAGGGAAGATATGAGGGGAAATATGAACACTATGAACAATTTCTTCCTGCCTAGCACAGTGTCAAACCAGGGTACAGACTAGATTCCCTTTGTGATGTATTCTGTGCCCTGACTTCTGACTTGCCAATGAATAAACAAATTATACAGCTGGTCTGTCAGTTTATATATCTTAGACAGACACTACTGTGCAGATGAAATATTAGTTGTTCCTAGAATCAACAGGATGAAGAAAGAGGATTGGAGTATCTTTGGGAAATTAAAAAAAAAAAGGATTTTAATGGCACCAAGTACCTCTCTGGATAATGATTTCTATTTATTTTATTTTTTTAATTTGCTGAGGTGAGGGTGGTCAGTGGGAGGCACAGATGATAATAAAAAAAAAAAGTCTTATCTTTTTAAAATACCAGTATGCTTTCATTGTTGTTATAGGTTCGTAATTGATAGAACACTACGGTATAGGAAAGACATTGAAGATCACTCAAGGATAATAGAGAAGGTCACAGTAGAAGAGAATACACTGCAACATATTATAAATAAGGAATAATGAAGAAAGAAGCATCAGTGTAAAATACATATGAATGAAAAAGAATATAGACTGGTCATATGGAAAGAGCAAAGATATGTAAAGATCAGAATACACAATTCATCAGGATCTTTGCCTTACCAAGAGAAAACAGGTAGGTCCCAAAGAGTGGACCCTGTATGGTAAACTTAAGGGAGCATAAGGTCACAAGTCGTATGGGATTGGTAGGCTCTGGGGGGCTACACTATTTATCAGGCAGGCCTGAAAACCTGTGGCCCATCAAAGGATTTCAGGTGGTTCACAAAATTGTAAAAGAAAACAGCCTTTACATTTTTTACTTGCTGCCTGCAATCCTTTGGCTGTGTAGGCCTATTCTAAGGAATGCTCACTTCAATGAGATTGGAGATTCATTTAAGTGCTTCTCTATGTGAGTTCTTTACACCTACACTTGTTTTCCTTTACCTTCTTTGCCTATTGATCTCCCGATCCTCATTTAAAAAACAATTAAATGTGACCTCCAAGAAGCCTTTCCTTCCTCTCCCTTCTCAGTTATTAACAGCTCCATTCCTCCTAGCCCAGATCTCATGGACCACTTTTTCCCTCCAACTCTTTTTATTCATTGTCTTCAGATATTTTTCTCCCATAGAATCCATGTTCTCATCAATGTGGATATGGATAGCTCCTACTAAATATCATGACCCTACTAGATGCTCTAGATACAATTAAAAAGAATTGAATAATTCTTACTTGCAAGGAACTTATCCTTTAATGAAGGAGAGAACATGTACACACATGAGTGTATACATAGCATAGATATGAAGTGAATAAATACAAAGATATACAAAGTATTTGAAAATGCAAAAGAAGGTGCTTTAGTTGCATCTTAATGAAAAAGAGAGATTCTATGAAGCAGAGATAAGGTTGGAATTCATTCCAGTCATATGGACAGTGAGGATAAAGAAACAGACATAGAGCATAGAGTGTTGAGGGGTGAGGAACAGAAATGTTAGTAGGCTAGTTAGACTGGAGCATAAAGCTGAGAAAGGAGAATAATTTCCAATAAGTCTCAAAAAATAGCTTAGGAAAAGATTTACTAAGGTTTTTAAAACCTAGACCGAAAAGTTTATATTTTATCCAACAGGCAATAGGAATCTTCTGGAGTTTGTGGAGGAGGGAAACCACATGATCACATCTGAGCATATGAAAAATTCTTTGGAATTAGAATAGACCAGGATGGTAAAAGATAATGCAGAATAACAAATTAAGAAGCTGTGTCAATAATGCAAGGTAGAGGTGATTAGATTTGAACTAATATTTTACCAGTATAAGAAGAGGGAAAGGATCAGATATCACTTGTTAGAGGTAGAAATGATATTTGGTGAATATTTGATTATGTCACATTAGAGAGAGGTAGGAGTTAAAGATATTATTGAAGCTTTGAACCTGAGAAACTGGAAAGATAGTCTAAACAGAAGTTTCATTTGAACAATGAAGTCAGAAACCAGACTACATAATGTTGAATAATGAAAGAGGAGGATGCAGAGGAAGTTTTTTTTTTTTTATGTAAGTTTGAATGACAAAGAAAAATAAGATGATAACTTGAATGGTAAGGTAAAGTGTTTATACGAAGAGAGAGAGAGAGAGAGAGAGAGAGAGAGAGAGAGAGAGAGAGAGAGAGAGATTTAGTTTGAGGAATGTCTGAAAGCAGCACAGAAAAACCAGTTTGATAAGGAAGCTGAAAATTTAAGATAGAAAGGCAACAACTGAGGAAGGAATCTGCTGGACAATGTGGGAAAGGATGGGATCAAGTACATATGTAGAAAAGTTGGTCTTGGTAAGAAAGGATATCTTTTTTCTTAAAGACTGGGGAGAAAGAGGTAAGGAGGTATAATGTCAAGAGGTTTTGAGAAGAACAGAATAGGAGAAAAGCCAAATGGCCTCAATTTTCTCAGTAAAGAGGCAAAATCCTAAGGTGGGGATGAGGGATAGAATTGTGGGATTCTGAAGGAAGGAAAAGAAAAAATTGGAATAGTTTCTTTGGGAAGTGAAATAGACACTGAATTAGGGAGGAATGAAGGAAGTGTCTTGTTATACACAGTAAGGCCAGATTTAGAGGGGTAAATGAATTTGTCATGTACCTAAGAAGCATTGTAAGACTAACTTCAAGTGCGTATTCAGCACTTCCTGAGTAGGAGCATAGAAGGAAGATAGGAAGAGTAATCCAGGGCTAAAATTTGGTAAACAAGGAGTCCAGCAATAGAGACAAAGGGACAGGGGATTCCAAAGTAAAGACCATATATATTTGAAATGGCTAAAAACTACATTGACCCTTTTCTCATTCTCTGGCTCTTCTGTTTCAAAGCGAAAAGTTTGAGGGAAACTCACATATGTTGATTAAGTATTATTGTGAATTATTGTTATCTCTGCTAATGTTTGACACTATCTTGATTTATAAGCAGGGACTATATCCTGTCCAAATATCATATCTCTCCTAGTGCCTTTCACAATGGTCTTCACATAGTTGACATTCAATAAATATTGTTGTTTTAATTAAATTGAAAAAAAAAGTATCATATTTAATACCAAAAAAATTTAGAAATAATCCAAAGTGCTTATTAAAAAAAATCCCAGCACAGAGATCCTCACTTTCAATATAATCTGTCAATATAATTCCTTTGTCTGCTATCATTCTGAAGATAATTAGAGTCAAAGTGAGTCATAAAACCATTTGACTCAAACCCAGAATTAATTATCTTAAATTGCCTCTTCTTTAAAAACAAACAAACAAACAAACAAACAAATACAAAAGAACACCCAGCCAGCAAGGCAAGATGGTGCAGTAGTTAGAGAACTTGCCTATGAAATAAAAAAAAAATTTAAAAAAATTAAAAAATAAAAACTTGTGTTCACAATCTGCCTCTGTCACTTAGCAGTTACATGACCCTGGAAAAATCCCCTAACATCAGTAGAGGAAGCAACTCTCTAGTCCAGGGGCGGGGAACTTGTGGCCTTGAGGCCACATGTGGCCCTCTTGGATTCAGCCAAACAGCCACACTTGAGAATCTAGAGGGCCGCATGTGACCTCAAGGCCTCAGGTTCCCCACCCCTGCTAGACTATCAATTAAAGAACAGGGGCTGTTCTTCTGGTACAGGGAGTTTTATCACTGGGAGTTCTCTATACCAATAAGATCAGAAGTGAGGTTCAGAGCAAACAGAAAAACAAACCAGACAAGCTGGATGTCCTTGTTTCCAGGGAAGGAATACTTGATCCTCTTTTATAATTCAGAAATAGGTCAACAAGGTGCTATGTAACTGAGCTTCTTGGAGACAGAGGGCATTTCCAGACTTGATTCTTACTGTCAATCAATTGGTTGTTTGATCAACTGATTTTTAAACTTAGTTCTGACTAGTCACTATTTTGTTGTAAGTTAAAATTTCTTTTCCTCCCAAGAAGTGAAAGGAAAAGGAGTTATTTCAATCAAGAAAATACAAGTAGAAAATATGATCTTTCCAACTCCTTAGAAATATAACAAAGTTTTCTAAAAGTGCCGAAACTTCCTTCTTCACAGCATGCATTTTTCCACTGCATGAGTGCAATGAAATAAAATAAAACTTACAGTTACAAAATGACTGTTTTACCAAGAAAAGAGTTCCTTCACTGGAGGTTTTCAGGCAAACATTTAGATAACCATTTGATGTAGATGTTATGTGGTGGACTGAAGCCCTACAAAGAGGTTGGAAAACTTGGAATCTATCTCTCAGTTTCCCTCCAACTCTGGGATCCCTTCATATGATGTGTTTCTGTTTAATGTCCCAAACTAATGGTTTAGAGAAAATATTACTTTGACATTAAAATAGCAGTACAAGTTCTAACTCCACTTATTTTTATACTGGAGATATTTCCCACCTGCTAGTGGATATGACAAATCTTATATGAAAATAGGTCCTTAAGGAAAGATAATAAAGTAATACATGGACTCTTCTCACTGACTAAGACCTTCATATATACATCTGCACTGATAAACACATGCTTGTGTGCATGGAGAATATTTTTTTTCCTACCTTTCTCTACAGTATCAAGGACTTCTGTAAGCTTGGCTATGCATATTAAAAGATCATTTACTCCATCTTCAAAAAGTTTCAGGGCTGTGTGACATTTACCTTCATTTACACTTTGGATATGCAAGGTGAGCACTCCAGAAGCTCTTTTATCCTCTTTAATACTCGGACTGAAAATTGGATAACTGACACCAGGAGGATTAAAGTACTTTAGGTTCTTTGGGTTTCTCAGTTTTAACAGATGGCTAACATAGGCTAGATAATCTCAAACATGAGATGAACAATGCAGTAACTCACATGTACATAGCACTTTGAGGGACACAAAGCACTTATGTCATAACCTCATTAAGTGATTGTAGAAGTCTTAATATTCCCATTTTATAAAACATGAAACTGAGGTTGAGTGAATCTAAGTGACTTGTCAATAATTATTCAGCCAATGACTGAGGAGAAATTAAAACCCATACCTCCTGTCTCCATTTCCAAATCTTTGTTGTTGCTGTCCAATCATTTTAGTTGTGTCCAACTCTTTGTGACCCCTTTTGGGGTTTTCTTGGCAAAGATATTGAAGTGGTTTTCCATTTCTTTTTCCAGCTTATTTTAGAGATGAGGAAACTGAGGCAAGTAGGGTTAAATGACTTGTCCAGGGTCACACAGCTAGTAATTGTCTGAATTGAGATTTGAACTCAGGAAGATGAGACTTTCTGATTCCAAGCTCAGCCTTTTATCCACTGTGCCAGCTTGCTGCTCCCAACTCTTTACAGAACGTTATATGCATTTTAAAGAAATATGAGCATCTGGGTGTAGTTAGCTACCCTTTTCACTAACTGCAAGCATTATTAATCAGTACAGACCCCCATCTTGGTTCTACAATATTTCATTAGAGTAAAATATAACTAATGTATGTATAGCTTAAAGAACAGTTGTCCTTGTTTATCACTCTGGGAAACCTGGAAAGATCTATTTGAATAAATTTATAGGTAGCCTCCATTGGCCTTACTATTCCCTTATTTTTCCAAGCTCTCACCTCTAACTTTGATCTGGTTTAGCTTGGAGTTAAAGGCCCTGTCATCCTGTAAATTCTATCATACTCAAGAGCTCTATCTTATTTTTGACTGCTTTATGCTTTTCCAGAGAAGATCACCTTCCCTGCATCAACTCAAATAAACTTTGAGCTCCTGCATCTATTTCTTTTCCTTTTATAGGCAGAAGCAGAAAAGTAAATTGTATATGGGCACTGCCTCTTATTCTGAAGCATAATGTCCTTATGACTGTCCTTTTCCTATTCAAGGAAAATATGTTTCTACTTGATTGATTCCCTTAACCTCAGTCGCTCTTTAACCTTTGAAGCTGGAAATGTGCAAAATCTTAATTTGCATATTATGCTTCAGTTTACCCACAAGTACACAACTATAGTTCCCAGGAAATAGCTTGACCCTTAGTTCACTCTATTAAAATGATTGAAATCCCATTTTACAACCAAATTTAATTTATAAATATTCCTCCAGCAAATAGTGCTGGATGTGAGGTCAGAGATCCTGGTTTCAAATACTTACTGCAGTACTAACTAACTGTGTGACATTGGGCCAGTTGTTTGGTTTTCTGAGACTCACTTTCCTTATGTCTACAATAAGAGCAATGAACTACATCAACTCTGAAATCCCTTTCAGCTTAAAATTTATGCATTTACAATTTAAATAAACTGTAACTGGAATATTAAGTACATATACAAAGGGATTTTTTCACAGACTGAGCATTGTTCTTTTCAATACATTTTCATGATTTGGAAGATCATTTACAATATGTTGAGTAGCCTTTAATTAGGCTTAGTTTCTCAGAGAGGAGCTTTAAAAAGATAAGCATATACAATGAACAAGTCAGTATTTCAGAACAATTAGATTAAAAAAACTAATTTGAATTGGGGAAAATTGAAAAGTCAAACATTTTCAAAGATCTGTGGTTTTATTCAATAACATTACTAGATGACTAATAAGATCATAGGCAAGTAGAGGTCTAATAAAACCTTATTTTATGAATAAATGAAAACAACATTTGTAATTAGAACATTATTTATATATTATTAATTATTATAAAACATATTTAAGAAATTTAAAATACTTTCACTTTTTATGAAATTACAAAGCCTGTCATGGAAAGGCTAATTCACAGTGAAGGTACCACTACAGACTCAAATGATCTCAAAGAGATGATAGAGAGCTGATGCCAAGATGGTGTAGTAAATGTAGTGACTTACAAAAACTACCAAATTTCCCTCTGAAAAATTTAAAAATAGTGCCACAAAACAAATTTTGGAACAGCAGAACTAACAAAAGATCAGGTTGAAACAATTTTCCAGGCCAAGACAATTTAGAAGGTCAACAGAAAAGGTCTGTGTCACATAGCTGAAAGTAGAGCTCAAGGTAGTTCAGGTCACAGCTCAGCAAGTCAACAGTAGTCAAATGTCTTTGGGGACATTTGCAATGACAGAGACAGCTTCTAAAGTTCTCAACTGGCACAAGGAAATTAAATCAAATAACTGGTCAGAAGGAAATTAAAGGAAACTTTTTGCTGGAAAAGCATGTAGGACCCTGTTTCATTGCCCATACATGGTTCTAAGTCTTAGTCCCAGACTGACAAATAGCTCTAGTGCACTAGGACTTGGGGCCATAGGAGAACAACAACCATAGTAATAGGTCTGAAGTAGAAAAGACAACATGAGGTTGTTCACAGACTACAACAGAGGCCAGAAGTGCAGTGAACACTCCTCTCCTTAGATGATACCATATTGGAAGAACTAAAAACTGACAGACCCCTAAAACTAGCTCTGAGAACAACGTAATAAAAAATCTGAAACTTGGGACAGTTCTCCTCAACACCCTGGGAGCAAAGCACAACTTTAACATAAAGTTAAAATTCAAAAAATGGTCTGAAAATGAACAAAGAAAACAAAAGAAAAATCAACCAAGAAAATAAACAAACCATAAAACCCTTACCATAGAAAATTAGAGGAAACATGGTGACAAAGAAGATCTAGACATAAACCAGGAAAAAGATAATGAAATTAAAGCAATTATATGCAAAGCATAAAATTTAACCCAAAAATCATGAATTGGTTGCAGGGACCCAAAATAGGAATTCCTGGAGAAGCTCAACTATGAGTTAAATAATCAAATAAGAAATATAGAAGAAGAAATAGGTAAAAGAAATCACAGTTATGGAAGCAAATCATGAAAAGAGTCAGCAGCTTTATAAAAGAGGCATAAAAATTCACTGAAGAAAAGAACTCCTTAAAAAGTAGAATTAGCAAAGATTGAAAAGGAGCTACAAAAATTCACTGGTGAAAATAATCCCTTGAAAATTGGAATTGCACAAGTGAAGGTAATGATTCCATAAGATATCAAAAAATACTAAAACAAAATCAAAAGAATGGGGAAAATGTGAACTATCTCATTAGGACAACAACAACAACAACAACTAACCAGTAAAATAGAACCAGGAGAGATAATTTAACAACTTTGGACTACCAGAAAGCCATGATCATAAAAGGGGCTAGTTTGGGAGGGATAGAAGAGAATAAATTATCTCACATAAAAGAGGCAAGAAAGAGCTTCTATAATGGAAGGAATGATTGTAGAAGTGGCAGGAAATGCTTGAATCTTGCTCTCATCTGAACTGGCTCAAAGAGGGAATAACACACTCATTTGGGTATAGAAATCTATCTAACCCTATAGGAAAGTAGGAGTGGAAGGAGATGAGAGAAGGAAAAGATTCTGATAGAAGGGAGGACAAATTGGAGGAGGTGGTAATCAGGATCAAAACACTTTTGAGGAGGACAGCATGAAGGGAGAAAGAGAATAGAATAAACAGGGGAGAAATAGGATGGAGGGAAATACACTTAGCAATCATAACCATGAAAAAAATATGGCAACTTTTTCGATAAAGGTCTCATTTTTCAAATATAAAGATAAATGAGTTAAATTCATTAAAAAAGGACCATTCCCCAATTGATAAATGGTCATAAAATATGAACAGCCAGTTTTCAGATAAATAATCAAAGACTTGGAAATTGAGGGGATTCTCATTAAATGGAGATTGACTGAACAACTTGCCATATATAATTGTGATGGAATACTATTGTACTATATGAAGTGATGAGCTAGATGCTTTCAGAAAATACCTGGAAAGACTTACATATACTGAGGCCAAGTGAAATGAGTAGAACCAGAAGAACATTGCACAAAGTGCTAGCAATATTGTAAGATGATCAACTATGAATGACTTAGCTATTCTCATCAATACAATGATCCAAGACAACTCTGAAGGACTTATGGTGAAAATGCTGTCTTTCTCCAGAGAAAGAATAGAGTCAGAATACAGATAGCAGCACATTTAAAAAAAATTCTGTATTTTTGTTGGGCTTTTATTTTGGTCTATGTTTTCTTTGACATGTCTAACATGAAATACATTTTGCATGATTACACATGTATAATCTATGTCAAATTGCTTATGTCCTCTGAGGGGAATGGGGAAAGAGGGAGATAATTTGGAACCCAATTTTCAAAGAGAATGTTGAAAGTTTTTTTTAATGTTATCATGGGAAAATAAAATACAATTTTTTTTTAAAAAAAAGAGCTTAGATACCACATTCCAAGAAATTATTAAGGGAAGCTGCAGTGGTATTCTAGAACCAGGGGATAAAATAGAAATTGAAAGAGTCCACCAATAACCTCCTGAAGGAAATCCCAAAGTGAAACCTTCCAGGAATTTTGGAGCCAAAATCCAGAGTTCCCAGATCAAAGAGGAAATATTTGAAGCAGCCAGAAAGAAATAATTCATATGTTGTGGAATTACAATCCAGATAAAACAAGATTTAGCAGTTTCTATGTTAAAGGATCAGAGGGCTTGGAGTATGATATTGATGAGGGCAAAGGAGCAAAGATTACAACCAAAAATAAACTATCCATTAAAAGTGAGTGTAATTCTTCAGGGGAAAGATAGCTATTTGATAAGACAGATGACTTTCAAGCATTACTGATGAAAAATCAGAACTGAATAGAAAATTTGACTTTCAAATACAAAATTTAAGAGGATAAAAAGGTAAGTAAGAAAGTGAAATCATAACGGATTCAAAAAGTTTATTCTACTTACTTTCTTACATGGGAAGATGATACTTTTAACTCCAAAGAATGCTACCATTGTTAGGGAAGTTAGAACAATTATACATGGACAGAGGACATGAGTATGAATTGACTTGGAGGGATAATTTCAAGAAAAATTGAGTGAGAAAGAGGGATGCACTTGGAGAAAAGGGAAAGAAGAGGTAAAATAGGGTAAACTATCTCAAATAAAAGAGGAAGAGGTTTTACAGTGAATGGGGGGATGGGTCAGTGGCAGGCAATGCTTAAATATTACTTTCATTGCAATTGGTAAATAAGAAAATAACACACACATTCATTTGGGTATAGAAATCCATTTTGCACTACAGAGAAGTAATTTAAAAAAAGGGAGATCATAGAAGCAATGGCTGGTAAAATGAAGGACAAAAATATGTAAATGGCAAAATATGATGGAGAGAAATACAGTTAATAATTATAATTGTGAATATGAATGGGATGACCTCATCCATAAAACTGAAGTAGATGATTGAGATGATTTTTTTTCCCACCTCTGGGAAGAAAATTTTGAATTTAAAAAATTAAATGTTAAAAATTGTTTTTATATAATGTAATTGGAAAAAAATAAAATATAACAACAAAAGGAGGTAGTAAAATCCTTAAAGCACATTTTTTTTAATTCAATCCTGATGAAATCAAGTTGATGATGACTTACTTGAGTCCATGTATAAGGATCATTATATGAAAATCTAGGCTAAGGTTAGAATGGGAATATGAGGTGTATGAATACAGTTGAGATATTTATCTGTGGGTTGTGAGGTAAAAAATGGGTGAAACAGAAATAAACAAAATTGGATAGGACATTCCAGAGCAACATTTCAGGCTGCAGTTTCTGGATAAAACAGAAAGGGAGAAAAAGAAATTTCATCACCTTATCACAAAATGTCCAAGATGGAAAGGATTTTAGAGGGCATCTAGCGCAAATCATATCTGAAAAAGGATCTTTACTTAAGGACTTCAAATAGTGATATAAGAAGCAGAAAGTATAATTAATATGGGAAAAAAATTATAGGAAGACTTATTCAAACCAGGGAAATGTGAAGTAAACAGAACCAGCGAAACATTCTCTCTCTCTCTCTCTCTCTCTCTCTCTCTCTCTCTCTCTCTCTCTCTCTCTCTCTCTCTCTCTCTCATCTATCTATACATACATACACACATCATTAACAACCATTAAAAACAATTTTGTGAAAAGAAAAACAACAAAGCAATGGAAATAAAAAGCTTTGAAGTTGTCATGACCAAGTTTGATCCATTCTATTTTCAAAAACTTTAATTGTTAAGTTCTTCCTTAAGTTGAAATGAGACATGTAATCCTGTAACTTCTACTCTTTATTCCTATCTGCTTTTTGAGGCTAAGACTATTATCATGTTCCCCTAAGGTTTCTCTTAGGCCGAGCATGCTTAATGAGATACACAATTTATTTAATCATCTTGGTTATCTGCCTCAATTTGGGCCCCAATTTGTCAATGTCCACCTTAAGATATGGCATTGGGGGAGGGCAGAGCCAAGATGGTGGAGTAA
>NW_027556098.1:138614936-138737436 GCF_003287225.1 Phascolarctos cinereus
AAATTGTTTTTATATGCAGCTGGGAAATAAGATACACAGGCAATGGGGTATAGAAATCCACCTTACTCTACAGGGAAATAGAAGAGTAAGGAGATAAAAGAGGGGTGTAACAGAAGGGTGGGCAGATTGGTGAAAGGGGCAATAAGAACTCACACTGTCATGGGATGGGGGGAGAGAAGAGATGGGGAGAAAATCTGGAACTCAAAATCCTGTGGAAGTAAATGCTGAAATTCGAAAAATAAATAAAAGAAAAAAAGAAAGCAAACAAAAATAAGTTTTGGCACCAGAAGAATTCGAAACAAGACTGTGTTCAGATATTAGTAGACCTCAGGCTTCTTTGATAAGACAGCTATTCATTTCATTCATCACTAAAATCATTCCTGGAGTTCCTCTTTGGGAACTGTTGTACAATCTTTTGGATCACCCATTTTATGGAGTAGATTATATTTTTTGAAAGAGCCAATATGTATCTTTGATGAAATAATTCCTGAATCTTAAATGTAGTCAAGCTTGTTCATGCCCTTCATAAACTCTAAAATACTAGAAAGGTCATTCCCAGAGAGAAATTGAAAACGTTTTAATCAGTGGAAGCAAACCTGAAATGAGTATGGAACTTCTCAAGGATATAAAGAACAACCTTCAAATTCTGGCAGATTTTTTAAAAAGCCAAATATATTATTTCATTGTCAAAATCTCTTTGTGGGACAGACTGATTCCTTAATTAAAAAAAGCAAATAGAACTGGTAAGAACCTTGAGGCTCATCTAGGCCAAATCCTTTTTTACATTCAAAGAATCATGTACCAGAAGTGATATACCCAAGGTCACACAAATAATAGGCTTTAAGTGAAATGCAGTTGTGGGTTTTTTTTGGATCCACATACAGGTTTCTTTCTATTACCCCATACCATACTGTGAATAAGAATTTTTGTATATTGAATAGATTAGGGAGTCACTTTGGAATGTTTATATGGTTTTAGCTCATTTTACCCCTGAAGATAAAATCAATGGAAAGAAAAACAGGAGTAGGATGAAATATCTTGGCAGAACCTGGTACATGAGTCATTGGCAGAATAGGGAAGTGATTGACCTATTAGCATGCTTGCTGTATATTATAAGAGATTTGCCATACCTATCCCATCTGAACAGAGGACATGAGAGGAGATGAGAGAGAAAAAGTGGGGACAAGAGGGTATGAACACAGTTCCTGGTTTTGTCTTTTCTTGTATCCTTAGCATTTAGCCCAGTGCTGGGCACATAGTTCTTATCTGCTAAATGTTAATTGATTGACTGACTTTTCTCAGTCCTCACTTTAGTTTGATCTCTTGGTGCATTTTTGACACTTGTGACCATCTCTTTCGCCTGCATACTCTTTCCTGTTTTGGATTCCATGAAACTCTTCTTTCTTGATCCTCTTAACAGTATGCTCATTATTTCTGTTTCATTTGTTGAAGCTCATTGACTGTGGGCCATACCCAAAAGTCCATACTGGTTCATCATCACTCTATATTCTTTCTTGGTGATTGGTTCAACTCTTAGGAATTCAATTATTTCCATAAAAGGGCTTCCAAGGCCTATACATGGTATAGGTTTTAGTAACATTTTTCATCAAGACATATTTGCTTAAAGACAGGAAAGAAGAAAACCAGTTAAACAGAGAGATAGAGACAGAGAGAAAAAGAGGTAAAGACAGAAACAAAATCAAAGATAGAGACAGAGAAAGATCCTTGCAAATTAATCACCAAGATTTGAACAGTTTAAATAAATATTCAAGATTGTAGTTTTCCATATATAGATAAAAAGAAAAAATGTTAGTAACAGTCCAAATATTTCTAAATAAATCTTTTACAGTACAAAAAGTCCAAAGAACAAACAAAAAATAGAATATAGACAGTGTATCTTCAGAAACTCAATGTTTCTGTGGAACAACATTTACTAATGAAAACCTCTGCCAGGGAAGATAGCTTAAGGTATAACTTAAAAGCTGATTGCTAATTAAAAAAATAATCATTTTCCAAATCAATTTAATGGTTTGAAGGTTTAAAAGATTTATTTGCGTCTCAACAGAATAACACATCTGACTCATTTATTAACATCAACTAAGCCCTTAAGAATCACAGTAGAAATAGTACCCATTACATTTTTACCAGAACCAAAACCAGAATTTTAATGGACAAAATAATTTATTATAATAATTTACTAGTTCCTTTTATTGAGAGTTATTTTGAGGAATTAATGTTTACTCATAAAAGGAGAAGCAGTGAGGCATATGGGAAAGCATGTGGTACCTAGAGAGAGTAGAGCTGGGTTCAAATTTCACTCTTGACATTTACTGTGTGATAATGGGTAAATCAATTAAATTCCCAGAGCCTGTTTCCTTATTTTCAGGAAGACCTTCATTAAAGTCCTGCTCCTGACATGAATCCTGCATCTGACTTTGAGGCACCTAATAGTTATTTAACTTTTTCAGTACTCCCAGGCAGTTTTCTAACTCACAAGATTACCTGATCTCCATTGCTAGAGGACCTTTAATCTAAACCAAGGAAACAGGCCTGACTACAATGTATGAATACATATACAGATACTTAATGATAGCTAATTGCTAGCATTTATGAATTCCAGCTATTTGAATTTTGTAAAGTTCTTTATAAATATTATCTCATTTCATCCTCACAAAGATCCTGGAATGTAACTGCTATTATTATCCCCATTTTATAGATGAAGAAACTGAAGCAGATGGAAGCTGTCACTTGTACTGCCAGGGGATATATGAGACTAGCTTGAAACACAGGTCTTCCTGACTCCAGGTTTAGTCTCTACACACACACACACACACACACACACACCATATGGCTACATTTATACTGGCTTTCATGTAACTGTTGTGTCTAAGTTTACCTCCTAACTGATCATTTTTCTCATTATGGTGTTCAAATGATGTGTGTGTGTGTGTGTGTGTGTGTGTGTGTGTGTGATGTGTGAACTGAGTTCCATACAGGTTAAGGGATTTTCCCAGTGTCTTACAGCCCATAAGTGTCAGATAAGAGATTTGAAAACCGGTGCCCATTTTGTCAGGTCCAGTGTTCTTTTTACTTTACCACACTACCTCTGACTAAACCTCCTATTGCTTATTATTAGTCTTCTTCAGAGTGCTCTATGGGAAGTGCGTGTCATTCATTACAGTGAATTGTAATAAATGAGTCAGTGTGTGTTGGTATATGCAAGATATATCATATATACCAAAGGCAGAAAAATTCCTTTAACCCTGCTCATATGCCCATCAGGCTATACCACTGTCTTTTCATGATTTTTCTCTCCCTGACATGTCCTAAGGCTTATTTTATCTTGAGCTCACATTTTTTTATTATCATATGGAAGGTTGCTGTGTAAGCTTGTGTGAAGTCTCCTACTTCCTGCATCCTTTTAGGTATGACCCTGTGCCCTTCCACATCCAGGGGATGCCTGCCCCTGACTATGTGAACAGACATTTCCAAGGTGTTGGAAGTAGAGTTTCAAGGGGCTGTACTTAATTGCTGGGATGAAATTTAGAAATTAGGGGATTTGCTGTCCTGGCATATCAATTACTTAAGTGCTTTTATTTATTCCAGCATGAAATTTTTCTTACATTCTAGCCGTACACATCCATCATTACTTCAAACATTGCCCCACTCTTCTAGCATATTTCTGTTCATATCTGAGGTTTCTGGGTGGCTGTGTTCAAAGACTCATGAGGGCTATAGTTGCTCTGTTTTAGCTCTCTCATCTTCACTTTCACTTCCTTTGGGAGAGAGATATGATACTGTCAGCATTCTGGAGGCATCTCCCCACCTACACCTCCTGGCTTGCCAACAATGCTAATATGATCTTAGGCTGTATGGGAGATGATAGTTGCTGTATTCCATACTTTACTCTGGTCAGACCAACTCTGGAGCATTATTTTTAGTTTCGGACATCATATTCTAGAAAGGACATTGAGAAGCTAGTGAGGGCAAAGGAAGATGAGCAAGGCAGAGAGAGAATTAAAAATCTTGCCATGTTTATAAATTGAATGAAGACCTACAGGATTTTATTCTTGTCAAGGATACAAAGTTAAAATTGTTCTGTTATCTCATTAAGGTGAGTGTTCTAACAGTGTAGATCAGAAACTATCTATGCCTGTTCATCCTGTAAATTTTTTGTCCATTTTCTCCCAAACAGTTGCCCACAGACATTCATCCCACATGGAGAGTATTTATATTGAGTGGTATTGTTAAATTATGCAGGCTGTCCATTAGTTATTCCTTGACCTTGCCACCAGACCAGCCAGTATTTTCATCAAACATTTCTTTGATGGAAGCTTTTACATTTGTCCTTAATAATTTCTTATTTGGGGTTAGCTAGTGGTGCAGTGGATAGAGCACTGGCACTGGATTCAGGAGGACCTGAGTTCAAATCTGGCCTCAGACATTTAACACTTACCAGCTGTGTGACCCTGGGCAAGTCACTTAACCCCATTGCCTACCCAAAAAGAAAAAAATTCCTTATTTGTTATGTGTTACAGCTGGGTCATGGCCATCATGGACTGCTTCATCCTCACTAGTGTCACTGGATTGCTGAGTATGTAGAGGTGAAAAAGATGCAAAAAGACTAAAAAGATTGGAGGGAGGCAGATAATGAAGCCTCTCAAAACAAGAATATTTTTTATTTGATTCTGGTAGTAATAGAGAGTCAGTTTTGTTTGAACGAATGGGGGAAAGGGAGGAACATGGTTAGACCTCACTTTAAGACGATCACTTTGATGCTTGAGTGGAATATGGAGTGAAGTAGTGAGAGACTTAAACAGGGACAACAATAAGAGGGATACTTTAATACTCCAGGCATGAGACACTGAGGATAGACACCATAGTGATAACAGTATCAAAGAGATATATAAGGGAGAGATTGTGAAGGTAGAATTGACAGAAATTGGCAACAGATTTGATGGGGTAGAGTTTGAGAGAGTAAGAAATCAAGAATCACTTAGGTGACTGGTAAGATAAAGAAAAGTGAGGAATATGGGTGTAGTAGGCCAATTATACCACAGTATAAACATGGTTACACATGCTCTCAGAGGTACAATAACCTAGTGGATAAAAAGAAGGGTATTAACGAAAGCAATTAACATATAGAATATTGATTTTAGGAACTAAGGCCCATTAAATAGCAGTATGTCCATGCTGGTTGCTTAGTCAGCTTCACAGTGTTTCTTCAAAATGTATTCCTCCCCTTAGGTTTCCCCAGTCTGTTGACAAGCATTTATTAAGTTCTTAATATGCTTGAAGATCTGTGCTAAACACTAGAAACATAAAAGCAGAAAGAAATACAGTCCCTTTGCTCAAAGAGCTTATTGATAATCCTTCATACTTGAAGAGGACCAAAATGACACTACAATTTCAGGGTCAAGATATAGGGTGTTTGACTGTGACTGATCAGACCAATATGAGCTCAGAAGGCTTTATCGCAAGTCAGGGACAAATAGTACATTTGGACATTCTAATGGGGGAACATAACACATAAAAGAGAGATAAGAAGAGCCAAGGCATTCACTACAGGGGCGTGGTAGAATTTTCCAGCTGAAGGTGTTGCCATTTTCTTATTTCTTAAGAGACAAATGACTTTTTCTTATTTAAAATGATGAAACATTATATTTAGAGTCGCCTGGCATGTCTTTGATTCAAAATTTTGTCACTTTATTAAGTGTGACAGGGCAAATCTATTAAATTCTCTGTTAACTCAGTTTCCTAATCTATAACATGGGCTAATAATAATAGGACAGTTTAAAAGAAGAAATGAGGTAATAAATGTAGAGTGTTTGTAATGTAAACCATTATATGACTGTGTTAAATCTATTTTCATGTGTATGATGCAAAGTAAGTGTATATTGAATGTTGAATGAATGAATGAATAAACAAATATATTTTCTCTCCCTAAATAGATTTTAAGTTCCTTGACAGCAAGGACTGTGTCTTGCATTTTACTTTCCTCTTTCATAGTATTATCCTAGGTCTATGAAAATAGCAAGTGTTCAATAAATCCTAGATTAAATAATTAATGAATTAAGCTTACAGAGCAGATTCAAACAATACTGAAATCTTCTTTTCTGCCAATAACCATTTCCTCGAAAATTGAGATAAACTAATAGAATTTAAAAAAAAAAAACCTCAGTTTTTTTGGCTTTTTATTTAGCATTTTATTCTTCCCAATTACATGCAAAAACAATTTTAACATTAATTTTTAAAACTTTGAGCTCCAAATTCTCTCCCTCCCTCCCCTCATTAAGGAAGCAACCAATTTGATATAGCTTATACATGTGTAGTCATGCAAAACATATCCCTAATAGTCATGCTGTGAAAGACAATATAAAAAAAAAAACCTCACAAAAAAAAATTTAAAAAGTATACTTCAATCTGTATTCAGACACCATCAGTTCTTTCTCTAGGTATGGATAGCATTTTTCACCATTAGTCCTTCAGAGTTGTCTCATATCATTGTATTGCTGAAAAGAGTTGTTGTTCACAGCTGATCATCTTACAATATTGCTGTTATTTTGTACATAATACATTTCACTTTGCATCAGCCCATGCAGGTCTTTCCTGACTTTTTTCTGAGAGCATCTTATTCATCATTTCCTACAGTAAAATAGTATCCCATCATAATCACATACCACAACTTGTTCAGCCATTTCCCAATTCATGGGTAGCCCCTCAACTTCTAATTCTTTACCCCAGAAAATAACTGCTATAAATATTTTTGTGCATATAAGTCCTTTTCCCTTTTTTTATTTTAATCTCTTTTGGGATTCAGACCTAGTAGTGGTATTGATAGGTCAAAGGGTATACATGACTTTATAGTCCTTTGAGATAGTTCCAAATTGCTCTACAGAAAGACTGAATCAGTTCACAACTCCACCAACAATACATTAAAGTCTCATTTTTCCCACATTCACTCCAACATTTGTTATTTAACTTTTCTATCCCATGATCCAATACAATAGGTATGAGGTAGCACCTCAGAACTGTTTTAATTTCCATTTCCCCAATCAATAGTGAGTTAGAGGAATTTTTTTTCATATGGCTATAGACAACTTTGATTATTTTATCTGAAAACTGAGCATATATTCTGATCATTTACCAATTGAGGAATGGCTCTTATTTTTATAAATTTGACTCAGTTCTCTATACATTTGAGAAATGAGGCCTTTATCAGAGAAACATGCTTCATTTTTTTCCCGCAGTTACTATTACTAACTGTATTTCTAAGCCATCTGTGTCTTAAGTAAAACTAATTGGCAGACCTGTGCTAGCCTAATCAAGTTCTACTATTTACATCATTGCAGCTACCAAGGTAAAAGAATAATGCTATAGACGAACTAAATTATTCTATAAGACTTGTCTTTCCATCTCAACTCCATTTGAGTGACTAAAATATAAGATGTGTATAACAGTCTGTTTTTAAATTAATCATATGTATTATGTAAATCCAACAATAAACTCCTCTGATAATTAAAAAAAAACAGAAGCATTTATTAATCATCTTATATATGATTGTGCCTATCCTAGGCTTTGGAGATATAAAAATGTATAACAATGTCTAGTCTAAATGAAGTAATATTCTCATCATAGTATGGAGGCAATTTCAGCTTTTTGATGGCTGTCATTACAAGCTCTGTCAGATGCCACGCAGCTGAAAAGGCTCCTATAAGAGGCCTGAGAATTGACTCTTGTCAACTTCATCAATTCCCTCACAATTATGGGAAATGCTGCTACTTGTGATGATCAAATTCAATTGACACTCAACAGGTTAGGGAATTGAAGAATGAGGGAGTATACTTTACAGTTATCATTCTTGACACCACAACTACATTCTTAAATAATGCAGTGTAAATCAAATGTATACAAATCTTTATGATTTCACGTATACTACAGGAGATAAATATCTAAAGAAATCCATGGTGTCAAATTGAAGTAAGAAGAGTTTTTTTTTCCCTCCCTTCTCCTCACTCTTTCTTTAAAAACAAACAAACAAAAAAAAAGCCTTTTGCTCAGTGGACTCTTGCAGACCAAGAATTGTCCAGTGTAATTTGCTACGTCCTCAAACTACTGATTAGCTGTCTCATTCATTAGGAAGTAATAGAGCTCATTGCAAAATCTCGCAGAATTTAAAATTGTGAATCACCCTAGGGTTCACATAATCCTACTTTCCTATTTTGCAGACAAGAAAATCAAGGCCTAAAGAGAAATGAGTTGCTCAAGGTAGCAAATAACAGAGCTTACATTCAAACCAAGGTCTTCAAAATCTAATGTTCTTTCTACAATACCCCACTCCCTCCTCAAAGCCCTATATTTTCAGTTAGGTTTTTATGTGGATATAAATTATCTATTCAATGAGATAATATATGTCATGAAGATACATGCCATGTAATAGTCTTTGGCATCTTTTGTAATGAATAACATAGTAAAACACATTGTGTCAAATAAATGTTCAATGGTTGTTCCCTATTCCCTGGAAATACCCCTTCATTTCTTATTTTTCTATATCACTCATTCAACACCTGTACTAGGAGTATCCCTTCCTCCCACATCTTCATTTGTTGAAATCTTATTCATTCTTTAGCAACCATTCTTTATTACTTCCTCCATGAAATTTTCTCTCCCTCAACCTCATTTACCATGCCCTCAGGCTTGGTTATACCTTTCTGATATACTCATGATATTCTATATTGTATTCCAGTAGTGGAGAGAGAGAGAGAGAGAGAGAGAGAGAGAGAGAGAGAGAGAGAGAGTAGGTCATCTCTTGTAGACTGTATATTCTTAAAAGGCAAGACCTCCCTGTTTCCTCCATACTGCTTGGCACATTGGCTTTTGTGTGGCAAGTACTAATAAATATCTATTAAATATTTATTTTGCTGAACAAAATTAAAGTGATTAAATATTCACCAGAAAGAGTTTGCATTTGCTAATTTACAGAATTTACTCTGTATCTGAACTAGAGGTGAGCTGAACTCAAGAGGACACTTCCTCTTTGCACATCACAAAAACTTTGCTCCTGTTTGGTTTTGTTACCTCTACCAGCAGGGCTGCAGTGAGACAAATGCCATTTGAGTAACAAGGGGCCAGGTAAATCAATATGCTTTGCTATCAGTATTCCCAGCTGCAGCAGGTCTACTGCCCTGACTGCAAGTCACTCTAATGGAAAGGAAGACATCTAAAAAGGTTAATTGGCTTACAGTTGGCCATAATTAGGATCAAAAGGTTGAAAAAGGAAGGTAGGTAATTATTTTTAAAAAATGCAGGCACAAAATATATGCAAACATGAAACAACAGTTTGAGTAAAAAAGGGTATTTTGACAGTTGTTTTGGGGTGGAAAGTTGGAAGATGTCATAAAAAAAATACAGAATGGACACCAAGAGGGAGGAAAATCAAGATGGACGCAAACAAATTGAAATGGGATAAAGACTGAAGAAATCTATGGCTGTATTTAAACAAAATCACATTCCATGTTGGATGGAAAATTAAAAATAAAATCAAATATTGAGAAGGTAGCTGTAGAAGAGGGTGGAAAGAATCAGGCCCACGGAATCAGAAAACCTGATCTCTAGTCTCAGATATGTCACTAACTTCAGGACCCTGGTAAAGTTACTTCTGTGGTGTGTTCTTACCTAGAAAATTAGGTAAATGAACCAGAACTCAAGCCCCTTTTAGCTGAAGATTCTATAAATCAAATACTAACTTGCAGTCTAGTTGTTAATGTTAATATACGTTTGTGTTTAGTGTGAAGTTTGGGAGGAGATAATTAGGACTTCGAAAATATTAGTGTTTGTGATGATACATTGTATTTACATGGTTCTTTATATTACAAAGAACTTTCATATCAAGGGAAGGTTCAACTTCCTTTTTATAAATAAATTAAATCAGAGAAAATTTTAACTAGTTAAAGTGTAAAGTGTACATGGCAAATAAGGCCCCAAAACTCGCATCTCCAACCTGTCCCTCTTTCCTCTATAATATGTTGTTTTAGTCCTGTCTAATCTTAGGTTAAACACTGCCTTGGTCCAAAAAGGACCTTAAGCTTTAGGACTGGTATAATGAATGGAATTAAGCTTCAATATTTATATGAGGTTCTTACTTAAAGGAAAAATCCTCCATTAGTTCCAAGGATAACTTCTCACCAAAGATTAGTGCTTAGAAAATGAAAAGTTACCTTTAGCACAGATCCACAAACTCCAAAAAGAAGTTTGGAACAACCAGTCCTTTGAGTTTTCACTCTAAAACCAGTAGTTTAAATCTCAGTGAACTCCTCAAAGTAAATCTTGCAGTTTTCTTATCAATAACATAGGAAATAATGAGTTTAAAAAAAAAAGTTAGGCCCCAATGCCAGGAAGGGAAAATTGAGAGAAAGAACTTGACCCATTTAATCTCCTCTTTCAAATTTAAATTGTATGTAAATTGAAATGTTCAGTGTTTCATTCTGTGCTGAGAGCTCCCTCAATTGGAAATGTGAACTCAAGCACAATATGTATTCCATTGTTGGGGAGTATCTGAATTAATGGGGCAGAGATGTTATAACTAAATTAAAATGAGAGGCAGGCTGGCCTGAGGCAGGGGACAAAGAGGAAGGCTCAAGGGGAAACGCAAATCAATTTGATGACACTGAATTCTGATTAGAGAATCTGAGACCATTGCCTCCAGGTGCCTTGCAGAATACTTCTCTGCCAGTGTGGTCCTCAAGTTATTAGATGCCATTCTTTAAACTCCATCCCCGTAAACAACAGCATCGTGCCAGGCGGCATGCATAATTCAATGCCAAAGAAAGATTCCATTATTGGGAGGTACTGATTCACGGAATGACAACAATACCTAGCAAAACAGTAACCATAATGGTTTGCTACTATATAGTTGCAACAGGACCCCCAGGAAAGAGCTCTACTGAAATTACAAACAACAACTTCAGCAGCTCATTTTCTAGGTAAATTCTGTGTTTTCCTGTGATGTATTTGGGGTATTACCTAAACACTGTGTTGGAATAGAAAAAGGGGCTGATAAGCAAATTCTCCTGGCTGAGCTAGGGCTGAACAATGGATAGTGAAAGACGGCACAACACCTTTACCTGAACTCCTTCAGCTTACTCACACATAGCCAATAGGGGCTACCACATATCCGCTAGAGAAACATTTATGCATGACAAAAAGCAAATATGGATATAATCTTTAAAGGAGAGGGTACATAAGTATATAGGTAGATAGGCAGAAAGGTAGATAGAATTCAACTTGCCAGTAAATATAGATAATTTTGGTCACCAATGGTATTATAAAAAGAATAATGCATGAACCTGAAGTACTGAAAGATAAGACTTGAATAAGGGTTTTCATAGGAATTCACTGATAAGTAGGACCATCATCATTCAAATGGTACAAATAATATTAAGACAACAAAATCTTAGTAAAATACTTTGAGTTTTCACTCAGCCTTATGGGCATTTGGGATTTTCTTGGCAAAGATACTGGAGTAGTTTGCCATTTCCTTTTCCACCTCATTTTACAAATGAGAAAACTAAGGCAAAATAAAGTGACTTGACCAGGGTCACATAACTAGTAAATGTCTGGATTTGAACTCATATCTTCCTGACTCCAGGCTTGGCATTCTATCCACTGTGTCAACTGGCTGCCCCAATACTTCAATAGTTGTCAAAGATATATACACATACTAATGCATGCTATAAAAACATATTACACATACATAAACATGTGTTGTACATGTAGTTGTATTTATAAATGTACATGTATGTATGTTTTTGAATATGCATGCCTGCATGTACGTATATTATTGCATATCCACAAATGTAGAAAAAGAAGCAATTTCAGTACAGGTACAAGAATGGAGCACAAAAGCCCTTTTCTAATGTTACTGTGAGTGAAGCTTCTGGGTAATCTGCATAATCTTGTTGCTAGTAATCAGGGACATTGTGGGGGTTTAAAATAATTTATTCACCCCAAACAAAAGAAAAAATGGGCCTGGGAAAGTGAATAAGAAAATAGATAAACTTGACCTGATCGACTCTTTATTATATTGACTGTGTGTGGCTCCAGTATTGACCTACAAAAGAGTTGTATATCCATAAGGCTATGCAATATCTCATGAATGAAGAAAGAGTCAGAGATAAAATCAGCAGGCAATGTCTTCAGAGACACAGAGGTATTATTTCCAGAATATGAACTTCTAAACTTTCAATGGGAAAATATGCATCTATGCATATGGTAGGGATTGTGAGAGGCAGATTTTTTTTTAAATTATTGACTTTGTTATTCTGTTTTATTAAGTAGTTTTCATTTTTCCTTTATGTGTGCTATGGTTTGGATTGATAAAAATAGATAGATAGACAGACAGATAGATAGATAGATGAACAATTAAATAAATAAACAAACAAACACACAAATAAATAAATAAATAAATAAATAAATAAATAAGTAGATAAGTAGATAAATAAATAATAAGTGAATAAATAAATAACTCCCAGTTGGGAGGAAGATGTGTGAGTGGCATGTTTAAAGGAATGACTGGTTTCTTAAAAAAAAAATCTATGTACCTATGGATAGTTTTCATGGGACCATATAGCACATCCTGAACATTACTGTTTTTATAACTTTTTGTATTCATTTGACTGTATTCAAATGAACTATTCATTTTAGTCAAAAAGTACTATACTTTTCATTCAGCTACAGAGCTAGATTTCAAATGGGTTAGAAATTAGTTGCCAGTTAGGGTTGGTAAATTCAATTAAAAAATAATAATCAAAGGGCTTTCTGTGTGTTCCTGTCCCCATAGTCACTTTCAGAGTTATTCATAGTTGCTGCTTCTAATTCTCTGCTTGGTTTTTCAATAGAAGTGTTGACTGTTGAACTCAAGGAAAAAAAAAATAAAACAGAACCAAAGGAATAAAATCAGGAAATCTACATCATAAAATTGAGTTTTATGTAAACAATACTTTACTACATGTATATTAGGTGAAACAAATTCAATATCTTTGAAATTGACTCTGGCAAAGCAAGGCTGCTCAATATAAGGCCATTAAATTAGTACAGGGCCACACGGCTTAAACATAGAAAAGTAGGAATAAACTACAAAGAACAAAACTGGTAAAATGAGACCAGAAAGAATTTAGCCAATGGCAAGTGCAAATCAAACCTGACCTCTCAGACATCTATAGAGCAAATGAAGAAAGACTGAATGTGATCTTTTAAGTAGTATAATCCCTGAAATGAGACAAACAGGAGCAATTAAAATAACTATATTGTGGTATTCAGAGCTTTATTCCTTTTTCAATATTTCCAATTATATATTCTAGCATTATAACTGGAAGCAATGGATCAGTGCGCTATCTGGGAGTACAAAGTAGGATTGCCTAAAAGCAAGATATTAAATAGATCATGTGAGTGGAAAAAACAGGACTATGGCCTTCAAATATTTGCCATTTGTATGATCCTGTTTATAAATAATCTTTAAAATGACTGTGTGATGACCTTGAAAATCTTATAAGAAGTGAGGAAATGCTAACAATAATAGACTGTTTACCACTAAAAAGGTCTTAGGGTTCATCTTGTCAAATTTCATCATTAAACAGATATGACTAAGGCCAAAAAGAGGAGAAAAAAAATTAAAGGTGCAATGACTTGCCCAAGTTCACATGGCTATTTTGTGGCAGAGCCAAAACCAGAAAAATAAATATTGCCCTAAATTCTGTTTTAATGTTGTTTGTACTGCATGCTTACCTTAGGACTTACTTTCCTCGCCGATATTTTCAGTCAGTGAATTACCTTTTACCAATTAGCTACTACTAAGTACGCAAAGTAAAGCATAAAAATTTTTTTAAAAATGGAAAAAACCTCTGCTTTCAAGGAGACATAGTCTGATGGAGGAGAAACCAGGCAAACTACAAACAAACAAAATAAATAGAAGATAAATTGAGAGTAGTCTCAGAGGTAAGATTAAGGAGGGCTGGGGAAGGTTTCTTACAGATCATGGAACTTTGGCTGAGACTTTAGGTAAGCCAGAGAATTTAGGAGGCAGAGATATGGAGGGTGAATGTTCCAGGTATAGGAGATGGACAGTGAAAGTGCAATTAACTGTGAGAATGAGCATCTTGTATGATCATTAACAAGGAGACTGCTGTCACTTTTTCACAAGGTATGTGAAGAGGAGTAAGATATAAGAAGACTAAAAAAGAAGAAAGAAGCTAGGCCATAAAAGCCAAAACAGGATTTTATATTTAATCTTAAAGGTAAGAGGGAGCCATTGAAGCTAATTGAATTTTTTTGGGGGGTGACATGGTCAGACTTGAGCTTTAAGAAGATCAATTTAACAACTGAGTGAAGGGTAGAACAGAATGAGGAGAGGATTAAGGCAGGGATATCACCAGCAGACTTTTGCAAAAGTCCAGATGTCAAGTGATAAAGATCTATATCTACATGGTGGCATTGTCAGAGGAAAGAATGAATGTATAGGAGGATTTGACAATTGATTCATTATAGAATGTGAGAGTGAGGAGTTGAGGATGATACATAGCCTGGATGACTGGGAGCGTAATGGTATCCACATTAATTGTGAAATTAGGAAGAGTGGACTTCTCTGATCTGAAGAGAGACCTCCTTTGACTCTGATGACCATTACAGCACTTAATATTTTATTTGATTCTCTGGACATTAGGGCAAATGTTTAGACCATATCGTTTTCCTGAGGATGGTGGTTAATTTGAATGAAGCAAAATCCTTTACTGCTCTCTAAGGACTGCTGCACTTCTTCTCTTTCCCTTCCCCCAGTTCTGGATTCTGGAAACACTAGCCCTTGTGCCAGAAAAAGCATGAATTAGAAGTAATGACCATCTTTTCTCATCTGCTTCAGGAATGTCCTTCCTCAATCATCATTTTACTTTCACTCATTTCTAGTCTAACCTGAATCACCGAAATCTAGTCTATTCCCAATCACCAAAAAATGTGTCCGGGTCTCCTCTATTTCACCCCAATATCCCTCAAGCTTTCACTCTCTTTTTCATTTCCTTTCACACACAGTTCCAAGGACTGTCTACGCTCATTGTTTCCATCGTAACCTCCTCATAACTACTGAACAATTTGCGGTCTGACTCCTAGCTTTACTACTTGCCTGAAACTGCCCAAGTTTTTTTACCACAATCTTTCATCTCTTAAATTGAATCAACTTTTTCAGTCCTCTGTAACTTTTGTCATTTGATGACCCAGATGGCCTCTTCCGATATTGATAACTTTTCCTGGATTCTCTCCCCTTCCTTATTTTCCATGATACTGCTTTCTGTTGGATTTCCTTCTACATTTTTAATGTTTCCTTCCTATTCCTTTCTCAGATCATTGTAGTGCAAGAATAGTCTACTGGGTCTTATAGGTCATAAAGACCTGAGACTAGTGAGGAAAGCCAAGGGCAACAAAAAGATGTTGGCTTGTTTCTTAAAGTGATGGTCAAAGAAGGGAACACCTGAACTGAATATACTATAGCCTCAGGTACTGAAAAAAACACGGTAGCCATTATTGATGCCATTGCCAGTGATATTTGAATGATTGTGAAAAAAAAATTAAAGGCATGGAGAGGATAAAGTATTCTCCTGATTTTTTAAAAGTGAAAGTGATACCATTTACTGGCTATGTGCCAGTCAACTTGTCTTTCATTACTGGAAAAATTCTAGAATATTATATTTCAGGGAAGCTTAATTAAAGTCAACAAATAGAAGTAGTAATAACAAAGAACCAGAATGGCTTTCAGGAAGTACTGCTGATGCCCAATATATCTTTTCTTTTCTTTTCTTTTTTTAATAGGGTGATTATACTAGTAAATCAGGGAAATGTTCTCGATAGTTTATCAATATTTTAGTCAACTATTGATAATATATTCCATATAATTTTTTTGAAAAAGATGAAATGATGCTAGCTAGATAATAACATAATTAGATGTCTTTGTAAATTAATAATGAGCATGACTAAGAGCAGACATTAAAAACTGCATGTCAATTTTAATGACAGCTTCCAATGGAATGGAGAAATATGACTGTCCTTGTGCCAGATAGTGTATCTATATCTATATCTATCTATCTGTTTCATTACTGGTATAAATACTGTAGTTTTCAAATTTAAAGATGTCATAATCTGGGAGAGTTGTTGTTGTATACCTTCTCTATTTCTGTTTTGCTATTGTTGTTGTTTGTTCTTCATTTTCTAAGAAGGCCATTACATCAGGAAGGTGATGTCTTGACTTGCAAGTGAATTGGATTTAAGTGAGGCAAGTCTATGCAATGTCACCAGCATCATTCTCTCCTTCTCTGGAGTCATCTGGGACGAGTGGCAAAATATAGATCAGGATGACTGGAGATGATCCCAGATGCAGTGGAAGATCTTGGCTTTTTTAAGCTAAGATCTTTCATAGCTTTCAGTTTGTCTGAGGCAACATCCAATGAATGATTATGGCTACTTAAGAAATGAGGCAAAAATGGCCTCTTTTACCTACTCAGAAATATATTAAAATAGTACAAACCAAAAGTGAAATGGGTTGCCTTAGCTACCCACCCCACTCTCAAAAATAAATCCATCTGGGGGTGGAAGACCTCAGGGTTTCTGTCTAGAACAGAAACAGTTGCCATTTGCACTCACTTCGAGTCAACAAAATCCAAACAAATTATTTTTTTCCCTGATATTAAATGTTAATTTGCCTTGCCCCCTTCCCCAGCACATTCTTATTATTTTTCGTTCTATGCTCTGGAGTCAAATAAAATAAATCTAATTCCTCTTCTAGATAAAGGCCTTGAAATATTTAAAGAAAACTATCTTGACCACCCCCACCACAATTCCAAGTTTTCCTTTCCATTATCTAAATATAGTTTCCTTCAATGAAATCTCATATGTCATAGGCTCAAGGGTATTTCTTATTGGGGTAGACCTCATCTGGATATTCTCTAGTTTATTAATAACTTCCTAAACTGTTTCACTAAAAACTGAACCTAATACCTGAGATGTGGCTTGATTTAGATAGAATAGAGACAGGAACCATTGCCTCCTAATTTCAGGTAACTAAACCTCTTTTGACACAAAGATTGCATCAGTTTTCTTGGGTACCATATCATGGCTTTTAATTCAAATGGGAATTGTACTTTGCTAAGTCCCTGGATATTTTCCCTTCTTAATCATGTCTTCTCCCATGTTATATTTGTCAGTACAGATCACAAATTTATTCCTGTTAAATTGCATATTCTTACATTTGGTCTAATTGTGTAACTTACCAGTAATTTGTTATGCCCTAACCCCCTCATGCAGTGTATTTGTCATACTTTGAGCAATGTAAATGAACCAATATTGCTTACTGTAGTAAGTTTATACTTAGAATACTGCTTGTTATAGAATACACACATGCAAATATAAATTTATATTTTCTTTCTCTTGTTAGGATCTCTGTGCATTAATAATTTATGCCCCCCCATCTGACTTTGCCTTTAACATGTAGAATATCAAGAGGAGAAAATGAAAACAAAACCTAAACAGCTCTGTAAAGCCTTTGATTTGTCACTTGAAAGAATAACCCAATGCAGTTCCCATGATACACTCCTGATAATTGGCATGTGTCTTGTGTTAATTGCTCTTTACTTTTTACTTTTACCCATTAAGCTTGCTAAGTATGTCTTTCCCTCATTTTACAATGATAACTTCAAAAATAATGTGTCCGTCTGGGCCAGATGAATCCATGTCACTTGTCATCATAAGATGCTCCATATCCACCATGGGTAGCTGAACTTGAGTATTAGGAAGTTAAAGAATATTTGAATCTTATATTTTCATACCCTCCCCCCAAAAAAAATCTGAGGTAACAAATAATACCTTGTTCCCTGCTAATTCTATCTTGAAATCCTGGTAAAGGAAGGAATATCTCTGCTCCATGTAAGAGAAAGGATTTTTTTCTATACAAAGAGATAAAACTGGTCAATCATCTTTGAAGCTGCCCCAGTGGGAAAATGCCACACCATCATTTGCAGCCAGATGCAGATTTAGAAGCTCATAGCATGCCACTCCTATCTCTAGCTATGTTTAAAGAATTACTTTTAATAAATTCTTGTACATAAGTCTTTTGTTTGGATTCCCCTTCGTTCTCCTTAGTGAAGATGAGTTACTAAATTACCACTAATTTGAAGAGAAAATTGCCTCCAAATAAAGAAATGGAAAGAAATTTATTTTAAAAACTGTTTTAAAACTCTCAAAACTCAAGGAATTCAAAGAATTCTAGTTGCCACAGTGCATGACTCTAATTCATGTACCTCTGCAAAGTCAGAGGGCAAACAACCAAAACATTATTTTTTCTTGAGATTTAATACTTAGAAGTCTTTGGCTAATACCAACACTAGTAAAATAAAATTCATATATTGTATGCCAGGGCATGCCAAACCATGGTAGTATTTGGAGTAAATACTGGCCTTAGAAAGCATTCATTTCTTCAGAGATGGAGTGTATAAATCCAAATTGGAATCAAAGCATGGTAAACCACAAGTCTAAAATGGCTTGGGTTCAGTTTTTTTCCCCCTTTAAAAAAAATTCCAAAATCTAAGGTTTTGAGAAAGTAGTAGCATAGTACTTATATGACTGCACATGTAAGCCAGAATGGTAGTATGAATACAGAGGAAAGATATGAAAATTTCTCAAAGAGATGACTATTTTTATTTCTCAACTTGTTTCTTCAAACACCTTTATTTTTTTTAAGATCGTTTTTTTTCTTTGTTTCATGCTTGCGCAGGCAAACAACAACAACAACAACAACAACAACAACTCCAAAATAAAAACAAACACACAAGGTGGCCAGGTTGCTGAAACATGGCAGACATGTTTGTTGTTAGGTTCATACTTGGAAAACAGACCCAGTGTTGCTGGGGTCATCTGAAAAGAATTTTCCACATGAGAGAACCTGCATATGGTTCACATATGAGAACCTACTTATGGTCCACTGATACAGTATTCAAGAAGCAAGAGAAACATCCATGCCATAATGAGGCAATAGGCTAGGACTTCTAGATTGATGTCCTTTCTAAAATATGATGTCCAGACTGGATACATTAATCCAAATGTAAGCTGATCAGGGCAGAATACATCAGGACTATCATCTTCATAATTCTAGATACTATGCCATTAATTTCATATTTGTGATCATATTAGATTTTTGTTGCCACTAAAAGTTTTCAGATAAACTATCTTTCTCTACTCTAAGTCCTTGATCTTGTAATTGCAAAGTAATTTTTCCCACCCAAATGTAAGACTTTATATTCATCCCTACTAAATTTTTCTTGTTCAATTCAACTCAGCATTCTAGTGTGCTCAGAACTTATTGGATGTGAACTCTGTCATTCAATATGTTGGACAGCTTTCTACCATTTGTGAATTTTGCTATATTATACTATCTACACTTTTAACTAAGTCATTTTTAGTGATCCTCTCATTATTACATACTTATTTTGCTTACATTTTCTAATACTTTTCTATGAACATGTGTTCCATTCTTTTTTTTTAAACCTTTTTTCCTGGCAGAGCCAAGATGGCAGAATGAAAGCAGTGACTTGCTTGAGCTCTCCCACAAACCCCTTCAAATACTCATAAAAAGTGGCTCTAAACAAATTCTGAAGCAGCAGAACCCACAAAAACACAGAGTGAAACAAATTTCCAGCCCAAGACAACCTGGATGATTGATCAGAAAGGTGTATGGCACTGGGCTGGGAGTGGAGCACAGCGTGGTGCGGGCATGCAGGCTGAAGCAAACCTGGAGTAGGCCTCAGAGGACTGAATCACAGGTAGCTGTGGAGGTTTCCAGACTCCTCAATCCACAAATACTAAAGACAACTTAGAAGGTCAGTGGAAAAAGTCTGTTTCTGCAGTGCTCATAGAGGAAGGTGGGATTTCAGTTCCATTCCCCAAAAGCATGGCACTGGGGGGGTCAGCTGCTTCCCTAGCTTCTGGCCCACAGACTTAGGGGGGATCCAGTGGCTGATTAGAGAAGAATTGCAGGGATCTCTTTGCCAGTGCTGAGGCAAGAATCTCTTGCTTTACCCATGTTTGGATCTGGGTCACAGTTCTGGGCTGGCGTGCTGTGGTGAGGAGGAGTGCAGGAGTGGTGGAGCTTCTAGTGGCTGTGGAGAGGAACCGCCCCTCACAGTTGCAGGACTGAAAGGAGTACTTGTGGTCACAGGCCAGGAAAGGAGTAAACACCTCACCCCTTATCACACCACCTTGGAAGAACTGAAAATTTACATATCCCTACAAGTATCTCTGAAAACAGCTGTACAACCCCCTGAAGCTTGGGACAGTACATTCTTCACATTGGAAGCAGACTCTTACCTTAACAAAGAGTTTAAAACTCAAATAATTGGCTGGGATCATGAGCAAGCTGCGCAAAAAGAGTCAGACTATATTATCTTACTTTGGTGAAAAGAAGATCAAAATATACAACCAGAAGAAGACAACAAAGTCAAAGCTCCTACATCCAAAGCCTCCAAGAAAAATATGAATCAGTCCCAGGCCTTGGAAGAGCTCAAAAGGGATTTTGAGAAGCAAGTAAGGGAAGTAAAAAGAAAGAAATGAGAGTGATGCAAGAAAATCATGAAAAAAAGTCAACAGCTTGCTAAAGGAGACCCAAAAAAATACTGAAGAAAATAACACCTTAAAAATAGCCTAACCCAAATGGCAAAAGAGGTCCAAAAAGCCAATGAGGAGAAAATGCCCTAAAAAGAAAATTGGCCAAATGGAAAAGGAAGTCCAAAAGATTACTGAAGAAAATACTTCCTTAAAAATTAGAATAGAGCAATTGGAAGATAGTGACTTTATGAGAAATCAAGACACTGTAAAACAAATCCAAAAGAATGAAAAATTAGAAAACAATGTGAAATATCTCATTGGAAAAAAACTGACCTGGAAAATAGATCCAGGAGAGAGAATTTAAAAATTATTGGACTATCTGAAAGCCATGATCAAAAAAAGAGCCTAGACATCATCTTTCAAGAAATTATCAAGGAAAACTGCCCTGATATATTAGAACCAGAGGGCAAAATAGAAATTGAAAGAATCCACAGATCTCCTCCTGAAAGAGATCCCCAAAGGAAAACTCTTAGGAATATTATAGCCAAATTCCAGAGTTCCCAGGTCAAGCAGAAAATATTACAAACTGCCAGAAGGAAACAAATCAAGTACTGTGGAAACACAATCAGGATAACACAAGATTTAGCAGCTTCTACATTGAAGGACTACAGGGCATGGAATATAATATTCTGGAGGGCAAAGGAGATAGGATTACAAACAAGAATCACCTACCCAGCAAAACTGAGTATAATCCTTCAGGGAAAAAATGGTCATTCAGTGAAATAGAGGACTTTCAAGCATTCCTGATGAAAAGACCAGAGATGAATAGAAAATTTAACTTTCAAATACAGGACTCCAGTGGAACCTGAAGAGGTAAATGGGAAAGAGAAATCATAAGAGACTTATTAAGATTGAAATGTTTACATTCCTGCATGGAAAGATGATATTTATAACTCATGAGACCTTTGTCAGTATTAGGGTAGTTGAAGGAAAAAAAATTGTATGTACATAGATAGATGGATAGATAGATAGAGAGATAGATAGATAGTTAGTTAGATAGATAGATAGATAGAAGGCACAGGGTGAGTTGAAGATTAAGGGGTCATATCTAGAGAATAAAATTAAGGGATGAGGGAAGATTATGCTTGGAGAAGAAGGAGGAGGTAGAATAGGTTAAATTATCTCACAAAAACAAAAGAGAAAAGAAGTCTCTTATAGTGGAGAGGAGACGGGGGAAGGTGAGAGGGAATGAACGAATCTTATTCTCATAGGATTTGGCTTAAGGAGGGAATAACATACACATTGAACTGGGTATGGAAATCTGTCTTACCCTACAGGAAAATAGGGGGAGAAGGGGACAAGAGAGCAGGGGGGATGATAGTGAGGAGGGCAGACTGGGAAAGGGTGTAATCAGAAGTAAATACATCTGCGGAGGGACAGGGTCAATAAAAAGAATAGAATAAATGGGAGGGCAGGTTAGGATTAAGGGAAATAGAGTTAGTTTTTCACAATATGTCTACTACGGATGTGTTTTGCATAACTGCACATGTACAACCTATATTGAGTTGCTTGCCTTTTCAATGAGGGTGGGTGGGGAGGGAGGAAGAGAGAAAATTTGAAACCTAAAGTTTTAAAAACATGTTGAAAAAATGTTTTCATATGCTACTGGGAAATAAAAAACACAGGAAATGGGGTACAGAAGTCTATCCTTCTATACTATAGAAGGGGAAGGGGAAAAGAGAAGGGGGGAGAGAGAGAAGAGAAGACAGACTAGGGAAAGGGATATTCAGAATGCATGCCATCTTGGGGCGGGGGGAGGGGTGAGATGGGGTGAAAATTTGGAATTCAAAAACTTGTGGAAGTGAATGCTGAAAACTAAAAATAAATAAAAAAATAAATAATGAAAAATTCTCAAAAAAAAAATAAATTTTTTTTGTTAATTTACCTTAATTTATCAACAATCATCTCCATAAGACACCAAGTTCAAAATTTTTGTCCCCCTTCCTCCTCCCCCACCTCTCTCTCCAAGACAGCACACAATCTAATATAGGTTGTACATATACATTCCTATTAAACACATTTTCACATTAGTGATGTTGTAAGAGTTAGAACTAATAGGAGGAGCCACCAGGAAGAGGAAACAAAACACAAAATAAGAAAAAAAATATCAAATAGTATTCTTTGATATGCATTCAAACTCCATATTTCTTTCTTTTAATGTGGATAGCATTTTCCATCATGAGGCTTTTGGAGATGTCTTATATCCTTTTATTGCTGAGAGGGGTTAAGTCTATCAAAGTCAGTCACCATTCAATGTGGCTGTTACTGTGTACAACATTCTCCTGGTTCTGCTCACTTCACTCAGCATCAAACCATACAAGTCTTTCCAGGTTTAACTGAAGTCTGCCTGTTCATCATTTCTTATAGCAGCATATTATTCAATTACATTCATATATCACATTCACAATTACAATTATGATCTGTGTCTTTCTCTCCATCCTTTTCCCCTTTTTGTGCTTTTCTTTCTCCTCTCTCCTTTTCCCTCCTCACTAATGTTTTGCTTCTGACCACTACCTCCCTCAGTCCCACCTCCCTTCTATTAGCCTCCTCCCTTTTCTCTCCACTTGTCTCCCCTACTGCCTATAGGGCATGTTAGATTTCTGTGCTTAACTGATTATGTTATTCCTTTCTTGAGCCAAATCTGATGAGAGTAAGGTTCAAACAATGCTAATCTCCCTCCCTTCTTTCCCTCTGCTGTAATAGGTTTTTGTGCCTTTTCTTGTGATGTAATTTACCCTTGTCAGCCTCCTCCTTTTTTTCTCTCAGTACATTTTCTTAGTTAGATCAGATTAATTCACTTACTTGGATCCATTTAACCCACTTGATTAGATTTTTTTCATCATTACATCAAAGTCAATTTATACCACCCTCTTTATGTACACCCCTTTAACATGATGCAATAACAATAGAGTTCTCAAGAATTACAAGTGTCATCCTCCCTTGTAGAGATGTAAACAGTTTGCCCTTATTAATAACATGTTGTTTCCCTCTGTCCCATTCACCTTTTTATGTCTCTCTTGAGTCTTGTATTTGAAGATCAAATTTTCTGTTGAGCTCTGGTCTTTTTATCAGGAAGGTATGGAAGTCCCCTATTTCATTGAATATCCATCTCCTCCCCTGAAAGATCATGCTCATTTTCTGGGTAGTTGATCCTTGGTTGTAATCCAAGCTCCTTTGCCTTATGGAATATCATATTCCATGCCCTATGTTCTTTTAATGTAGAAACTGCAAGGTCCTGTGTAATCCTTACTGTGGTTTCATATTTAAATTGTTTCTTTCTGCTTGCAGTATTTTCTCTTTGACCTGGTAATTTTGGAATTTGCTATCTTCCTTGGTGTTTTCAATTTGGGATCTCTTTCAGGAGGTGATTGGTGGATTCTTTCTATGGCTATTTTACCCTCTGGTTCTAGGACCTCAGGGCAGTTTTCCTTTATGATTTCCTGAAAGATACTGTCCAGGCTTTTTTTTTTATCATGATTTTCAGGTAGACCAATAATTTTTAAATTGTCTCTGCTGGATCTATTTTCCAGATCAGTTGTTTTACCAATGAGATGGTTTAGGTTTTCATCTACTTTTTCATTCTTTTGTTTTTGTGTGACTGATTCGTGCTCTCTCATAAAGTCATTAGCTTCCTCTTGCTAAATTCTAATTTTTAACAAATGGTTTTCTTCTATTAGATTGCACATCCTTCCACATTTGGCCAATTGTATTTTTAATGACTTTTTTCTTCAGTGTACTTTTTTTTCCAGTTGTTCAATTGTATTTTTTAAGGACTTGTCTTCTACAATTAATTTTTGTCCTTACTTTTCTAAGCTATTGACTCTCTCTTGCATATCTCTCATTTCTTTTCCCATTTTTTTCTTCTACCTCTCTCATTATACTTTTAAAATCTTTCTTGAGCTCTTCTAAGAAGGCTTTTTGGGTTTCAGATCAGTTCATATTCCCTTTTGAGGTTTCAGATGTGGGTTTGTTGACAATGTCGTCCTCTTCAGAATTTCTGCCTTGATCTTCACTCATTCCATAATAAGAATCTATCGCATGTTTGTTTGTTTGGTTGGTTTTTTTTTATCATAGTGTTTGCTTATTTCCTGGCCTTTAAAGAGATTGGGATCTCCTGCTGGGGAGCAGAGGACACTGACCCAAGATTCTTGTGTTGGGGTCCCTAGGGCCTAGTCCATGGCTTTTTGTGCTGGGGCCTCCAATGTTGGCTGTTGGAGGCTGTAGGATTCTGGCAGTTTACCTGGTGTTGGGCTGGAGTCAGCAACACTGGAACTCTAGGGGTAGGAATGGGTAGTGTGGCTCCTGGAGATTTCCTGCTCACCCAGGCCTTTCCTTCCTTTTGCTTTCTTCAGCTCCTTTCAGATGGTTGTTGTAGGATGTTTATCCACCAGGGTCCCCTTAGAGTGCTGCTTCCCTTACTTTTGCTGAAGCACTGGGAGAGCTAGTTGTTGTAGAATGCCGAGGCACCTGGTGGTTTTCTTAGCTTGTTACCACCAGTTCCCCTGCCCTCAATGAGGTACTCAGGGGTCCAGGTGTTGGTATTTGCCTGCTCCACCACATGGGCTTCATAATCTCTTCGTGGTATGCTGAAGTGGGACTTTCCACTAGCTTGCTGGGATGCCTCCCATTCTGTACTGCTCCCCTTCCCCCAAGGTAAGAGGGGCCATTCCAGTTAATTCCTCAAGCTACTTGAGCTACTGGAGTGCTGCACCTTATCTTTCTTCTGGTTCAGCTGTCCCAGGGTTTTTCCTGGGGTGATATTTTCTGGGCTTTCAGGGGTTAATTGGTAAGGGTAAGAGAGATGTACGTCTTACTCTGCCATCTTGGCTCCCCAACTTTATTTTTAATGACATTGATTATTATCCATTCTCAACTTGATCTAGCATACATTAGTATGTTATGGTAATGGGCAAGGTCCACAATGCCCATTGTTGACTCAGCCGTGGAAATCAGACCATGAATTTAGATGCTGTCCTTTCCTTTAAAATGCCCCTCTAGAATATCAAGTTGAATGCATGTGGGTTCAAGGCCCACCTCTGATACTCACTATTTGTGTCCTCTTTGGTAAGTTACAACCTGTTTGAGTTGACCTTGCTATTGTAAATTGTAAAATGAGGTATTATTCTAGACAGCTACAGGAGTTCTTTTCAGTTTTAAATGTATAATCCTGTGACTTCAGTGGAATGGCATTGGTGAAAGACTCATAAAGAGGCTGAGGCCTGCATATTGTATCCCTCTCTTACCCTAGTACCTGCTACAGACAGATCAACTTTGATCGATCTAGTTGAGTTGTATGCCTGCAAAATTTATACTCAACTGGGGGCCTTGTCAGGTTGATTGATCAGTTAGGTGTCTATAACAGGTTCTCATGATGGTACAATTGCCAGCAAATTGTGATTCCCAGGGAGAAAATTGAACCTATTTTGTTTTTGTTTTTGTTTTAACATATCAGACAAGGCAATTGAGTTGTCAGACTGAAGCTGTTCTAGGTTTTATGTCATGTCATGTGGAGAATTATGGGTACCATACATCCTTGAGAGGCTGCTATGTCTGATCAAATGAAGTTTTGACTTCTCCCAAAACATGCATGATTGCTGGTTCCCCTCATAACTCCCATTTTAAGAAAAATGCTTAGGCTAGTCATGGGTTCATTCCATTCCATACTACACTCTAGATTTTTTTCTACTACGTTCACATGGGGAGTACTTCTCCACCACTTGTAAGTTTTTTTTCTGTGGTACTTCCCCCCACCTGAATGTAAACTCATTAAGCCAGAGATCATCTTTCTGCATTGTCATCATTTAACTTAGTGCTTTTCACATAGTAATTTCTTAATTGATGCCTGTTGGCTTTTTGACTTGTCATGAGAATATACTGGAGGCTAAAGAATGGAAGAGGCCTATATGTCATGGAAGGAATGAAGGAATATGAGCTATCTGAAAAAATGGCCAAACAAGCACTAAAAATGTTAGTTTTGCTATATGCAAGTATGCATACTGGAAGAAGGCATGATTTTGAAGCCAGGAAGTCCTGAGTTTAAGTCCCACCTTTGACACATGCTGGTTATTACACTCTGGGTAAGTCATTTAACCAACCTCTCAGTGCTCTAGGCAATTCTAAAGGTAATTTGCACAGAAGCCAAACTGCACTGGTAATGGGAGTTTTTTTCATACTAAAATTCTCTTTATTAATGAAATCCCAAGTTCTCTATGCCCATCCTTTACTACATGATGCAGGTTTCTTCATGTCCTTTGTTCCATTGCCTATTGTTCCATTGTTCTATTCCATTATCTTTTAGCTTTATTGCAGAATCCTTTGAGTAAATCTAACTTTCTATACATTGGCCTGGATTACATTTTTACATTTTGAAATTAAATATCCCAGGGAGTAAGACTATCATCATTTTAAATGTGCACAGAAAGCCCAGCATGGCACATGCAAAATGAAAGATATTAACTAATACTAGCTAATGATGAAGTGACATAAATGGCTTAAAATAAATCTACCTTCTCCAAGACTTCTTAAATAACAATTGAAAATATAGTACACCAAGTTGCAATATTTATTAAATTATTTGAATTTGTCTTTGGAACTCTAAAGCATTGTTATTAAGAGTAAAAAATACAATAGAAGAATACTCAAACTGCAGTGTTGGAAGAGGGCTCAGATGTCAACTCTAAGAGGCCAATCTGTATCTAAAGAGAAATTCCTTCTAAAGGACACGGAAATGTTGTCTTCTTTGTTTGTTTTTAATGCACAGAAGATAAGAAAAAAATTCACAATACAATCAAGACACTTTTGCATGTAATATGTAAATTTCATTATATACTTTGGGGGAAAAAAAAGCTTGACAGTTATTTACTCCAAAGAGGTTACTGATATAAAGAAAGTCCCCATATATGCCAAATACTCTTATAGCAGCACTTTTTGTAGTAGCAAAACTAGAAACAAAATAAATGACAATGGGGAATGGTTATTAACTGGGGAATGGCTAAGAAAAATATGGCATATAAAATTAATGTAATATTAATGAGCTATTAAGATATAAATATAACAAATATAGAGAATCATAGAAAGACTTTCTCAAACTGATGTAAAGTGAGGTAAGGAGAGCCAAGAAAGCATTATATATAATGACAACAGTAGTATAAAACAAAAGAACAACCATAAAACAATCCAAGATAAATTAATGTTACAAAATTACAAAGAAAAAATTTAGCACCAAATAAACACACACACATATACATATACACACACATGCATATATACACACACATATACACATACATGCATATATATGTATAGTATGTATGGATGTATGTGTGTATGTATGTATGTATATATGTATAAACACTTCCCACACTACTAACAAATAGGGCATGCTCAAAAGGGCCCTTAAGGGTATCTTCATGTTAGAACTGGGCTTGACTAGAAAAGGCCAGATTTTACATGGATTTCAAAGTGGAAGAAACTTTAAAGTTGATGTAATTCAATTCCCTCATTTTACAGATAAGGATTCTGAGCCCCAGTGAGGTAAAGCAACTTTCCCGTGATGACAACAATAGTAAGAGACAAGAAGAATGTGAAAAAATTCCATTTCTACTGCTCCACCTCATTTACAACCCCTGTTACCCATTTTTTTTCATAGTATCTTTAGTGAGGAAATCATTCTTCTTGGTTGAACAAGCAAAAAGAATGAAAGCTGAGCAGTACTTCTTTGTCCTTATCATCTATTTCCATCATTTCATCCAACCTGAGGCACCAGCTCTAGCCCTTCTTTGATCTTGTCCCAAAATAGTTTTTTCAATCCCTTGTTGAAAAATTCTGATATGTGCATATATATATATATATATATATATATATATATATATATAATATATATATACACATATATGTGTGTGTGTATGTATAAATAAAATCTGCATGTATATGTACATATACATATACACATACACAAAACATACACACATAAACACATATATAGTTGTTCAAAGCATCGCAAGTATATCTACATTGACGCCTTTGAGCAGTGTCCTCTTTTTTCTCATTAAAAGTTTTTCTCCTTCTGTTTTCAGAATTTCAGCCTTCCCATTCTGGGAAGATTTTCTATGTGAGATTTTGGTCCATGTGATTTTACCTATTATTTATCAGAATGATCAGAAATCTAGTACCCCTCCAAGTTCAGGTTGCATGTCAGATTAGACCTAACTTTCAGTTTCTTACCTATCACAAAATGTTAGATCTTCAATCCAGGGTTTATAACATTTATATTCCAGTAATCAATTTCCACCTCTTCATGAGTTTTATAATAACAATTCCATTCATTATATCTTCCAACTTTTAAAGAATGAAATTATTAATAAGGTAAATCAAGAAGCAACCAGCTATTCTTCATTTCTGGGAGAGGGAGAGAAACAGAGACAAAGATAGACAGAAAGAGGGCAACAGAGACATCCAGAGACAGAGAAGATGCCTATATAGACATCTCTTTGACTCCACCTTCTCCACCCTGTCTGCTGAGAATATCTGATGCATATTTAAGAATATTTTATTGAAAAATAAATGAGGTTGTTTGTCATGAGCTCCCTCTTCTCCCCTCTTCTTCATGTCATATCACAAAATAAGTCTTCTGCCAATATCTCCTCCTTCACCCCTGTCTCACATGATAAAGTGGCTTTAGTCTTTAACAAAGCTATCCTCTCTACTCATTCAAGCAATCTCATTAATTCCCTTCTTTTCCAATAGACTGTACCTGTCATCCCCCCGCTTTCACTTATTTTCAGTTTCTCTTTGTCTACTAGTTCATTCCCTACTACCTAGAAGCATGCCCATTATGCTGTCATCCTCACAAAAACCTTCTTGATCCTTCTATCCCTACCAACTATTTTCCTCCATTTCTTCTGCCATTTGTAGCTAAACTTCAAAAAGGTCACCTACAATAGATGCCTCAACTTTCTCTCCTCCCAGTCTCTTATTAATACCTCATAATTTAGCTTCTGACTTCCTCGTTCCACCAAAATCATTTTCTCCAAGGTTATCAATGCCTTCTTGGTTGCTAAAGCCAATGGCTTTTTTCAATCATCATTCTCCTTCACCTCTCTTCAGCCTTTGACACTCTTGATCATACTCTCCTTCTTTATATGTTCTTTTCTCTAGTTTTGTTTTGTTTTTGTTATTTTTTTTGGGGGGGATACCATTGTGTCCTAATTCACACTGTACCCATCTGACCTCTCCTTCTCTGTCTCCTTTGCTGTAGCCTCATCCAGATCATGTCCTTTAACCATAGGTGTCTCACAGGGTTCTATCCTGTGTTCTCTTCTCTTCACTCTTAAGACTATTTCACTTAGTGGTCTCATTAGCTCTGGAGTATTTAATTACTGTCTCTATGCTGAGGATTATCAAATCTACCTACACTGCCCAAATCTCTCTGCTGATCTATAATCTCACATTTATAGTTTCCTTTCTGACAACTCCAAATGGATTCCAGTAGATGTCTTAAATTGAACATATCCAAAATGGAATTTCTTTTTCCCCAACTTCTCTATTATCTAATCAGGGCATCACAATCCTCCTAGTCCCTCAGGCTGGCAAACTAAGAGTTATAGTTGATTACAAAACACTTCTCATCACCATATCCAATCTGTTGCCAAGGGGATCCATTTTGCCTTTGCCATATCTCATGAATATCCCCCTCTTCTCTCTTCTGAAATTTCCACCATTATACTGTTGCCCACATACTTTCAAGCCTGGAGTGTTGTAATATCCTTCTGATAGATCTGACATCTCAAGTCTTTCCCCACTCTAATTCATCTTCCATTCAGCCACTAAAATTATTTTCTTAAAGCACAGGTCCAATCATGTCATGTTCCTTACTCAATAAACACCAGTGATTCCCTGTTGTTTCCAGGATTAACTACAAAATGCTCTGTTTGACATTTAAAGCCCATCATAACCTAGCCCCTTCCTATCTTTCCAGTCTTGTTATACTTCATTCCCAATATGTACTCTTTGATCCAGTGACATATGTATGTATGTATGTGTGTGTGTGTGTGTGTGTATGCAGATACATATACATACGCATATGTATATTTGTGCATAATAAAATCAAGCCCAGGTTATTGAGCTTCTTAAGTCCTTAGAAGATCACAACTTTAGAGCTGAAAGAGACCTTAGATTGTCTAGTCCAACACCCTTACTTTACTCAGAGGAAATTGAGGCCCAAAGTTCTTAAGTGACTTCCCCGTGGTCACATAGGCAAAATAACAGAAGTTGGATAGTACCGCAGGTCTTCTGAGTCTAAATCAAGGGTTCTTTAATCCAGACTATGTTACCTCTAATCTATCCTTATGTCCAGCTCTTCAATACTGCTACAGATGTTTTATTTGCATTTCAGACACAGATATGACTATTTGAAAAGATTTCTCAATGATTGACTAAATTGGGTTATCATTCATGTGAATTCTTGGCATTGTGATGTAGACTTTAAGGAGGAGAAGAATTATTAATAAGGCTGTATCTGATTTCATATTTTTGGTTGTTATCCTTTGTTTTTGAAGACCAAAAGGACATCACTATGTTGGATTCAAAGTACAATGTTTGTGACTGAGGCTGATCAGATCAACATGAGCTTGAAAGGCTCTGCCACAGGTCAGGTACAAATAGTCTGTATGAACTTCTTGAGTGGAGATGTCTCTAAATTTGTACCTCTTCAATTTCTTTTGAGCTACATCAATTCTTCTTTGCTAATAGAGTGCCGCACCTTCTTTGATGCAGGCATGCCATACTGGGTGGTCCTGTACTAGTGTCTCACATGCCTCAAAATCAATTCCAAAGTTTTTCAGAGAGACCCAGAAAGATTCTTCTATCCCTTCTTCTGAATGCTTTGTGATTGCCTGCCCTGTGTGAGTTATCTGTAAGATAGCTTTTTAGGCAAATGTAAGTTTGACATTTGAACAATCTGGTCAGCCCATGGAAGCTAAACTCTTTGCAGTAGAGTCTGAATGCCTGGCATTTCAGCTTGAGGAAGAACCTCAGTATTTGGTACCTTATCTTGCCAGTTGATCTTCCTAGGACAATTCAAATGGAAACAATTCTGTTTCCTGGCATGGCATGGGCAAATTGTCCAGGTTTCACAAGCATACAGAAATGAGGTTAGCACCATGACGCTGAAGACAATTGGTTTGGTAGACACTCTAATTGGGTCTGATCAGCCAATCAGACACACTGTAACTTGACTCTGACATAGTGATGTCATTTTGGTCCTCTTTGAGAATGAAAGACAACAACTCCCAACTCAATACCTCTTCTCTCTCTCACATTTTCCTTTGGAATTCCCAAACACCGAGTTAGCTCTGGCAATGTGTGCATTAACTTCATCATCTTTGTGTACATCCCTGGAAAATATATTGCCAAGGTTAACTTATGTACAATATTCAAAATTTGTGGTACCCAATGGTTCCAAGTATAGGTGGTGCAGTGCTTGCTGGGGGAGAAACTCTTTCATGGTGTTGTCAGAGTCAAATTAATATAATTGGCAGAGAATTTATCCACAAGCTGTTATATCTCAGCCTCAGAAACTGCTTTGAGCACACAATCATCTGCAAACAAAATGACATGCACCAATTCTCCCTCCACTTTAGTCTTGGCTTGTAGTTTCTTCAAATTAAATAATTTACTGTCTGTGTGGGAAGCTGACCTTGATGTCATTTTCATCCACCATGAAGGTGTCCAAAACATTGCTGAAAACATTATGCTAAAAATTATGGGAACAAGCACACAGCCTTGCTTTATTCCATTGATGACAGGGAAAGCAGGAGAGCATTGCCCATTACACTGAACCCACACAAGCATGCCATCATGAAAGTGTTATATAATATCTATGAACTTCTCTGGGAAAGCAAATTTTTAATGATCTTCCACAAGCCCTCACAACTGACAGTATCAAACACTTTGGTCAGATCAATTAACATTGTGTAAAGACCTCTCTTCTGCTGCTGGCATTTTTCCTGGAGTTGTCAGGCAATGAATAGCATGTCAATCATTCCTTAGCCTTTTCTGAAGTCACAATGGCTCTCAGATAGGTGACCATCTTCCTGGTGAAGGATCAGCTTATTAAGGAGGACTCTATAAAGAATCTTGCCAGCAATAACCAAGAGAGAGACCCTCCCCCAATCCCCATGATTATCACAGGTCAACCTATTTCCTTTTTTTCCAATAGAGATGGACATTGGAGGAATCCTTGAACTCCTGGGGGATAACCTCTTGCCATATAGCCTGGAAGATTTTAGTCAACTTTGGTATGAGCCCTGGATCCCCTGCCCGATAAATCTCAGCTAGAATAGAATCAGGCACTTTGCTATACTGAAAGGGTGTAACAACATTCAAAAATCTCTTCTTCAGTTGGAAGTTCAGCTAGTGAAGGCTTGATTTCAACCTAAGGTATATGCTAAGTGGTTTTAGCATTTGTTAATGATGGTCTGTTGAGAACATTATGGAAGTGGTCAGCACATCTCTCCAGGATCATGTCCTTATCACAATTCAATGTGGCTCCAACAGTAGTGATTAGTTGAGATGCACCATAGGTCTTTGGCACATGAATAGGCTTTAGGTCATCATAAAAGCAGTTTGGATTTTTACAGTCCACAGTCAGACACTGCCTTCTTACTGAGGCAAGAATGCTGCATCTCTCTAAGCTTCATATGCATTTTATTTTGGATAGAGTTAAATGCTTCCTTCTCAGAGATGGATGAACTGTCCTGCTGGGAAATGCTCTATTTTTGTTCAGCAGCTTCTGAATTTTCCCATCGTTTTCTTCAAACCAGTCTTGATTTTTGTGAGTGTTCTGGCCCAGAGGAGTAAATGCAGTGCAGTACCTGAAATCTATGAAAGTTTCCCTTTCCTCTTCTGCTCCACTATTGCCAACCACGGCCCAGTTTTTTTCTCAAAGTTAACAATAAACTGTTCCTGCACAGAGAAGCATGCTACTCTGTTGACATTGTCTTCTAGTATTTATCTTGCCTTGGGGCTACAATTTTTGTTGAATGTGAATGTTTAGCTTGGAGAGAATATATCTATGATTAGTCTAGCACTCTGCACCGTACTTCATTTTTGTCACTCTCACATCCTTTCTGTTTCTTCTCCTTTCAATGACATAATCTATTAAATGCCAATGTTTGCTGTGAGAGTGAATCAACAAAGTTTTAATGCATTTAGGTAAACAGAAAACAATATTGGTGGTGAAAATGTCATGAGACATACAAGTCTTCAGTAATATGTTACAATCATTGTTGCTCTTTCTGACTCCATTCATCCCAAAGTCTCCCTGCCATGTGTCTGTGCATACTGTGGCCTTAGTTACCCAGAATTATAAACATGTCCTCTTTCAGCACATTGATGATGAAGATCTCCAGGTCTTCATAAACTTTTTCTTTGCCTTCCTCAGGGTCCATCGTGGGGGATGGGCATATTCAGTGATGATGGTAGCATGACACTTTCTTGAAAGTGGCAATCACTTTGTTATAAAACTGTCATTCTTTTCTTTTGGAATACATACAAGCTTGATGACTAGATTAATTCTGATTGTGAAACCTATTCCAGTTTCACAGTGCTCCCCAACACTGCATCCACTCCAGAAAATCATGTATCCAGCTCCAAATTGGTAACCTTGCCTTCATTTGCCAGCTTTAATTTTACTCTGCTATTTGGATGTGAGACCTGCTGAATTCTCTTGCAACAAGAGTTGTTTGTCTTTCAGGTCTACTGGAGTTCATATTGTCCATAAGCGTGTGCATGTTCCAAGTGCCAATGATGAGTGGAATCATCTTCAAAAAAGTTTTTGTTCATTTGTGTGTGTGTGCATGCGTGCATGTGTGTGTCTGTGTGTCTGTGTTTTGACTGCATGGTAGGATCCCCACCTATCATGGTATGCAGAACAGGGTTAGGTTAGGTGAAGCAGACATTTTTAGGGCACCTTTTCTAGCCCCTAACTCACTCAGGAGGTAAACAGTGTGATCCTTAAAAAAGGGTGCTCATGGGGCAGCTAGGTGGCACAGTGGCTAGAGTACCAGTCCTGGATTCAGGAGGACCTGAGTTCAAATCCAGCCTCAGACAAAACACTTGACACTTACTAGCTGTGTCACCCTGGGCAAGTCACTTAACCCCAGTTGCCAAAATAAAGAAACAACAAATAAATAAGTAAATAACTAAATGAATGAGTGAGTGAATGAATGAATGAAATAAAAATTTTTAAAAAGACTGCTCAGACACCCAAGGGGCTGCCAAATCCCACAGCTGTTTCAGTCCAGTGAGAAGATGACCCTATGACATGGGCAACCTGTATGCAGGGTCATTACTATAGCTCCTAGAGTATCCATACTTGCTACTTCATCAATTTTCCATCACCAAAGGACTCTGAGATAGGTAAAAATGGTAAAATGGTATGGGTGATATCTTTTGATTCCTGCATAAATGAGATTTAAGTTAGGCAGAGTTGAACAAAATTGTCAGCCTTATTCTTTCTTCCAAAGTCCTCGAAGTCCAATGGTAAGACAAAAGTCAAGATGACTGGTGATGACTCAGAATTCAGTGTATGATCTTGGTGTCTCCAATGTTTAACCAAGCTGAAAATGTTACACAATGTCTGCTTCTTCCACAAATTGTTCACAGCTACCTATTTCACTGGAAAAGTTATCACATGCTTAGAGTAGACACTCTTATAACTCACTCATGGATTTAAGTTAAGGGTAACTGAGAGTTACCCTTAACCTGCTTTAGACTGTCTGCCAAAGTGGTTTACCAGGGTGTGGCCACTGTATATTCTACAGTTTCTTGGAGCCACAGGTGAGGTTTGGGTGAAAGGTGGACATCAAAAGTGGATGAGCAGCCCTGAAAAGGGCTCAGCAGCCCTCACACAAGAGGTACTAGTCTCCTCTGAATACGTGATGCCCTTGTTGTAATTGGAGGCTCTCTGAGGGCAACTAGTGTCATGTCCCAAGGAGCCTAACAGGGACATGCCAAGGAACACTGGTTGGCTAAAAGATTCTTCCTGCGTCCCTGGTCTCTTCATCAAATCTTGTCATCCATGCAACACCTCAGAACCTATTAGTTAATGGATTTAGCACAACAAAGATGTTTTCTGGACCTGAAATGGATGATGAAAGAGAACTCTGTTGAATGGAAACCCGAGCCAACCTCAGGGGAACAAGTTCATCTTTGAGCTGTCACAAGTGTTCTCTGACTATTCCAGCCATAGGAATATCTTTCTATTGTCAACCCAGAAAGTACTAAGATTGTATTGGAGGTTCATAGATTTAGAACACAAAGATACCTTGAAAGTCATGAAATTGAAACCCCTCATTTTAGATTTAAGGGAAGTGAGGCCCAGAGAGTTTGATTAACTTACCCAAATTGGCACATGTAAGAAGTGGCTTAATCAGAGCTCAAATCTAGTTTCTCTAACCTCACATTCACCATTTTAAAAAAATTATACCACCACTACCTTATCTGACGCTTATTCATAAAATCCTGTGTACTAACAGTTTCATTTTCCCACATGTTTTAAATCTGCCTAGCTCCTCAATGTCAAAGATAGCATATTATAGTTTTTTTTCATCCATTCCTCATATAATGCATATCAATCCACAAATTCTAATGGAATAATTCCCAGATTAGAAACAGCCTGTCTATAAGACACCTAGCCAGCTGAATTTTGCCCTGACCCAAAAATTTCAGTATTTTCAGCCAGGCATCCCTACACGAGAATGTCATTAGAGAATTATTGTCATGCTGCCCAGATGCCCTAGACTAACATTCTTGTTATTACAGGAAAAGGTATGTCCTGGGAAAGGCTCAGCCATTGAGCATCCATGATACATTCTTTTTCTTAGTTACTGTCTCTTTTTTGACATGTCACTGTTTGCATATGATACCTCTTCCAATAATAATAGGGAGAAAATCTTCAGGCCCTTTCTCAGTGTTTGGCAAATGAGTGTAATATTAGTGATGCCTGCATCAGCTCCTTATACTTTTTCCTCCTCCTCTAACTGCAGCATAAATCTTTGATCACTTGAGTTCAGTGAAAGTCCTATCAAGAACATTATCAGTTTCCATGATTTCAGAGGGGGAATGCATGTTTATATTTCAGCTTTAGGGTCCTCTTAATAATTATAAACTCTCCTCTGTACAGCTGTTCCTGGGATAAACACCCTGGTTCACTTCAATAATAAAACATCAAGCAAATACCTTTTATATTCCCTGTTACTTCAGAAGACCATTTGCCTCCCTTCAGGGTTAGCCAGTGGTTGGTAATTTTTTTTCTCTTTCAATTTATCCCACTTTAAGTCAACTGATTTGATTTCTTCTCAGTGACCTGAGTTCAGTGAGTAACCAAAATATCATATTAAGCCAAAGCCTTTGGTAGATGAAGATTGCATGAGCCAGCAATGATGAAAAGCCATGCAAAGACTTGAATAAAAGTATCCCATTAAAATAAGATAAATCTGTCAGTCACTACATCATCATTACAGAATGGCATGAGGAAAAACTGCCATATTAATACTCCATCAAGCTGATGCTTTGACTTTTTTTTTTCATGTGTCATTCACTCAACTGATTTACCTTCTCCTTGGTGCAGGTAACCAAATCAGTTCCGTGTTAGAGTCAGACAGCAGAAGCTGCTCATTATTTCAGGAGGAGTTCACTATTCAGAGGCTTGAAAAACCACTGAGTTAAAGGGGACCTGTCATGTCAAAAAAAAAAAAGCAGATGCCTTGGTATTTTATTAATGGTAATTACTGATTTGTTACTGACATTCAGGTAACCAAGGACCAAAATCTAAAGGTGAGTTCTGATGAGATTTAGAGATTCCTGAAATACCAGATGGCTTAAGTTAGATTAGACCTTAGAGACCATTAATCTACACTTCTCATTTTACATGGGAAGAACCTAAAATCTAGTGGTGACTTGACCAAGTTCATAGAGACATAAAATAGTGCCTGACCTCTTGATTCTCAGTTCAGTGTTTTGTGCATTCCATCCTACTAGCTTTTATTCATCATTAGGTACTTATAGCGAAATACTGAGTAGTATCATTCTGATTCTGAAATCTGAGGACCTGAGTTCAAATCCCCTTTCTGTTACTTGTTACCTATGAGACCTTAGAATACCTAAACTCCCTTGAATCTCACTTTCCTAAGGTGCAAAATGAGGAGTTTGAACTGGATGCACTTCTAGCTCTAAATCTAGTGTGAGAAAAGGTAGAAGTAACATATATATATTTTTTAAATGTAAGGCTTATTCCTACCCTAAAGAAGATAGGAACACTAAACAAAAAGAAAATGACAATGACAAAAACAACAAGAACAACAAAAACACATGTACATAAAACATGAGAATAATTGCAAAAAAAATATGCACAAGAGAAATAACAAACTATAAAATGCATGGATGTTCTATGTCTTTCACGTTGCCTGACCAGGCCAGGCTATTTGTGGGCAATCAATAAATACATAAATACATGGTGCTGTGATCTAATGAGACTGGAGACTGAAGATCAAAGAGGGGAAAGCTTAAAAAGGTAAGATAACTAGAGAAAGTGGTTGTGTGAATGTAAAGCCAGGTCTTAAAAGAAACAATGGGTATAGAATGACATGGGGAGGAGAAAAGAAATTTTGACAAAATAGATGGAAGAGAGAGATGGGAATGGTGAAAATAGCATTACTACAGGTAGAATTGTTGGAATGAAATTATATGATGGGGTCATAATAAAATTACTTTGACTGGTTAAAGTAGATAGTCCATACTGCAGGTAATGAGAAAAACTACTGAGGAATTAAAAGGAAAGAACTTCTGGGCAGATATTTACTGTGAAGGTCAAGATGAAATAATTGTATTTAATATAATGGGCAATAGGGATTTATTGTTGGTTTCTTCAGCTGAAAAAATGAACTAATGAAATTCATTTCAATCGAACAACTAATTTTAATTTTTATTAAAAAAATGGACACTATATGCAAAGCACTGGGCTAAGTATTGTTATTTAAGTTATTTTAATTCTTCACAGATTGTAATGTTCCACGACACAGTCATAAAACAGTCTTGGTAGGATATCAGTGTTAAAAGATAGACTTTTGTTTTTGTAGGAAGTCTAGAGTCATTAATGAGCTTTGCAATTTTCAAAGGCAGTCCTGCCTAATTTCCTCCTCCTGTTTGATTCTGGTCTTCACTCTTCCACTTGCAACATCTGCCCAAGTAATATTTACTGATAAATCAGTTCTATAGGCTTTACACTAAATAACATTTATAACGTGGATAATAAGCATTCCTCACCCACTTTTTTTTATGTGAATGGTTAAGTCAATCATTTAATATGTTATGGATCTCTTCCAGGAGGCTGTTTCATGTTCTAATGTTTGCTATGTGACACAATATCATATGTAAATAGGAATGTGTGTAGGACTGCATCATCCATGATGCATATTAATGTACATTAGTCTGTAATTCTTTTTGAGGAAGATCTAAGAATTACCTAAGAGCTTCCATTTTATTACTAATACATTTCCCTAGAAGTTGAGATAATTGTATGCAATAGCTACTTCATAATTCTTCTGAGAATTGAAACACTATAGTCAGAATATCATAATGTTAGGACAGAAAGGGACCTTAGATATAACTACTCTCTCCTACATTTGACAAGAAGAAGTAGAGGTAAAATGTCTTCTCAGTTACACAGAAACTTGGTGGAAGATTAAGGACTTTAAGATATTTTTATTTCAAGTCCAATGTTATTTTGTTTTTGAGAAGAAAAGTGATTATTGCCCTACTGCCTTCTCTTCTTCTTCTACTATAAACCCTATGGAATTACATGTTAGGATGCAACAGGCTTTAAGAAAAGTTTAGGATCTAACTTAGTGGGCAAAAATAAATACAACACAGACAGGGAAGAGTCTTAGGAAGGTTTGTCACAGAGGCAGTCTGATTTCTTTGTGATAACACAGGGTACCAAGTATTGGCCCCATAATGATAAGCTTTGTGTGAGAATTAAAGGAAAGAGACACCAGGCATGCGGCAACTGTCTCTGTCTGCTAATCAAGTTGGTGAGTGAACTAATGGAATGTAGACAATAGCCATGGGAAAAGAACTCAGTCACTTGATTATATTTCTCTAGCTATCCAATATAACAGTTGTGACTGAATTGTCACTCCAAGTAAGACCCAAAACAAATTAAATTGTAATTGGGAAATAATTTAAAAATGAAAATAAAAAAAAAGAAAACACAATAAAACAAATAACACTGATACATTATCTTGTAAGACAATTTATAGATCACAGGGATCCTTACATGTGGTTTAGAGGCCCCGTACTTCTATTTCAGTTTAACATCACTTCACTAGAGGTTTATCTGACTTAACCGTAACTCAGTAGGGTTTCTGCATGGGACATTCATGCCATTCAACATTTAAGAAACACTTTAAAAAATTTTTATTTGTTTGTTTTTTGTTTTTAACAAGTGTTTTTAACTTTGGGTTACAAATTTTTTTTCCTTTCCTCCCTCCCCACCCACCCTCATTGAAAAGACAAGCAACTCTATACAGGTTATACATTTGTAGTCACACAAAACACTTCCATAGTATTCATGTTGTGAAAAACTAAGTATATTTCCTTTCATCCTATCCCACTCCCCATTTATTCTATTCTCTTTTGATCCTTTCCCTCCTCAGAAGTGGTTACTTCTGATTATCCCCTCCCCCAATCTTCCCTCCCCTCTATCATCCCCCTTCTCTCTTGTCCCCTTCCCCCACCATTTTCCTGTAGGATAGGATAGATTCCCATGCCCAATTGTGTATGCTATTGTCTCCTTAAGCCAAATCCAATGAGAATAAGATTGACTCATTCCCTCTCTCCTTCCCATCCACTCTAAAAGCCTTTTCTTGTCTGTTTCATGTGAGATAATTTACCCCATTCTACCTCTCCCTTTCTTCTTCTCCCAGTATAACCCTCTCTCACCTCTTAATTTTGTTTTTCAGATATCACCCCTTCTTCTTCAAATCACCCTGTGTCATCTACCTATTTTTTATCTATCTATCTTTCTGTCTGTCTATCCATATGTGTATTTTCTTTTTTCCCTCCAACTACCCTAATACTGACAAAGGACTCATGAGTTACAAATATTATCTTTCCATGCAGGAATGCAAACAGTTCAACCTTAATAAGTCTCTTATGATTTCTCTTTCCTGTTTACCTCTTCATATTTTACTTGAGTCTTGTATTTGAAAGTCAGATTTTCTATTCAGCTCTGGTCTTTTCATCAAGCATACTTGGAAGTCCCCTATTTCACTGAATGACCATTTTCCCCCTGAAATTATACTGTTTTGCTGGGTATCTGATTCTTGGTTGTAATCCTGTCTCCTTTGCCCTGTGGAAGATATTGAATGCCCTCCAGTCACTTACTGCAGAAGCTGCTAAATCTTGTGTTACCCTGATTGTATTTCCACAGTACTTGAATCATTTCTTTTTGGCTGCTTGCAATTTTTTCTCCTTGACCTGGGAACTCTGGAATTTTGCTACAATATTCCTAGAGCTTTCCTTTTGGGATCTCTTTCAGCAGGTGAGTGGTGGTTTCTTTCAATTTCTATTTTGCCCTCTGGCTCTAAAATATCAGGACAATTTTCCTTCATCATTTCTTAAAAGATGATGTCTAGTCTCTTTTTTTTTTGATCATAGCTTTCGAATAATCCAAGAATTTTTAAAATTCTCTCTCCTGGATCCATTTTCCAGGTCAGCTGTTTTTCATTCTTTTGGGTTAGTTTTACAGTGTCCTGATTTAGGAAGTATTTTCTTCAGTAAGCTTTTGGACTTCCTTTTCCATTGGGCCAATTTTGCTATTTCGGGCATTGTTCTCCTCATTGGCTTTTTGGACCTCTTTTGCCATTTGGGTTAGGCTATTTTTTAAGGTGTTATTTTCTTCAGTATTTTTTGGGGTCTCCTTTAGCAAACTGCTGAATTGTTTTTCATGATTTTCTTGTATTGCTCTCAGTTTTTCCTCTACTTCTCTTACTTGCTTCTCAAAATCCTTTTTGAGCTCTTCCATGGCCTGGGACCAATTCATATTTTTTCTTGGAGGCTTTGGATGTAGGAGCTTTGACTTTGTTGTCTTTTTCTGGTTGTTTGTTTTGATATTCTTTGTCATCAAAGTAAGATTCTATAGTCTACCTCTTTTTGCACTTCTTGCTCATGATTCCAGCCAATTACTAGAGTTATAAACTCTTTGTTAAGGTAGGGGTCTGCTTCCAGTGTGGAGAATGTACTATCCCAAGTGTCAGGGGTTTTGTGCAGCTGTTTTCAGAGATACTTCTAGGGACTTGTAAATTTCCACTTCTTCAAAGTTGCTATGATCAAGGGTGAGTGTTTACTCCTTTCTTGGCCTGTACTGTTGTCTATGAGTGACCACAAGCACTCTTTTCTGTCTTGGAACTGTGAGCTGATTTTCTCTGCACCCCCACTAGAAGCTACACCACACCCATGCTCCTTCTCACCCCAGGACCATCACCCAGAAATGTGATCCAGATCCAAGTACTGGCAAAGCAAGAGAATCTTGCACCAGCAAAGGGATCCCTGCAATCCCACTCTGATCAGCCACTCAATTCCCCCTCAGTCTGTGGGCCTGAAGTTCTGGAGGAAGCTGCTACCCCAAAGTTGAGCTCAGGGACTGGGGCTGGCTCTGTGCTTCTCTCTTTCACCACAGACACAGACTTTTCCCACTGACTTTCTAAATTGTCTTTTGCATTCGTGGGTTGAGAAGTCTGGAAACCACCAGAGCTGCCCACAATTCAGTCCTCTGAGGCCTGATCCAGGTTAGCTGAGGCCTGCTTTGCCTGTGCACCCATGTCAAACTGCATTCCTCTCCCAACACAGTGCAATAGACCTTTCCAATCAACCAACCAGGTTGTCTTGGGTTGGAAATTTTTTTCACTCTGTCTTTTTGTGTGTTCTGCTGCTTTAGAATTTGTTTAGAGCCATTTTTATAGATATTTGGAGGGGGTTGGGAAAGAGCTCAAGCAAGTCATTGCCTTTACTCCACCATCTTGGCTCCACCCCAACAAACACTTTTTAAGCACCTTTTTTTTAAAGGATTTGTGCTAGAGTCCGGATATATAAAGATAAAAATAAGAAGAATCCCCATCATCACATGGAGAAGAAAAAAAAAATAAATTCTATTATGGAATACTGCATACAAATAAATATGCTGTAATTGGAGAAGGGAAAGATTGCAAACAATTAGAAGGATCAATGAAGCATTCCATAGGTGGTAGCATGCCAGTTGAGTCTTGAAGGAAACTAAGGATTCTTAGGGGTGAATGTGAAGATGAAATATGTTCCCAGGTATAAGGTAGAGACTGTTCAATGGCATGACATTAAGGGATGGAATATTGAGTTCAAAGAATACCAAGTAGTCATTTTGGTTGGAATATAGAATACATGAAAAAGAGTAATATGAAATGTGTAGAAATAAATGTCTGGAGGCAGATTATGACTGGCTATCAAAGTTGGGCTGGCAAGTTTCTAGACTATACTAACAATAATAAAGATCCACTGAAATTCCTTGAGAAGAATATTTATATAGTTAGATATGTGTTTTACAGAAGATGGCTTAGAGGAAGAGAATCCAAAACGAGGGCATAATTTATAATTTTTATCAATAATTATCCTTCTTTCTTGGTAAAAATCTTATGTAAATTCTGCCTCCATAGAGTGGGGGTAAAATAGCACTTTTGAGGAATGAAAAACTCCTAGAGGACAAGGATTATTATACTTTTTTGGGGACTGGGGCTGGCTCTGTCTAATGTTTCTAGTATCTAATGTTTAACATGGTACCTGACACATCATAGATACATGAAATTCTTGATTGATGGAATAATGGGTAGAAAATTTTTTTTTACTTGCTTCTTCCTTCTTTCTGGATCTACTAGATTCCAGTAATCACCACTAATCTGGGATCTAGGGGACACCACCACATGGATATGTGTATTTTCTAAAGTTAGTGCCAGAAATAGATTTGAGAAAAAGCTACATCAAGGCAGAACAAGTAATCAGAAAAAAATATAAGGTTTTTTTTGTTATTGTTGTTGCTGTTGGGTTTTTGGTTCATTTTTTTTTTTTTACAAAATCTAGAGATTTGGATATAGTAAAAGGGGATTTATTGAATTAAGAAAGGAAACTCCTTAAGGAAGAATATAGTTGTTTACTTCTTTATTATTACTTGCTTAAGCATTACCAAGAACCTAACATAATGTCTTTCATAAAGAGGTACTTAATAAGTGTTTTCTAGATGTGCAAATTGGTGTGGGGTAACCAGAAGAGCAGTTGAGGGGATAGGGGAGAAGTTTCAGGGAAGAAATGACAGATGAATGTTTCAGGCCTTGTTATGCCAGTGCATAAATATGATTAGAAGACCTAGAAAAAGAAACAGAAGAAGGGCTTGACCACATTGTGTAGAACTTTTGTGAAAGATTCACAAGATCATATACACAATTGTCTCACCAAAGCAAGTATGAATGATTTTCAACATGCACTACTGGAGAAAGTTATCACATATTTGAAATCACAGGTTCACTGAAAAAACAAAGGAAGGGAAGGATAAAGGTAAGATTAATCTAAGGTATTCTTTGTGTTCCAGGCAGTAACTGAAAAAAATGTGTGTTTCTTCTAAGTGCTATAGATAAATAGATAATCGTTCATCCAAATGTGACTTTTTTAATGAGTGTGCAATTTAGAATTCACAAGGTACAGTTTTTATTAGTTGCCTTGCAAAATATGGAGAAAGTTTCAAGCACTAATTAGACACCAGCAAAATAAAATTAGATTAACAAATGAAATATACAAGAACAACAGCTGGGCTTTTCCAACTGCTTCATTTTATTAGCCATCCTGTAAATTATAGATTATTTCTTTGAGTATTGTTGCCTCTTTGATAGAAGATATAATACATATAAAGACATGATTTCATGGAGATTCATTGATCCCTCCACTTAGTGTCTTGGACAGTATATCTGTGGATCTACTGTTTGCCTTGTGTAATTTTGTATGGCAACTTGACACTCTATAAAAACTTATAATAATCATTATACTTTTTAATCCAATTTCATGTGTTCTATCTCATATAATTCTGACTGCAATGCTATTGTGTTTGCACATTTGTTTGCTTTGTATACAGGATACACAAGTTGTTGATTGAACTTTGAAAAATACATTCTGAAAACAGCCTACAGATTTGTCTCATAATTCAAAATAAGTGAATTAGACTAATTCAATAGATGTCCCACTTTAACCATCCATTTCTTAAGTATATACTTTGTTGTTATGTATCTTCAAATTGAGATGATTCAGAATAGGGCAAAAATAATTTGGATGTTGAAGAAATTAGCGCAATATGAAAAGGCACAGAAATGTAGTTTATTTACAGAAGGTAGAGGATGGTTGCATAAATGGAAATATATATATATATATATATATATATATATATATGTGTGTGTGTGTATATATGTGTATATATATATATATATATATATATATATATATGTATATGTATAAACACTTCATTTTTGTGGGGGATTTTTTGGTCCGTTTCTTTTTGCACAACATGACTAATACGGAAATGTTTTTTGTGATAGCACATTTATAACCTATACCAAATTGTTAACCATTTTAGAAGATGGAACATTAAGGAGGGAGAAGAAAATTTAGAACTCAAAAAAAAAAAAATGTTAAAAACTGTCTTTACAAGTAAGTGGGATGGGCAGCAAGGTAGTGCAGTGGATAGAGCACCAGCCCTGGATTCAGGAGGACCTGAGTCCAAATCTGGCCTCAGACACATAACACTTACTAGCTGTGTGATCCTAGGCAAGTCACCTAACTCCATTGCATAGCCAAAAAAAAAAAAAACGAGTAAGTGGGAAAAATAAAATACTATTTTTTAAAGTAATACCTCTAATCATCCAAATGTTTTGTCTACAAAATACTGATTACCTTGGAATTTTTAAATATCTAAATATATAAAATGGTGCAAATATCTGCAAGGAATTAACTTTCATGTTTTACTTTAATGATTTGTCATTGAAATGAAATAACTAATGATGACTTACAATCAAATACTGTATTATAACAAGAATTTTACTGATGTATTTATCTTCATTTCCTGAGGAAAAAACTGTGTGTGTGTGTGTGTGTGTGTGTGTGTGTGTGTATTCAGTCATTTTCAGTCATATCAAAATTTCTGTGACCCCGTTTGAGGTTTTCTTGGAAAACACACTGGAGTGGTTTGCCATTAAAATGTGCTCAAATTATAGCATCATTGATTGGAACAAGGCATTGGAAAGGACCTCCTATATAATAAGAGGATTTAGATATTGGAATGTTTCTCATAAAGAAGAAAGTGGGAGCTTCCTGTCTTCACTATTATTTGATATAGTACCAGAAATGCTACTTAGAACAATGAGAGGTAAAAAAAAATGTATATTAAATGTCCTAGTAGGTCCCAAAGAAGAGCTGCAATCATCATTATTTATAAACAATATTATTTTTTTCACTTAGAAAACCTTTTGGAATCATCTAAGAGACCAGTTGATAGATGTGATAGCTTAATGAATATATCTGCACACAAAACAAATGGATAAAATTAATAAGCCTTTCTGTATATTACCAATAAAATCCAGGAGGAAATGCTAGAAAGAGAAATGCCATTCAAAACAACAACAGAATATGTGACATATCATAATACATAACTAACAAGACATCAACACACAAATAAATAATTGGAGAAATATTCTGTTTTCGTGATTGCATTAAGCTAGTATAATGAAAATCATCAAACCACATGAATCAATATGTGAATGTAGCCTATACAAATCAAATTACCATAAAGATTCTTTATGGAATTAGACACAGTAATAACAAAGTTCATATGAAAGAAAAAAAAAGTTGAACATCAAGAGAAATAATCAAGAATAAGGAGGAAATAAAGGAATGTGACATTAATTAATCTTAAACTAAATCATAAAACATCATAACATAATTTCAAAAGTATTTGCTACTGCTTTTAAAAAAGAAAATTACAATGATGGAATGAAATTGCTAAGTAAAATATAGGCAACATGGTATAGTAAAAATGAATATTTTACCTAGAGCCAGAAGATATCTCTTCAAGACCTACCTGTACCACATAATACTTGAATGAACTTCAATATTTGCTTAATGTCTTTTGTTTTATTTCCTTCACATATAAAACAGGGCCAATGGATCTTATGGTATGAAATCCCTTTTGATACTAAACATATGAAGTTGTCTCTGCATTATATGTATAGCAACCTAGTGTCCAATAAATCAAAGCAGTAGAAAACTACTGGGCTAGGTTTATTTAACAAGAATATTGTTGGCAAATTTGAAAAAGATTTCAGGAGAAAACAGTTTTATACTTATATCTTATGTTATAGAGATAGGGACTGATATCTTATGTCATTCAGATAGAGATCAATATTTGACATGATATGCCATAATAAAATAAGCATTGAAGTTGGGTAAAATATAAGGGGTAAGGGGTTTGATCTAGGTAGTCAGTGATAAATTTGACAATTTTCCCAATTCATCTGATGAAGCTGTACAAGGTATAGGGTTTTTATTTAATGTATCTGAAGGGGTAATAGGAGAGGCACATTTGTGCTTACATGTGGCCTGAGATGGTAAGTTATGGAAATTATTATGTACCCCAATTTCTGTATAGAAAAGGAGGGATTTTTAATTCCCTAGATATTGTGATCCTGAAAAATGGGATCCCAGCCAAAGTAAGGAGATTTCCTGGATAACTTCAACTTTGGGAGTTAACTAATCAGAAAACCTATGTTCCAAAGTTTGGTGAATGGGCTTTCTAAGAGATTTCCTGAAGTAACAGTTGCTAGGGGGTGTAGGGGTGGAGATTGAGCATATAATTCTTTTGCAACTTTCTGCTCAGATATGAAAGCTAGTAAGTTACTTACACAGTGCAGATTATATCTATGATACTATGTCATCTTCAGCAAGTCACACAACCTTTGTAAGCCTTAGTTTCATTTATAAAATGAGATATTTGGACCACATGGACTCTAATGTCTCTTCCAGACAATGGGGTGGAGATTGCTTGTTCATTATTCTTCCAATAGATGTTTTTCTTACCATGATAATTTAAAGCACAGTTTGTTACTAATAGTGCAGCAGAGACTAGTTAAGACTCTATTGGAAAGAGGGAATCAGAAAGATGACAGAAGATTTCCCTATTGAGAACCTCAAGCTCAGTTCTTTTCCAGAGGGAGTAGATGAGCTGAGTGCTGTATTGTTTTTGTTTGCTGGTTAGTTGGTTTTTGTTATTGGGTTGATTTTTCTATTTGTTTGTTTTGTTTTATTTTTTTTGTCTGCTCTTGTGCTACTTTTCATCTGCATTTTCCCAAATGAAATGAAAGTTGTCTAATATTTGGCTTGCCTATGATATGTTAAGTTTTTATGTGGGAGCTGAGGATCATTTAATGCACCTTTGAGTGAACATATACATGACCTTTATTTTGGAGATTTGTTGGAGAAGCTTCAGGCTGGAGAATTGTGCCTTAATTGAAAAATTCATTAAGATAGCTAGATAGCACTTCATACCTATCAAATTGGTGAGGACTGAAGAAGATGCAAGAGTGATTTAGAGAGGCTGTAGAAAGGAAAGAATATCATAGCTCTTTCTAATAGAGCTCTGAAGTGGCTCAAACAAACAGAATGCTGTGAAAAGTTAGTGATTATTTCTATCTTCTGGTCCAGAACTAACATTACTGATATTAAACTACAAGAAGGTCAATGACAGAAAAATGCCTTACCCATGCCAAACATATTATGTATCCAGGGAATGGAGGATAGATGGACAAATTGTGGTATATGAATAAAATGTAATATAATTGTTCCATAAGAAATTGAGAATATGAAGGATTCAAAGAAATATGGGAAAGCATTTATTAATTGGTGAAATACAAACAGAACAAAAATAACATGGTAACCAGAAGAATGCAAATATGAGAATATTAAATGAAATCAGAATTAAAGTCAAGTAAAATGGTAGATGCTGGTATAATATTAATGAATTTTAAAAATTCCTTCCCTTTAATCACAAAGTCATCATTTTCCATTTGTTCCATTCTAATTTTTTTTCAGTGAGCTTTTGGACTTCCTTTTCCATTTGGCCAATTCTGCTTTTGAAGGCATTCTTCTCCTCATTGGTGTTTTGGACCTCTTTTGCAGTTTGGGTTAGGCTATTTTTAAGATATTATTTTCTTCATATTTTTTGGGGGGGTCTCCTTTAGCAAGCTGTTAACTTGTTTTTCATGATTTTCTTGCATCACTCTCATTTCTCTCCCAGGTTTTCCTCTACTTCTCTTACTTGCTTCTCAAAATCCTTTTTGAGCTCTTCCATGGCCTGGGAATGATTTGTATTTTTCTTGGAGGCTTTGGATGTAGGAGCTTTGACTTTCACCTTATGTTTGTATGTTTTGATCTTCTTTATCATCAAAGAAAGATTCTATGGTCTGACTTTTTTTGTGCAGTTTGCTCATGTTTCCAACCAACTGAATTTTTTATTGGGGAGTGGCTAGGCAATGGGATTTCGTGACTTGCCCAGGGTCTTTCAACTAGTACATGTCAAGTGTCTGAGGCCAGATTTGAACTCGGGTCCTCCTGATTCCAGGGCCAGTACTCTATCCACTGCATCACCTAGCTGCCCCCAATTACTTAACTTTTAAACTCTTTGTTAAGGTAGGAGTCTGTTTCCAGTGTGGAGAAGCTTCAGGGGTTTTGTTCAGCTGTTTTCAGAGACATTTCTAGGGATCTGCAAATTTTCAGTTCTTCCAAGGTGCTATGATCACAGGCAAGGTGTTACTCCTTTCCTGGCCTGGGCCCTGGTCTATGAGTAACCACAAAAACTCTTTTCTGCCTTGGGACTGTGAGAAGCATTCCCTCTTACTGACACTACAAGCTCCACCACTTCAGTGCTCCTCCTTGCCCCAGGACTACCACCCAGAACTGTGACCCAGATCCAAGCATGGGCAAAGCAGGAGATTCCTGCCTCAACACCAGCAAAGAGATCCTTGCTATCCCCCTCTGAGCAGCCACTTAATTCCTCCTCTGTCTGTGGGCCAAGAGCTCAGGAAGTAATTGCTGCCCCAGGGCTGCGGAGGGACTGGGTCTGGGACAGAGTTTCTCTCTCACTGTGGTCACAGACCTTTCCTACTGACCTTCTAAGTTGTCTTTGGCATTTGTGGGTTGAGAAGTCTGTAAATCATCACAACTGCCCTTGATTCAGTCCCCTGAGGGCCTGCTCCAGGTTGGCTGAGGCATGCTGTTTGTCTGCGTGCCAATGATGAACTGTTTTCTTCTCCCAGCCTAGTACAATAGACCTTTCCAATGAACCATCTAGATTGTCTTGGGCTGAAAATTTGTTACACTCTGTCTTTTTGTGGATTCTTTTGCTCTAGAATTTGTTTAAAGCCACTTTTTATGGATATTTGGAGGGGCTTTGGGGAGAGCTCAAGCAAATCATTGCTTTTATGCAGCTCTTTTGGCTCTGCCTCCCATTTCTTTCAATGTAAATCAAAAAAAGTTAAATGTTACATTTACTTAAATTTGAAATAGCTGTATAAGATGATTTTACTTTGTAAAATGAGAATGCACTGAAGAAGTGATTTTAAAAAATCATCAAAATTTTTTAAAAAAAGCAAAACAAAGAAACATGGGCAAAACTCTGTCTAGGAGGATCAGTGTACAACACCATCTGAAGGGAAAGGGATGATTCAAATGTTTCTCAAGATCTCTTCAATATCTCTCATTCTAAGACTAGCTTCTTGTTCATTTCCTTTTGGCTGCTAGTAGTTATATTGGACTCTCCAACACCCACTTTGGCTGGAAGATCGTTTTCAGATAACAAACCCTTGTTATCTCTTCTTTCAGTGAATCTCTAACATCCCTGAATGTGGGCAGAGGGAGATAAGAGGAAAGGTCTCATGACCATGATACTGGGTAAATTGGTTCATGTGAACAAACAATTGAAACTGTTTCCTCTCTTCAATGGCATTACATGTAGCTCCCAAGGTCCTTACAAGTGCTTTGGGTCCCATGATCTCTGACTGCCAGGATTCTTGAATTTATGATGCAGACTTGCCTGTAAGAATACTTAAGACTCAGAAAAAATAAACAAGGTTGCAACACTGAATCTAATGATCTTATAACAACATCCCTCTTTGGTGCACTCCATCCCATAAGATGCTGATTCCTTTACATTCTTTCCAGGGGTAGACACAACACAAGAGAACAGAAACAAAGACATATAGGGAAAACCTGAGGTAATTAGAAATCCCAGAACTGTACTTCCCTATCACCCGAAGTCTCAGCTTACTCATTCACTTTTCATCCTATCAGATAGTCACTACAACAGCATAAAGGCCCATATAGAAACTTTAGCTTAGAAGCCTGTAATACTTGTGCTTTCACAGGCTGACCAAAGGTAGCCTCAGACTTGGAGAGGGAGGTAGAATAGGGCAGTGCCCTTGTTAAAGTTACTGCCAACAGCTATTACTTTCCTGTTCCACAGATCAATTGCCCTGATATCCTGATTGTAGTAATATAATAAAGAAAATACCCCATGGGGTTTGGGAGGTGGAGAAATGTTCCATAAAGGAGAAAGTAATAGGCTATTTCTTTTGTTCTCCTGGAATATAATCTTGGTAAGCATCTAACAAAGAGTGGCCATTTTCTGAATATTAAATCAGTCAATCAATCATACACTGGGAATACTTTTTTAAAATGTATTTCTGAATTTCTTCAGCTGGCACTAAAATAAAAATCCCTTTTCAGTAAGCACACTTAACTTTAATATGAATTTCTAATTTAATGATGAATAAATAATAGAGATCCATTATTTATAAGGAATACATTTTAAATTATAGCAATAATGACTGACATTTTGTATGCTTCCTTTAGTCCAAAGATCAAAAAATACTGGTACCAGAATTAGAATTTATGTAAGAAATGGGTTACTAGCCCTGAACTTTTGAACCTAGAGTAAAAAAGCAGATTTGTCACCTCCACCTAGATGATGCCCTCTACTCTTCAATGTCCATAGCTAATTCTACCACCTCTAGTGTCTCTCTTTTCCTATTCAGTCTGTGAATCATTGTTAATTTAATCCTTTGTAAATTGACATAGTTTCCTCATATCATTTTTCTAAAAGTTCAAAATTTTGCAAGTGCCGTTTTTGGACTGGATTATCAATGACAATGTGAGATAAAATTCACCAGGGTTACAGAGGCTGGATGAAAGAGGTTAGAAAAATCAAAGACTCATTAAGACAGGGACCTATATTTTTAAGTCTCTGAGCATCTATCAGTGCTCTATGTAAGTACTTGAGTAAGGACTCAATAGATGGTTGTTGAATTTTAACTTGAAAGTCAAGTTTGGAGTCTGTATTATTTATACCCATTAATTCAACTCCCAGGTGCCTGGATGATTACTAGATACCCTCTGTTTAGACAGAACCCAATCTTCTAGTCCTCTTTAATATTCTTACCTGAAAGGAAAATCTTCTTGTTAAGCATCATTTGAGACTGACCAGAAAGTTTTCCATTAGAAATCCAGATCTCCACTTACATGCAATAAAAATATAGATTAATATTGGGTTTTGTGCAGGGAGGTTCTCCACCAAGGGTTCTTCAGGTTTTTTTTTTAATTGAAAATGGTATTTCAGTACCCTGGGTTTCCATCATGATCCCATCTATTAAAAAAAAAATATATATATATGTATATATATATGTTACATACGTATATATGTACACACACATATGCACACATACATATGTGTGTATATATACATACATATGTATATGTATGTATACATATACATACATGCATACATACATATACATATATTCATATTCTGAGGAGCCCATAGTATTCATATTTTGAGGAGCCCATAGCCTTTACTAGTTTGTCAAAGGTGTTCATGACATTAAAAAAAATTAAGAAGCCCTTTTGTGATGAGAAATAACCAAGGTAAGAAGGCATCAAATAATCTGTACAGGGTACAACAGCATGCCTCAGATGCTGGACTGTATGTGCCCAACAAAACTTTTCTCAAATTAGAATTGACATCTCCTCTGTGGTCTGCTACAGTAAAGAAAGGAGATGAATTTCAGGACAAATGGCTGACTTAGTAATCTTAGGAAACACTCTAAATATGAAGGTGGTTACTTTTTTCCATTTGACTTATTCCCTGATTGATTATGAGTGACATTGTAATAAACCCATGTGACTTCAGGGCATCTACTGCCTAGAATCTTCTTATCTGTCACATTTTCTATCTGAGAAACAATCTCACCATTTGATGCCTCCTTCAAAAAAAAAACCACAAAGCAAACAAACAAGAAACAAAAACCTTCTATCTCATTCTTTCTCATCTCTCTCCCTGAGAAAGAAGCTTAGCCTCTTCTCTCTTCTCCCTTTTCTAACTGCCCACCTGATTTCAGATAGAATAAGCAATGGGACTATATATGAGGACAATCAGAGGTTCTCAGAAAAAAAAACAGAAGAAAATAGCTGAGCAGATCACCGGAAATAAATATTAGTTTTAGCTGTATATTAATTCACTGTATTCTCTCTAAATTAATTATACTCTGTAAGTAAGTGTACTTGTGTGGGATTCAGTTTTCTCATTAAAATAAGCAAGTTGGTCAAGTCCCTTCCTCTAACTCTCTTTCTCTATTCTACCCCCTCTTTCTGACTCTCCATCACTCTCTGTCCCTGTCTGTCTTTTCCCTCTCCCTCTCCTCTTATCTCCCTTTTAAAACTTTATGACCTTTCATTGACAAGAGTGAGAAGAGGAGTGGGTTTCTACGGTGATCAAATAAAGGGAAAAATAAGTTAGAATTTGTGTTCTCTGCTGCTATCAAGTTTTCAAGGACAAGGATCATGTTTGGGTCTATTTTCACATATAACATTTAACAGATGGGGATTTCTATAAATATTAAATGATTCTCCTAAGAATAAACCAATCAAGATGCTTGCTTCTCCCCTGCTGCTTTGATTTATGTGTTAATCACCACTTTCTTTTCTTTTACAATAGATTTCATGATCATTTGAAACAGCCTAAGACAGTAAGAAAGACAAGACAGATTTTTCTGAGGCAACTATTATTTTGTAAAGGGAAAGTAATCATGGAATGGTGAATAGAATGCTGGACTTTGCTTTGGAAGATGAGGATTTTCATCTTGCCTCTGATACTTGGTAGCTATGTAGCTGTGTGACTGTGAGTTAGTCACTAAAGATTTTTGAAAGTTTATTTTTCATCTACAAAGAGGAGACAATAAGAGTCAGAAGACATCTTAGAATTCATTTAGTCCAAGCCCTCATCTTATATATGATGTTTTTAGTAGCTATTCCATGAAGCTGTTATAAGGAACAGATGAAATAAATTAAAGCACTTTAGAATTCCTAAAGTGCTACATAAATGCCAGGTTTTAGTATTAATATCAGTATCAGTAGTATCAGCAGCATCAACAGTAGCTCCATTTCCAGGTCAGTAAGCTAAAGTCTCACCCCTGTACTTCATCACACAGAGAAATTGCCATCTATTATCAAACTATTTATATAAGCATACACATATTAGCCATCAACTATTGATATGTTAGTCTTTAATTTATATTTAGATGTAAACATATATTATATATACATGTATATTTATTGTGAATATTTTTTATGTGTAAGCATATGTGCATGTGTATTTGTACATTTGAGCTGAAAATTTTTCATCCATAATATGTTGAAAGTTATCACTGATAAAGGTGCTCCCTCTAATGAAACACATTGTAACTCAACCATACTTTCCTATTCTTTGCAACTTTCATACATGTTCTAAAACTCTTTCACAAGGGATCCATCCAATGAGCTGGAGACCTTCTTCTAGACAACAAGTGAATACATGCTCTATTATCTCATTGTACTGCAAAAACAGATTCCCTGTACTTTTTAAGTACAATTGAATATGTAAAATTCAGCATGATATTTCACAATTCACTTGATCTGTGAGGCATTTGAAATCCCAGTTCTTCCATTCGCTTCTGTGTCTAATGACAATAATTACAATAATTTCATTTGGAGCATTTGATATTTCTCCAGCTCTTTTACATGTTTCTTCCCCCCAATATACAAGAAATTCCTGGAGAGCATGGGTTGTTTTGTTTTATTCTTTGAATGTTCATTTCCTAGCAGAATGTTTTGCATGTAGTGACTTCATAAGCTATTTTTTTTTTTTTGCTTTTTGGTGAGGCAATCAGGGTTAAGTGACTTGCCTAGGGTCACACAGCTAGTAAGTGTCAAGTGTTTGGTCTGAGGCTGGATTTGAACTCAGGTCCTCCTGACTTCAAGGCTGGTGCTCTATCCACTGTACCACCTAGCTGTCCCCATAGGCTACCTTAAATTGAATTTATCTACACAATGTTCTTATGATATAGATGACAGGAAATGTTATTCCCGTTCTATAGATTTGAAAACTGAAGTCCACAGCTGCTAAATGACTTCCTCATGCTGATAGTATTCACCATCTCTCCCTCCTTAGTACTTTAAGTCATCATTCATGGTCACTGTCAAAGAGACTTTGTTGAGTGAGAATATTAGCATGTAAATCTCATAACAAAGTTCCTCAATTTTCTATATCCTTTTATCTTGGGAGATTTTTCATAAAGAATTCATGTGTCTGAGATGTGCAGGAGCTACTCAGAGAAGCAGAAGAGGAGGACTGTAAGCCAACAGGAAATGAGGGCACTAAGTGCTGCTCTTGTTATAGAATTTATGGAAAACAAGTAGATCTGAGAACTTTTAGGCATAGTGCAATCTCTATGAAGTCAAAGACAGGCAGTGATGGTAGAAAGTGGTAAGGACAGACTAGAATGGAGAGTTAACTGGGAACCAGAAATTACAATGGAGAGTGAAAAACTTAAAGTCTAGTCCACAATCACTGGCTTCCCCTTTCTACCTTGACATGCTGTCTGAGGAAAGCCCTGCTTGTCTTTATCCATATATAACCACTTCATTGGCCATTTTTGTTGTGACTGGTGGGTGGAAGGGTGAAGGAAGAAAGGAAGAGATTTAATCCAGCCAACTGCCACTGTTATCACCTGCAAGTAAAAGATTTCCTTTAAATGCTTATTTGCATTTCTATGAAGTTTGAAGTTGCTATTAAAAAACTGACCATTAACTTAGAACATTAACTAATTTGTTGTCAAGATTATGAATGCATAGTTGATGCTGAGAGAAGAGAACTCAATCTAAAAGGGAAATGAGGTTTTCCTCAGATCAGCCTAAGTTTGTGGTCAGCTAAATGAGAGAATTTCTGTAAATTTTTGACATCCAAGCTATCTGTATCACCAACTGTTTATGAACACAAACAGAGACTTAAATAGGAAATGAGCAGTACAAGTGAAAGGGTTTGTTTGTTTAGATAATCACACATACTGCATATAAGACCCAGCCAACATCTCAACCTGTTTATAATTTTCTAACTTATTTTTTTGGTGTACTACTTTAAGGGATCTTTCTTAATGCACGCCCAGATTGCCTAACATGGAGACACCTGTATACCTGTATTCCCCTACCCCATGGGTCTTTGAAAGTCTTTAAATGACTGGTGGAGCCAGAATAGGATGCATCTTTAAAATTGGACATACTGGGCCAGACTATTTTTTTTCTGTACTGTCATATTGTATCTAGATGGTGAAGATCACAGTTCACCTACAGTATGGACAATATAAACTATGAAAATGGATATGCTAACTACCTTGGTAACCTACCTTGATTTACTTGAGCCCTCCAATTATCCAGGTAACTGAGAAGAACTGTATGAGGACTGGCTGTATTGGTTAGGATATAGAGTGGCTTGACGTACAAACAATCCTTTGCAGTGACTGATATTAAAGACAGCTGGACATGCAGAAAATTGGCAACTCTGAAGGCAATTAAGGTCATATCAGCCCTGAAGCAGACCGTTAGCCATTTGATTGTTTATGGACCTTTAAGAGACATACTTATCTTCAGAGATTCCTCTAACTATTGATTGTAGGGCTCTTGGACACATTCTGTTTTGGGGGGGGGTTGTTTGTTTGTTTATTTGTTTTTCAGACATCCACTTATATTATTGTTTGTGCTCAAGCCTTGATACCAAGGACAGCTTGTCACCACAAATGCCCTCTGATTTGTGTACCACCACAGCTTTGCTACCTGGAATGTCTCAACCACCATTTGCTGGATCTCCCCCTCCCCTTGGGAATGGGGTTCCCTGCTTCATTCCTTCTAGGACTGGCCAAATTTTTCCTTTCTCCCCAATTCTTGGCCTTCCTTTCTTTGAAAAATATAAATACCTCACCCTTTACAACTCCCCTTGAAACAGATGTGCAAATTGTCTCAGAGTTCCATGGTTGCAAGCTTCTTTTCAGGCAATGAATGCATTTAAAATCTTTTAAAACTATGATAGAATTTTATGACCAAAAAGAGATAGAGAACATAATGAAATGCAAAATGGATAATTTTGATTACATTATGTTGAAAAGTTTTTGAACAAAGTCAATTCAAACAAGATTAGGAGGAAAACAGAAAACTGGGAAAGAATTTTTATAAATAGTTTCTCTGACAAGGGACTCATTTCTAAAATATGCAGAAAACTAAGTCAAATTTATAAGAATGCAAGTCATTCCCCAATTGAGAAAGGGTCAAAAGATATGAACAGGCAGTTCTCAGAGGAAGAAATTAAAGGCATCTCTATATGAAAAATGCTCTAAATTACTATTGATAAGAGAAATTGACTTCAAAACAATTCTGAGGTACCACATCATACCTATCAGATTGGCTAACATGACAAAACAGGAAAATGAAAAATATTGGAGATGTGGGAAAATTGGAACAGTAATGCATTGTTGGTGGAGTTGCAAACTTATCTGACCGTCTGGAGAGCCATTTGGAACTATGCCCAAAGGGCTATAAAAATGTGCATACCTTTTGACCCAGCAATAGCACTTCTAGGTCTGTATCCCAAAAAGATCATACAAATGGAGAAAGGACCCACATGTATAAAAATATTTATAGCAGCTATTTCTGTGTTGGTAAAGAATTAGAAATTGAGGGAATGCACATTAATTGGAGAATGGCTGAACAAGTGGTGATATATGAATGTAATGGAATACTATTGTGCCAAAAGAAATGATGAGCAAGCAGACTTCAGAAAAACCTGAAAGCTTTGTATAAATTGATGCTGAGTGAAGTGAGTAGAATCAGGAGAACATTGTCCATAGTAACAGCTGCATTGTATGATGACTAACTTTGATAGACTTAGCTTTTCTCAACAATGCAAATACTTAAGACATCTCCAAAAGCCTCATGATGTAAAATGCTATCCACATCCAGAGAAAGAACTGTGGAGTTTGAATGCAGATCAAAGCATACCATTTGGTCTTTTTTTCTGTTTTGTTTTGTTCTTTTTTTCTTCTGGTTCCTCCTATTGGTTCTAATTTTTCTTCACAACATGTTTGATGTGAAAATGTTTAATAGGAATGTATATGTAGAGCCTATATCAGATTGCATGCCATCTTGGGGAGGGATATTGGGAGGAAGAGAGAGAAAATTTGAAACTCAATGGCTTATGGAAGTTATTGCTGAAAACTAAAAATTAATTAATTAATTAAAAATGTTCAATAAAAGAAATAAAAAGTAGAAATCTCTATTGAAAGAAAAACTGTGGTACGACTGGCTCTCTCCAGGCTCCCCTTTTTGGATCTGAGGTTTCTTCCATTTTAACAGTTCACAAGTGTTTTTCATTTTACAGAACTGAACTAAAAGGGTGGGATACTTCTTTTACTTAGGATCTGAGAGATGGGCTCAGGGTGTTTCTGTTGCTGTTCTCCTATTCCTTCTCAGATTCAGGTATAGAGAAGAACTGCTACCAGACATGGAAGTATGAGTCATGGAGATTTAGGAGTCAGGATTCTGGGTAAAATGTAGCCAATCCACCTCACAGGTAAGCCCTGGGAAGGCAAAATTCATGGAACTTGAACCCAAAGTGGAGGGGCATTAAATTACAACTTGGCCCTGAGCTCTATAGGTGCTTACTTAAGCCAATCTTCTTTCAAGAGACCGAGGTCACACAGTGGGCTGAGGTAGGAGATTAAATTCTACATGCATTCAGGGAATAAACCATTCACATATTTATAATTATACCTTTGAAATTAGTATCACTTTTTAAAAGCTGTTAAACAGAACTGAGGTACATGGAACTACATCCTAAAATTGAGAGAATACCTTTGGTAGGTGATGTATCTAACCTTAGAGAGCCTAGACACCCCAGCCTCTCATCTCCTATTTCTCTATGGGAGGGCATTTAGGGAGTTAGAGTCAAGGCAGTCAGCATTTTGCTAGTCTATTCACATTCTCCTCTTACCTCTCTGATATCTATTCTTCTATTTCACTAACTCTTTCTTTTCTTGCCTAATTAATGAAGGCATTTCCTAAGATTCTGAAGTAAGCCCTTTGTTTTCTCTTATCATTATTTGTTAGAATCAACTATAATCCACACAAAAAGTAGAGTTTCTAGAACACCTTCTTGTGAGACATTGCAGGGTTAGACATGGGAAACTTCTCTCTAATAACAATTGGTACAGTTGGCATTTGACATGCACTCAGAAGTAATATCAAAGAACATCTCTGTATTTTTCTGGTTTCTGCCCTAAGCTCTGCCCTAAGAGGACATTCATTTCCTCTTCCCACAGCTCATGATACCAATAAGTATTTGAACAAACAACAAAATTATTTCAGAGCACATTAAGACAGAACTGAGATTCACCTCTTATTGCCAGTTGTCAAGGGAAGAGATATAGATAGAATCCCTCAAATTAAATCCCATTTCCTCCCACAGGCTCAGTTCACAATTTCCAGAAACTCACGATACCATATGGTGAAGGCTTGCTTTACAGATGAAGTTGAGTACATCATTGGTGGACTTAGTCATTTATTTCCTGGATCCCAAAATTCTCTTAATTTCTTTGCAGCAATATGTTTGCCCCAGTCTAAACCCTGTTCCTTTCAGAGTCTGTGTTATAGTTCCTGTGGCCTCTACACTCCACCAGAAGATTGAAGTTTGTCGTGTGTGTGTGTGTGTGTGTGTGTGTGTGTGTGTGTGCGTGCATTTAACTTATCTTTGGAACTCATAGTAATTGCTAAACAGCTGCCATTTTTACCTCTCACCACCATAACCTGGAGTCCTAGTACATCAAACTTCTTTTCCCCAGAAATTTTTGCTCCTCCTCTTTACAGATGTGCTTTGCATTCTTGGCATTATGGAAAAATAAATCTGAATTCAAATCCAGTCTCAGACATTTACTAGCTATATAACCATGGACAAAGCGCTTTACCTCTCTTTGTTTCAGTTTTCATTGTAAAATGGGCATAATCACAGTATGTACTCAGCAGGGTTCTTGTGAGGATCAAATGAGAAGATATTTGTAAAGTGCTTAGCACAGTGCCACGTACATAACAAGTGATATATAAATGCTTATCCCCTTCCTCCCCCTCACCAGTGCATGACCACTACACATGTCAGAGTTGGGCTGTAGTTAAGGATCAATGGACATAGTAAAAAAAAATAGATTTGCCTTCAAAAGACTTAGTTTTAATTCTATCTCTAAACCCCTATACATTATTTCTGAAAAATGGCCATCCAACTTCTGCATAAAGAACTAAAATTTTTAAAGACTTTATCGACAACCCTTAAAAGGTTGGAAAGAACTGCAGCCGAACTTGAACTCAGTAGGTGCCAACTGAATTTATTGATTTGAATAATGGGGTAACTACTAAATTTTCAACAAATATAATTTGTAGGAGGTAACCATCAAAGAGAGAGATCCTGAAATCTTCCTGTCTTCATCTTCTATTCCTAGTTTTTCCCCTCTTTGATCAAACAGAACAATTGTAATCCCTGTGCTACCCAAGACCCTTTCAAATACTTAAAATTGGCTATCAGGCTCCCCTTCAGTTATCTCTTTTTCAAATTAAACATATCCAGTTCTATCAACAGATCTTTGCATAGCATTTCCTCTATTCTCTTTATACCCTCATCACCTTTCTTTAGTTTGTATTCCAGTTTATCAATGTCCTTTTTACAATATGGTATCTGGAACTGAACAGGGCAGAACAAATTGTAACTGTTGACTTTAGACACAGTGTCATTATCAGTGTGGGATAAATAAGTCTTTTTTTGGTTCTTTTTGGCTTCATTATCACAGAGTTGCCTATTTAATTTCATTTTGTTAGATTTTCCTTATTGTTCCAACTTGTTGAAATCTTTCTTCTTCTTCTTTTTTGAACTTTGTCATCCAGTACAGTGGCTAGAACTCAAAGTTTCATACTGCCTATGAATCTAAGAAACACTCTTTTTATCACTTTATCTAGGTCATTGATAATAACATATAGGGCAAATGGAGACCAAAACAAGGTTTTGAGAAGCCCCCAGGACAAAGTTTCTTCAAGGTGGATAAATTGACTGACAAATCACTACTCTTAGAATATGAAAATTCATCTACTACTAAATCCATTTGTCATTATTATAATCTGGTCCAGTGGTGTCAAGCTCAAAAGGAAATGGAGGCCATGAAACTATAGATAAGGATCCCTTCAGGTTGCACTTAACAAATCACATTAACATTATCTATGTGTTGTATTATTATTTATTTTGTTAAATATCTCTCAATTACATTTTAATCTGCTTCAGGTCATATTTGGGAGTATTGTGGGCCTCACTGCGGGTCCCACATTTGATACCTCCAATCTAGTTAACTAACATCCCCAAACCAACCACTTGGTTCATAAAATTTTATTTTGTTGCAAGGAAAGTACCCTACAAACCTTAAGGAACTATACAAATCTTATACAAATACAGATGTCATCCCTTTCCATACCTTTACTTTTTGTCTCTTTTCAGATGATCCCTTAATCTTTCTCTAGTCTGGGCTACTAAAGCTAGGGAAAAAAAAAACTTCTAGATTTGTATTTTCAATTATATATTAGCCATCTCCACCTGAATGTCCGTGAGCACCTCAGATTAAAGTCTAATATTGTCCAAGGGAAATGTTATCCTCTCCCCTCAAAAAAAAAAAAAGAAAAGAAAAAGAAGCTCTTTTCTTTCATGACTTTCTACCCATCTTGTCCATATTATTCCAGCATGCCATGCTTATGAGCTTAGTATGTTCTATAACTCTTCCCTCTTCCTAACCCCATCCATATGTGGCCAAGTCTAGTATATTCTACTTTGAAAATGTATCACTCATCCTATCCCACAGTCACAATCCTCTCTATATATTTTGCCTAAATTATTTTAACAGTGTTATATGACCACTTCTATGTCAGGCATCTTTAACTTCCTCTTTAGAGGCAATTAATAGATGTTTAAAAATAGATAAAATATTGCTTTCCATCATCAAAACCCTTAAATCCATCAAGAACAGAACCAGCATTTTTTAAAAGCCTCAACAGGCCAAATCTAACAAGATGAATTTTAATATGTGTACATGTAGTGTTCTCCTAGGTTCAAAATATCACTTGCACAAGTACAGGATGGGAAGTTGTGATTTAACAAGAATTTTTGTAAAACAAACAAACAAAAAAAACCCTCTAGATATTCAAGTGGTTTAAAAACACAATATGAGATAACAAGAATGATTAACCCTCCCAAAAGGTCAAGAAATCCCTTTTTGACCAGATCTGTGATTTCACCAATATGAGAAAAGCTAAAATAATTAGTACTCTCAATAAAGACTGTTATTTCTTCTATAACTTATAGTCTTAGAAAGTTACTTGGAGGTACTAAGAGCTTAAGTGACTTACCCAAGGTTAAAAGTCTGTAGGGTTCAATGGTGGGACTTAGGCTTATATCTTCCTGTCTCTGAGGTCAGTTCTCAAACTACCAGTTCATGTTCTTTCACTAATGCAACACTTAATTTCATTAAATAGAGCCTAGATAACAATTTGTCACTGGATGCCATAAAGAAAAAGGTGACATCTGACATCCCTTCAGTTCTGAATTCTTATGATTAATCACAGTCAGTCTTCCTGACTTCCAAACCAGAGATAGTTCCCTTATATCGTGTCTTATAGTTATCAGTGTGCCTGATTTTCACTTTATATGTGGCATGTTGGAGAAATTTTTAAGGCTCTGAGAGAACCAATGATGGTATTGTATCTGTCTGCATTGTATTTACCTCTTTTTTTTAACCTATTCTTCATTTTCTTATATATCATTTCTCTCTCTCTCTCTCTCTCTCTCTCTCTTCTCTCTCTCTTCTCTCTCTCTCTCTCTCTCCCTCCCTCCCTCCTTTTTTCTCTCATTCTTGATGGTTTATATTTTATACATTCCAAATTAAATCAACAACCACTTATTGGCTATCCACTATTCTTTAAAACAAGAAACATGTTCTCAAGTGCCTATAATATCCAGATCATAGTTTTGACAATAGAAGAAGTAAAAGTTTAAATAAAACATAACCCCTACCCTTACAGAGCTTATGGTCTAATTTTAATACAAAATGATATGGCATATACATTAGAAAAGTTCAACTGAATTTGTGACATTAGACAATTTGCTTAACCTCCTTTATAATCAGTTTCCTCATCTGTTAAATGAGATAATTTAACTATATGGTCTCTGAAGTCCCCTCCACTTCTAAATCCTATGATACTATGGAACATAATGCTGCAGAAAAGTTGTGAAGGAAGATTATCATGATATTGGTTATTCTCTCTAAAGTATTATTTTTTAATGTGTATTATTAATTGTACATTGAGACTGAGAAATGCTGTCCTGTTACAGCCAAAGGGCATCATGTCATAAAGCTCCAGAAATTCAACTGCAGTTTTGAGAGGAAAAATAAGGAAAGTGTGTGTTGAGGGTAGAGGTGGGATTAAGAAGAGGGTAGGCTAAGCCAATTTTCAATTCTGCCTGCCAAAGACTTTGTCGGATCAGAGGTCAATTGGAGAATTGTGGTTTCTGACAGTCTCTGAGGTTCAGAGTTCATGCTTTCTCAGGGATGGGTATGGATGGTTTCCAGGAGAAAGTGCCAACTCCAGGTATAAAGGGTCACCATCGTTACTGATTTCCCCAGTGACTTTCACATATCTTGTATGCAAAACTCATGCCCTAATGAGAGAAGGTGAATGGAACACCTGCTTCTGAGATTGGTTGGTCTTAAAAGAGATGTTAGATAATAGAATATGATTTTTTAATGGTCTATGAGTTAGAAGTTAAATTTTGCTCTTTGATTTTTTTTTCTTTTTCAATGGCAAGATGTATTATTTAGTGTTAGCAAAGGCCTAAGAAATCATCTAGGCCAACACCCTAATTTTACAGATCAGGAAGCAGAGGCCAAGGGATATTAAGTGGCTTAACCAAGGTCACAAAGATTATAAGTGGTAAAACCTGGATTTGACCTCAGATCCACTCACCCCAAACCCAGCGATTTTTCTTTGTATCATATTGCCTCTCAAGGATTTGTTTTGGACCACAGTGTCACAAACTTCATTCTTAGCTCTTGAATACTCTTAGGAATATACATATCAATGATGGCAATGAAGATCACCTCATTTTCAGGGTATGATTTAAGTATCTCCTTTTAAGTTCACTGGACTATACCTTATTTAGAGAATGCATGAGCACAGGCTGAGCTACTGAATGACAGGATCTATCAAGTAGACATATGTTTTACCTGTAAATATTCACTAGGGATTGGGGAAAAAAGAAAGGCAAATAAAAAGGTGATAGTTAAAAAAAATATATGAGCAGTGAGTTTAATGGGAAGGTCATAAGTCAACTCATATTTTGTTCTGATTCCAAACTGGAATATTTTTTTTTCTTATTGGAAAAAAATCATTAATCCTAGAAATACTTCTTTCACTGAAGAAATACATTTGTGTCATTGTCACCAAACCATATATTCATACACCATGTATATGGTGTATGAATAATAATAATCAATTTAAAATCAGCCTATCCAAACATCATTAAGTATATAAATCTGTTGGGTTATAGGTCACCTAGATTTATAGTTACATAGAATATGTATCCATATAATAATTTATATGTATATGTACATAAATATGCATTTTTATGTGTGTATATGTGTATGTTTATTCCCCTACTTCCTATGGCCCAAAACATGGCCTAGAGAATTACTGATAGGCATCATGGTACAGTAGAGAGAACACTGGATTAATCGTAAAAATCACATATGTACATGCACATATGTGCATATATTTATGCATATGCACATATGTATATGTCAATCAAAAAATTATTGTGTCTCCTATATGCCAGAGACTGTACAAAGTGCTGAGGATGCAAAGAAATATAAAACATGGTCTACTCTATAATTTGGAGGGACTCACAATTTGGTGGAGGAGACAATACACAAACAATTATATACAAACAAGATATCCACAGGATAAACTGGAAATAATCAACAGAGGGAAGGCACTAGAGTTAAGCAAATCTTCCTGTAAAATATAGGTTTTTAACTGAATCTTGAAGGAACTCAGGGTAAGTAGAGATGAAGAGAGAGAACATTTATCAGAGGGAGAACAACCAGTGAAAATGTCCACCGTGGGAGATGGAAAAGAATGTCCTGTTGAGGAACAGAAAAAAAGGAAATATTATGGGGGAAAAAAGAGAAGTCAGTGGTGGGGTAGGAGCTTTGTTTTTGTTTTTGTTTTTGAAGTTGAGAGGTTGAGGGGAGAAGAGTGAGTAGTATGAGGTGTAAGAATATTGGAAAGGTCTGTGTGAGGGTCATGTTATGAAGGACTCTGAATGACAAACAGAGGATTTTATATTTGATCTTGAAGATAACAAGGAGCCACTGGAGTTTATTGAGCAGGGACATGACATAGTCAAACCTGTTCATTAGGAAGATCACTTCAACAGCTAAGTGGAGGAAGAACTGGAGTGGAAAGATCCTTATGTCAGGGATTATTGCAATAGCCCAGGCATGGGGTGATGAATGTCTGTGCCAGTGTAGCAGCAGCAGCAGCAGTGAGAAGGGGGTGTGTATAAAAGATGTTACAAAAGTAAATTCAACAGACCTTGGAAACACAATGGATGTGGTGGATGGGACAAAATGAGGAATCAAGAATGGCATCTGAGTAGTGAACCTGGAGGAGTGCAGAATGGTGGTACTCTTGACAGTAATAATGAAGTTTAGAAGTGGGAGAATTTATTTAGGATAATGAGTTCAGATTTGGACATTATATGTTTAAAGTGTCTGCAATATATTCAGTTTAAGATGTCCAATAGGTAGTTGGAGATGCAAGACTGGAGGTCAGCAGAGAGGTTAGGGCCAGATAAATAGATTCAGAAATAATTAGCATAGAAAGATAATGATTCAATCCATTGGAGCTAATAAGATCACCAAATGAAATAGTAAAGAGAGAAAAGAGAAAACTGCATAGAACAGTACCCTTTGGGATACTCAATATTAGTGGGCATGACTTAGATGAAGATAAACCAAAAAAAAAAAAAAATGAGAAGGAGTAATCATGTAGCTACAAAGAGAACCTTGGGAGAGTTGTGCCACAAAAACCTCGAGAGAAAAAGAACACCAAACAGAAGAAAGTGATTAAAAGTGTTGCAGGAACAAAGAGGTCAAGAAGGATGAGAAATGACAAAAATCCATTAGATTTGGCAGTAACTTTCAATAGACCAGTTTTGGTTGAACGATAAGGTTAGAAAATGGAGTATAGAGGATTAAGAAGAGTAAAGAGAAAGGAAGTTTGAAGATCCTGATTGAAGACAAGCTTCTCAAGGAGGTAAATCACAAATTGCAGGAGAAATATGGGATGAAAGCAGGGATGAACTGATAAAGTGGAGATTTTGTTGAGGATGGGGGAGATATGGTAATGGTTTTAGACAATAAGGTTGCAGCAAACAAGGAAATAGAAGATACATGAATGAGTGGGAATAATAGAAGAGGCAATCTCTTGCAGGAGATGGAATGAGAAGGGATCATTTATGCATATAGAGGGATTAGTCTTGGCATGAAAAGGGTCACATAACCAACATATGTTAGAGGCAGCCCTTGAAGCCTAGTCATTTTGATTCTGAGGACAAGTCTAACGTGTGTGTGTGTGTGTGTGTGTGTGTGTATGAAATGACAAACCCAAGGTCACATATATGCTATATATATCAGAGGGAGTATTTAATCCCAGGCCCTGTCTTCTGAAATTAGGTTTTTTTCCACCATGCCATGCTTCCCTCTCTTCCCTCTTTCACCCACAATAAGTTGCAAAATAGTTGTTGATCTACTTTGCCGGAAAGAGTTTCTTCATCTGGGAATTCCCTGTATGAATGAAAATACTCTATTTCTGTTAGTCTATGTCTGCTACATCTGTCTGTATTTTAGTCTGCCTGCTTTTCCTTCCTTCTCTCTGTCATTCATCCATCCATCCATCCATCCATTCATCCTTTCATCTATCATCTCTCATCCATCTATTTACCATCCATTCATCTACCATCCATTTATGCACCGCACATTCATCATCTATTATCCAACTATTCATATCCATCTATTACATACATATGTACGTATACATATACATAAACATACACATATACATATACATACACACATATATAAATGTCAATATGGTGCTAGGGTTAGAGATTTGTCCTCAGAAGCAGGATGATCTGGGTTCAAGAACTGACTCTGGAAGGTATTGGGTATGTGATGTTGAACTAATCATTTCACTTCTCAGTGTCCCCTCTCCACTTTCTAAGATCATGAGTTGCAGAGCAGGTGTTAAGCTGAATTGGAAAAGATGGTTTCCTCAGTAGAAATTTTATGTATGAAATCATGAAGCCACAAATTTGATCAAAATCCAAGCTAAATATTTTTATTAGAATTTTAGTGTCTATATGATTATATATGTAAACACTGAGGGTTTTTATAAATGTAAAGAATTACAAAACATCTTATTCAGAGCCTAATCAATACTATCCTGCCTCTGTAAGATTTTTCCATATAACCAATACAAAATTTATTTATTTTTTGCTGCTGGATTTTCTTTACTTCAAGTCTATTTATGTAACAAACCTTTTAAAGTAGCTAATATATGAAATGCACTGTGCTAGAACCTGTAATATAATGCTAATAGATGAAATTTAAGATTTGAAAAGAACTTTTCATACATCATCTCATCTAAGCTTGAGGTAGGTACAGCAGGTATTGTCTCTAATTTCAGGAGAAAAAGCAAATGAATAGCACATATTCACATAGCTAGTAAGTATTAGAAATAAGATTGAAACTTGAATCTTCATGATGCCAAGTTCATCACATTATCAAATAGGACATAGGACTTCTTGAGTGGTAGATATGTGCCTTTCTCAAGTCCTTCAGTAATTTATAATCCATTGGGAGTGGGAGGAGGGATTACATATTTGTGCATGTGCACATGTGTGTATGTGTGTGTATTTATATTTGCATGCATGTATACATACATATAGATATACAAATATGTATATAATGCATGTGCACACACACACACACTAAAAGGAAGAATTATACAGGTGTTAGAGATTAAGAGAAAATACCCTGATAAATGAGAGAGATTACTTCTAATTGTTTTCTTTTTTCTTTTCTTTCTTTTTTTTTTGAAGGGGGAAGAAAGATTTAGGGATGGTCTCATGGAAGACATGGAAAATGCATCCCTATCATGCCTTTGATTCTGACCTTTGTTAAGTTATTTGTAATCTTGCTGTCCATCAGTTTTTTCATCTATAAAATGAAGGAGTTGGACAAGATGGCCTATAAGGTCCCTTTAAGCCATATCTGTAGATATAGGAGATAGGCTCCTATGGAATACAAACATAATTAAATGAAAGGTAGTTGGGGAAAGGAGAAAGGGGTGTGCTAACAAATGTTAGACAGCTGGCTACCAAAAAATGTGCCTACAAAACACTTTTAAAATTTGACCTACATTATTAACATTCTTCCATCACTTTGTTAAGTCTAGATATCCACAATATGATGAACTAAGCTCTGACTTATAGCATTTGCCTATTTCTGAGAGGTAAATGCTTAAACTGAATACCTAATAATTAGCCTTGAAGCTGGAGCTGGCTCCAGCACACTCTTAGGGACAGGATATTAGTAAGTGAAGGAATAAGGAAAGCTTCACGCAGAAGATGCTACTTGACCTGTGTCTTGAAGGAAATGAGGGATTCTATGAGGCAGGAAGAAGTGAGGAAAGAATGCACTCCAGGCAAGGATATAGCAATAGGAAAAGTAGGAAAGCAGGGGTGGAGGAAGGCAGGAAAATGGGGATTAAAATGTTATATAAGAAGAATAGAGTAGAGGCCAGTTGGTCTGTATTGCAGAGCATGGGAGACAAGTAATGTCCAATATAGTTTACAGAGCTAGGGATAAAATCAGAGTGAGAGTAAGACCTACAGATGGACCATACATAGATATGTGTGTATACATATAATTTCTATATAATATGCATATATATATATATATATATAATGATATAAATGTATAAGTATAGGCATAAGAGCAGGTTTAGTATAGATACATAGGCATATGTGAGGTACTTCCTGGATTTATTAAATTGATTAAATTATGCCAACTTTTAATATTATTTGGTAAATTATTATCAATTTCAGGTACTTCAATGCCCTTACTTAGTAAAAACCTCCTCAGTTGCCTAACATAAAAAGGCAAGAGATTTATTTCAAACATGTTGATGGTCCATTATTATTTATTTATTTTTTTAGGCAATTGGGGTTAAGTGAGTTGCCCAAGGTCATACAGCTAGTAAGTGTCAAGTGTTTTGTCTGAGGCCAGATGGTCCATTATCTTCAACAAATCGAAGTAATATTTCTAATATCATGTTGCCTTTAAAATGTTCACCCTCTTGTTCCTTAAAATAAGATTATATTAAGATTTAAATAGAAAGAAGAAAACCCATTCCATTATATAAAGCAAAAATAGTAGGCAGTTTGTTCTTTCACAGAGACTTCTCAGATAAATTCACACGATGATTTGGAGGAAAAAAAATGCCCTGTCTTTCCCTTGTCTGGCTGCCATAAAAAGTGCTAATTTAAATTAAGAATTTGTTCCCTGCTGTCAAAATGCCAGGTGTAAATGAAACTCTATGCTCCTGCACCAAAATATACAAAGGCCATTTTAATTCAAAGTAAATGCACACGAAAGTGATGTTGAAAACTGAAAACCTGTTATAGAAGTCACCCCAGCAGACTGCGGTCACTTAACAAATGCAAAATAATTATCCAGATATGAGTTGGTTATGGCTACATTTATGTTTCTGTCACTTCTGTTATATATGTTCGTGTTTCTCCTGTCTCTCTCTTTAGACTGTATACTTCTTATGGGCAATGGCCAACTTTCTTTCTTTCTTTTCTTTCTTTCTTCTTTCTTTCTTTCTTTCTTTCTTTCTTTCTTTCTTCTTTCTTTCTTTCTTTCCTTTTCTTCTTCTTCTTCTTCTTCTTCTTCTTCTTCTTCTTCTTCTTCTTCTTCTTCTTCTTCTTCTTCTTCTTTTATTTTTTTTTGGTAGTTTACACAGGAAACAATCCAGAGCTCAGCTCATACAGACTTTTTTTAAAATTTTGGTGGAGTTGGGCATAGTTAAAATACTCCTTCTCCCACCTTCTCTCTCACTCTCACTCTCCCTCACTCCCCTTCATTGGTGTAGGGAACTCCCAGTAAGGTAACTCCTTCCACCAATGAGAATTAGCACTGTTTTGTAACTTATATAGACTTAAAGAGCTCCTTAAGGAGGGGAATTAAAGAATTTAAGTGACTTACCTATACATAATACTACAAACTCAGAACTGAGGGGTCAGTTCTTTAACTATTATATCAGTCCACTTCTTAAGAATTTAATTTAGTTTAAAAAACTATTGATTTTGAAAGTAACAATTCTTATGAAAGTATATGAATTAAATAACTGTTATATATAGGTATAGATATACACATGAAGAAATACGTGTCTAAATATTCATAAACACACATACACACAGGTGCTGGCCTACTCTCACCCACATAGCAGGCTTGACCTGCTCCACCCACAGCTGGATCCTACTCACTCCTCTCTGGACAATCCTGTGGGTCCTTCTTATCATGCTGAAACTTACATGGACATTGACTTAACTCAGTGTATATATAACTCAACCAGAGCTCCCAACTCACCTGGCTCAAGAGTTTTACCATCCCCAGTGTTTGCCATAACATGTACCTACTATGCTTGTTCCCCATAACATGTACCCCACCATAGTTGACTAAAATAAATATGAAACAGTTAAAATAGATGTATGTTTGGAACCCGGTAAAGTTCGTATTTACTTGGCATTTATTAGAGGCAGGGTGGGGTACTGGAAAGGATGCTGAATATAGAGTTAGGAGGTTTGGGTTGGAGTCTTAGATTTCATATAATAGTTGTGTAATTGGGAAATTCACTGGCCCTTTTTGGTCCTTAGGTTCCTTATGTGTACAGTGGGTAAAGAATTACTACTGAGATTTCATTAGTACAGGGAACTGAGGCCAGACTTGAAACCTTGTCATCCAGACTCTGAATCTAGCCCTTGAGCTACCATGCTTGTATCTTATATGAAACAGAGATGATACCAGTACTACTTAACTTAGTTGTGAGGAAAATATCTTATAGTCCTTTAAGTCCTGTGGAAATGTGAACTACTTAATGACTATCTCCTAAAAGTCCTATTATTATTATTATTCTAACAGCCAGTTTTCATTAATTAACTTATTTTAAGGCCATATAACATTCCCTCAGGTCCACATGGTTCCTTCTTCAGTTGTTTTAAGGACTTTATATTAAATAGAAAGAAGAATGCAATCAATCGCTGGCCCCCTCCAATTCTAACATTTTCTAGCATTTAGATAGAATTTCAACCCTCTACCCTAATTTACATTTGTATTTGTCTCTAACCTCTGTCCTCTACTCCCTGGCCACTTTTTGGTTGAGACAAAATTGATACTGTGGGAAACATTTTGATTAAAGAAGAAACAGACTGTATTACTTCATCTATTCACAGATGAACGTAGGGAGAGGGAGTTGGGGAAATAGCAGACATATTCTTAGAGAATTATCTCACTCCTTGGGGAGATGGGAACAAGGTCAGCCTGAATCTTTTACTCCAAGATGCATATAAAAGGGAAGTTCTCTTCTTATTACTTCCTTCTCTGTCACAATATTCCTATTTTCTCTTTCTCCTTTCACTGTTTGCTGACAAATCTTTGTCATTTCCCTTCTTGATATGCTCTCTTCTTCCTTCCTACTGCCAAGTATTCAAAATCTCACCTTAACAATGAAATAGTTTTTGTGTTTATCGAGGCGTGAATACATCTCTCATCCAATAGGAAAAGACTTCTTCTCACACCTAATTAAAATGCCTTTGATTTAAGGAGAGGTCCAGGTCTTATTCACACAGTTTTTAATTAATTGACTGATTCTACCAAAAGGTGTGGACCCCACCCCTTACCTTATTTTTAGCTATTTTCATTAACTTATACAGAAAGGCAGAACCAAAAGGGCCTTGAGAATTTCTAGACATGCCCCTTATTTTACAGATGAGATAGCTGATGCCTGTGTAGTAGGAGTGACTTATCTAACCTCCCAGAACTAGTTAACGGTAGAACTGAGAGGAGAAAATATGCTGCCTCCTAATACAATGTTCTTTCCAGTGTACCTGGCTATTCTTTAGTGCATGGAACCTGACTTTTGCAAAATTGTTCTTTCAGTAACCTTTCTCTTTGGAGACTTTTCATCTCTACTATTTGCATCCATTTCTCCTCTTTTGGCTTTTAAGCCCTCCCCCTCACCTCCATGACAATGCCTCAGGTCCCTTTTCTGTAAGTTCCTGTTAAATCTTTACAAAGCCTGAACTTCTAAGTAAGCTGTTAGCTTATAATTAAGATGTTGGTTTTAAAGCTTAAGGGATAACCAGGTGTATTTGCATTTTATGATACAACTCAGGGGAAAGCTTTCCAGGCATGAATGTCACTATTAAGGTAGCATGACAGGTGCTTGTGTTGATGTTTTTGTACAGAGGGACCTGCCAACATCCCTTCAGAAATCCTAGGTCATAATTGGCAGTTGAGGAATAGTGCCAAAGCCTGCCAATTTCAGTTTACCTGGTGAATTGATTGATTACTGATGCCCCCTTTGGTGTCAAGGGAAATTAAGAAAGTAAATGATGTATCTGTTTCCATATTGAGAGGAATAAATGTCTTGCATATATAAGCTTGTCCTGTGACTCAGGAAGACATTTGGCCAGAGAGAGAATGGAAATCACACCAATACAGTAAAATACAATTAGGAAATAGGATGGGCACACTCTTTATGGGTAGCTAGTTAGCATAGATGAGAGAATATAGGGTCTGGAGTCAGGAAGATCTGAGTGCAAATCCAAACTTTGACACTTAGCAGTTGTATTATCCTGGGCATGTCACTTATATTCTCTCTGCCTCAGATTCCTCAACTATAAAATGGGCTAGTAATAGCACCTACCTTCCAGGGCTATTGTGAGGATTTAGTGAGATACAACTTGTAAAGTGATTAGGATAGTGCCTGGCATATAGTAGACACCTAATAAATGCTTTTTCTTTTCTTTCCTTTCCTTCTTTCTTGCCATCACCAAGGCAGCACAGTTGCACCTTCTCACTTTCAAAACCAGCTCTTCTGCCACCAGCTCCACAAAGTAGGACATTTTAACCCAAACCTCTAGGTTGGGAGGAAGGTCCTTACTGCCTTTCTTAATGTGGCACATTCTCATTCCCAAACTCTCCAGAAAACAAGGACAATTCCATTTTCTATGTCCGTCAAAAATCAATTTACTGCCTGCTGGTGTCAGCATGTACTGAACTGATTTTAGTCATTTTGATATCTCTATGGCAATGTATTCTGTTTCACACTAATTGCTTGTAGGTAAATGGCCTTTAGCTAATTGGTTTTATGTGAATTGATCCAAATTCCCCTATGGAGGGCCTTAGTGGTCACTTATACTGTTACTGAGTTACTGATAATGAGAGCTCTGCTTAAACAAATCCTTCTTTGATACTTACCATCCATATTCTCTTCTTTCACATAAGCAATCATGAAGATTTCATCTTTCTAAAGCAGTCAATTCCATTTTAATCATATCAGTATCTTAATCCTGAAAACTGGGAGCTGCCAATGACAAATCAAAGAAAAACTTTTTTTAATTCTAGAAAAATCTCTTCACAAAGTAGTGGTAAACATGTGCATTCAAATGGATAAACTAATGATCCTCAAGAATGCTAAGCAAAGCACAGAATTAATTGGATTTCATTCTATCCCATGATAAATCCCTTGAGTTCTGCAGGCAGTGACCAAAGATACATTTGCTTTTATCATTCAGGGTAATTGGATTACTAGCAAGTTTGAGTCTTTAATCTTTGTTGATAAAGTGAGATGGATATCACATAAATACACTAGCTGGGCTGGAACTGCCAAAGAAGAGGGGAGAAAAAGCCTGATACTAGATGATATATTAGGAAGATGAAATTGACAGCCAGCATTTTTGTATGATTAGAGAGACTTTCTTGTAAAGGGTTACACCCTTTTTTGTAAATTTGTAGGTGAGATGAAGACACTGGCAAGAACTATAATAAGCTATCTTGTTTCAACTCTTATTCTCTTTGATAGGAATACCATCAGGCAATGAGTGCTTCCACCACCTCCATATTCAACTAGATGGGAAATTAATAAAGTCAATATTTATTTTTTTCTTATAATGAAAGAAACAAATGTTTCTTTTATTTCTACTATGTGTTTTCTCCAGAATATTATTTATATTCAGAGTTTTACTCATGTTTGGCTCAGAAGATGAAACCTCTCTTTGGCCACATATTTTTAGAATCTATTGTTTCCTTCCTAGCATAGCTGAAAATTCACTTTGTGCATGAGACCCCTTTTCAGCTCCTTTCCTCCCAGGAGCTGGCAGTCTAGCCAGAGGAGATCACATATTGGTATATACAAAATCAATACAATACATACACTTACAGAGAGAAAGAGGAATTTTTTAAAAGGGCCTCAGGTAGGTAACCCTTAAACTGAGTCTTCAAGCAAACTAAGGAACTGAGAGGCAGAGGTGAAGGAAGAGTACTTCTCAGACGTGGAAGACTGTGCACAGACATGGAGTCAGGAGATGTGATTTTGTGTATAGGCAAAGAGCAAGAAGGACAGTTTGCCTGGACTTCACTGTTCATAGAGGAGGACGGTGGGCAGTAAGCCTAATAAACTAGATTAGGGTCAGATTTTAAAAGATTTTGAATGTCATACAGATAAATTTATATTTTATTCTGGAAGTAATAAGGAATCACTGAAATTTACTGTGTAGGGGAGTAACATGGAAATAATTGCACTGTAGGAAAATGAGTTTGACAGCTCTATGAAGGCTGAGTAGAAGAGGGGAGAGAGTTAAGGCAAGAAGATTAATTATGAAGCTATTCCAAATAGTCCAGGTAAGTGTTGATGAGAGACCACACTAAGGTGGGATCTATGTGAATGGAGAGGAGACAAGCTATCAAGATCCTATGGTGATATAAATGATGAGATTTGACAATTGCTTGGATAAATAAGGTGAGTGAGAGTCACAAGTTGAAAGGCAGACAATTTCATAAGAGGGATGTGCTTGAGGGAGGAGGACAATAATGAATCTGATTTTGTATATTTTGAATTTGAAATGTCTTAGGGACACCCAATTTGATATGCTTCCTAGGGAGTTGCTATTGTTGGGACTGTAGCACAGGAGAGACCTTGGAACTAGATATTCAGTTTTGGGTATCATCAGCACAGAGGTGGCAAATAAACCCATGTGAGCCAATGAGGTAACCAGGAAAAAGAGTTTAAATAGCAAAGAACACAAGGCTCAGGACAGAACTGTGGGTACACCCAGGGGAATGTGGAAGCTAATTTATAACAGGTTCACTGGTTAAGTTCTCAAATTGAGCATTTACACTTCTGAAATGGTAAAATCACGGTTTGAGTTATTCTTGGGTCAATTGCCTAGACTTATGAAAATGAGAAGAAAATTTTAATAATAGCGATTATATTTAAAAGTATGTGAAGTGCAGATATTTTTGTAGAGATTCAGTTGTTAAACATTTACCAGAACAATCTTGGGCACACTCATAGTTAGGTGATGTGCCATGAAAGAAGCCAAGGTGTGGTTAGATAGACAGGAGATCCAAATGATAGTATTGTCTTGAGCCACTAGAAGCAGCTAGGTGGCACAGGGGCTAGAGATCTGGTCCAGGACTCAGGAAGATCTGAGTTCTGATATGTCCTCAGACAGTTACAGCAGTTACTAGCTGTGTGACTTCAGAAAAGTCACTTAACCTCTGTTTCCCTCAGTTTCTTCAAATGTAAAATGAGGATAATAATTGCACCTATCTCCCAAAGTTGTTGTGCCTAACACATAGTAGACCCTATATAAATGCTAGTGATGAAGATGATGATGAAAACTCAGGAAGAGTCATGGAGGTTAGAATCTAGTTCAGAGATGTAGCACACATACAGTTAATTACAATTCAAAATATTACATGGTAAATGCACCAAAGAGGTGCAAAACAAAGGCAAAAAAGGTCCCTATGTACAGTATATTATGTAAGGGAGGAGAAAGTTTGGAGAAAAAGTTCCTGAAAGATGTGGCATTGGGTAGGATTTTAAAGAGCAGGTAAGTATTCAATAAAGAGGGCATTCCAGGTATATGGTCATAGGGTTCATAATTGATAGCGTTCTTAGTTTCTCATCTAGTACAACTTCCTCATTTAAAGATGAGTAAGTTAAAGTTCAGATAGACTAAATGACTTTCTCCAGGTCATAGAGAAAGTAAGTGACAGCTTTGTGATTCAAACCTTGGGCCTTTGATTCCAAATTCACTACTTCTTTTCACTATACCCAGGAACACCTTTTTTTTTAAAGTCTTTCTTTATTTTTAATATAATTTTTCAGTTTCCATTTAAAAAGTCACAGAATCCAATAAAACTGACTATGAGTTAATTCGAGGATCTTAATACTCAAGGTTATAGAGGGAGAACTTGTTATGTCTCCTGTGTGGCTCCACAGTCTGTTCCATAGAAAAGCTTCCACAAGAAGGGCTGTAGAAGGAAGTCTCTGACGTGGGAGAGATCTTATATTCTAGGGGATGGCTACTTTGTTCCTTTTATTTTTTTCTTGTAGAGGGAGATTGGTTGTTCTGAAACTTTAAAGAAGTGGTTGGCCAGAGTCATTCCTGATTTTGTGCCATTCAAAAGAATAAGAGTTTAGAAAAGAAACCAGGAGTCAGTTGTGGTCTTTGTTTAAAAGTTAGCTGTCTAAGAAAAAGAAATTCAGTAAATAAATTTATTACAAGTCAAACTAGAAAATACAGCATAATATTTCAGTTGTGTTCTCTTTTCCTTTAACTTATAATTTGACTATTGATTTACTTAATTATGGTTTACAAAGTGAATTAGTTGCTCTAAGTTTTGTTGTTTTAACTGAATATTAGTTTTTCTTTTAACACTTGTGCAGTATTTCCTTGAGATTTCCTGATGTTCTAAGACCCAAGACAAAGGCCTATGCCTAGTAAGCAAATAGAAAGTATTTGTGGCAAGCACAAGCTTTGATAATAAGTGCTAGATCAGAAAGAGGCCATACATTAGGTGTAACCCAGTAAGATCCCTTGCCCTAATTCACATATAGTAATTGTTTTATGTTTAGTGAATATATTGTGTAGAAATTGCATTCCACTAGAATTGTAGTACTGAGACAGTGTTGGCAACTTTGACATAATATTCTGGATTGGTTACATAGTGGAGGTTAAGTAAAATTTGACGTAAAAAAAGTCACACAGAGCTTGAGGAGGACAGAGATAGGACAAGATAAATGTGGTAGCCATAGGGAAAGTTGCTCCCTCATCCTTAGTCAGCAACACCAGTTCAGAGAGATTATCATTCCCCTAGACTGGGGAGTCTATCGGATAAGAGGTAGGTAACCTCTTGCTATATTATTCTTCTCTATATGTGTTTTGATATAGTAAATAGAGTTCAGGACTTGGAGCCAGAAAGAGCTAAATTTGAACTCAGACTCTTACTAGCTATGTGACCCTGGGCAAGTCCCTTAACTTTTTTTCCAACACCAGTTTCCTCATCTGTTACCAAAAAAAAAGAGATGGGGATAATAATAGTGTGGAGCTCCTAGGGTGATTATGAGTCTTCAATGAGATATATGTAAAATACTTTTAATTTTTAAAGCACCATATAACTGTAATTATTTTTATTTATAGTAGTAGTATCATTATTATATTTATATTTATTTCTTCATGTGACATGTATTTGTCATGGCATATGATACTGGTCTCTGAAACTCTGTTATGTTTATTTCATGGGGCTTGTGTTTCTGGTATACTCTATGCAATATCATCATCTAATGTTTTATAGGATTTACATCCTTTTTGAACATGTGCTCATGCATGCTTCTTCCACTGTGTATACAGATGAAACACTAAATACCTGCATGTATTCTATGCTCTACAATTAGGATAATCACTTGCAACTATTTTTTATGCTAATTCATCATGCTTGTAGTGATTTAGATAGATATGTTTATAGATACGATGGCACTAAGCTGTAAGGAGTGTACATTTTTTTTTAACTTTAGGGAGGATGTAGGGAATACGTCTCTTCAGGATAGTGTAGCCAAAGAGACTACAGGTCTGGAGAAATTTCTGGTTGAGTTTATTGCCAGACTATCTCAGATTTTTTTGGATTATAGACATAGGACTGGATATTCAGAGATCCAAGGTAAATGACAAAGACAGAGATTGAGAAACACAGTGGCAATAGGAAATCTTTCTCTACTACATTGACTGTACCCCTAGGCTATGGAGCTCTCTGCTCCACTAGATTATACAATCAAGTCAATGAGATGTGCGCTGGGCCTTGATGGGTGCCATAGAATGAATGGAACAGATGACAAAGGGAAGCAGGGGTTGGCAGAGAAAAAGATAGTTTGAAGGGACAGCTGGTGGTAACCAGCACACAATACTCTGCTTAGCAAGAGCAGGAAAGAATTTCAAATGCCAACATCTATTGTAAGTTTAGACTATGTGTCTCCCTTTGGCCCATGCTGTGAAATAAAACTTCCTCTATCAGCACTAGATCTATAAATGTGTCTATGAGTATCTGGACTAGCATCTGATTTCACCTTAACCATCCAACCTGTCTGATCTGTCCTGGCAGTGAAATTGGCGTGAATTTATATACCTATTCTTCGTGCCTATGGAAGCATTATCCTCAATGAATCCAGCCCCAACTTATATGTCAATCTAAGTAATTGAAAAGTAATGAGAAAATCTTCCTTTTTACTGGAACCACAGTCAGAAAATAAAGGATTTATATCTCTAAATTAATTTTTCAAAAGCCAAATTTAGTTAAAAGTTATATGTATATTAATTCAACCCTAGATCTCAAAAAAACAGAAACATAACTATGTATATTTCTAATTTGAATGAGACATTTAGTAATATAAAACTGCCATTTGGCTATGTACTTGCTCAAAAGGTTGCAAAGATACACTTACTTCTGCCTTCATATTACCCTTGAATATGAGCCTTGGACTGACACTGGGAGCATAAACTATATATATATATGTTACCAAAAACCAGGAGACTCTTTCAAAACTAAAGGCAAAAATAGGAGCTAAAAGAGCTTGTAGGCAAAGGAAGTTGAAGCCACTTATAAGTATACTATTCAAATGTCCAGTTAAGATGGTAATGTGAAAAGTCATAGACACGACCAGCTCTTCCACACAAACTGCAGTAAATGTCTGAAAAGGAACCCCAAAAGTCTATTGACATAGAAAACTGAAAAATAATTGGAATTAAATTCCTCTATTTGTTCCAAACTAAACTAAAATTGGGCCAGAAACCAATAGAGGTAGATAGTGGAGATTCACCAGTGAAGCCATAATGAATAGAGATAAACACAGAAGTATGGAGAGAAGCCATGCTAGGAAATTGAGCAGGAGTTCTACTAAATATGTTGAAACTATCCATCTTTTTCAACAGTGAGGATACAAGCCAACATAAGTGCCAGTTATCAGGGACCTTAAATGAAATCTGAATTTTGGCCTCCAAGAACAGAGTGGAACTAGAAACACCCCCCTTAAATCACTATGCAGTGAAAAAGATCCCAGCCATGCATGCTTCAGAACATTTAGATCCCCTAAAGAAGACAGAACTAACTCAGCACGTAAACGCCAGCTCTAAATGGGAAACCATGCAGGAAACAAGAGATCAGTGTTCCACTGGGGCCTATCAGTGCAACAAAAGAGGACAGAACCCACATCCTATTGAGGAATCACAGAAGGAGAAGAAGAAAAAAAAATGGCCAGAATTCATGGTAGACCTTCTGAAGACTGAGACAGAAACTAAGGATTGGGGCAAATAATGAGGCCTCAAATAAACCACTTCATGTGGATTGTCAGCAGTAGCAGCATTCAAGCTAAAGGGGGAGGGAGAAAAAAAAGGCCCATCCAGACTATCAAGAGTGCTAGAGAAGACTGACCTGAAAACCAAATTCCAATCCAAGAACTGTGATGACATATATGAGTAAACAGAAGAATATACTACATATAATGAAAAAAAAATCATGTGTTAAGAGAATCTGATGGGGTAAAACCAGAAAAAAATAAAAGTATAATCTCACTACTACTAAACAAAGATTTTCCCCCCTCTCTGCAGAGGGAAAAAAATGATTTGATCAATAAGGACTACAAAAGTGACTAGATGAAATGAATAAAAAAATTAGAAAATGAAATCATAAAAAAATAAGAGCTCTAGAGAAAAGAACTGGAAGGAAAAATACTAGCTTAGAAAAGAAGATAGAAAATCTTATTTAATTAATAGAATTCCTAAAATTGAATTAGAAGAAATAGATATTTGGTACTTCATGAAGCAACAATAAATACTAGACGAAAGTCAGTGAGGGAAAAAAAATAAAATATAAGGTACCTAGTATTGTAGAAAAGTGACCTGGAAGGGAGATTATGAGAGACAATTTAGAGATTTAAACTCAGGTTTCAAGTGCAGCACTCTCTCTAAACAATGTAGGATAGGATACATCTCAAAGAAGATAAAGATAGAATGAAAGCTACCTGGTTGTCTGATACACTCTAGTGAAAATGCTGCAAGCTAAAGACCTATAAGGACAGAATTTCCTCAAAGATACCGTGTTTATTAGCCTCTCTATCTGTTCTTCTCCCTAAGCTCTGTATGCATGGACCTCCACTTGTTGCTACAGCTGCTGCTCAACTAATAAAGCGCTCTGTTAAAGACCTCATCCACAAATTGTCCTAAGCCTGCAATCCTTGTGGAAACACAATCCCTTGTGTTTCCCTTTTCCTGAAAATCATAAATGAAAAACAAAAGATATATAGTTAAAGATATCATTCAAATATTGCTATCAAATAATCACAAACTAGGCTTAGATAAATATATCATATTGTATAATCCCACCCCATCCTGTATCATATTATCCTAAATGTTACATAATAGTGATACAATGTTATCATATAATTTTATATCACATTACATTCTATCACGTCATGTTACATCATGTTTTTATGTTATATTATGTTTCTGTTGTTGTTCCATCATTTTTTTAAGTCATGTCTGACTCTTCATGACTCCATTTGAGGTTTTGTTGGCAAAGACACTGGAGTGGTTTGCCTTTTTCTTCTCCAGCTTATTTTATAGATGATGAAACTTGGGCAAATGGTTGTGACTTGCCCAGGGTCACACAGCTAGTAACTCTCTGAGGACACAATTGAACTCAGTAAAATAAGTCTTCCTGACTCCAGGCCCAGAGCAATATCCACTGTGCCATCTAGCTGCCCCCTTATATTAAGTTACACTAAAAGCTAATATAATAATAGCTAAGATTTATGTAGTGCTTACTATGTGCCAGGCCCCATGCTAAGCATTTTACAACCCTGGGAGGTAGGTACTATTGCTATTCTCATTTTACAGATAAGGAAACCAAGACAAAAGAAGTTAAATGTCTTGCTCAACTAATTAGTGTCTGATGATGAATTTGAACTCATGTTTTCCTGACTCCAGGCCCAGGACAATATCCACTGTGCCACCTAGTTCCAGTACATTACAATATAGCATAGCATAGCATAACCTATAATAGCCTAGCCTAATTTAATATAGTATTGCATAGTAAAATGTAGTCAATAGAACATGTTAGTTGTGCTGCATTATGTTTTTATCTTATCTTATAATATACTATATTATATTATTTTATTATATTTCAACTAGCTGAACATCTATGGGAGCTCTCCTTCCTTCCCTCCCTCCCAAGCACAGAACAACTGAGAAATATGGAAACAGGTAACTTAACCAAAATAATAATTTCACCGTATTTCAAATTGTAGGAAAGCTACTATTATGTACTTGAAAGAAAACCTGATGAATTGAAGCAACAGAAATATTAAGTATGTGTGGTGAAGGGAGAGTAGACAGTGACTGCTTTGAAAAATTTTTGGGAAGAAAGGAAAGTCAAATATACTCTGACATGACTCCTGGACTTGTAGAAAGTAGATTTCAAGCATTCCTTTCTGGAAAAGATGGTATAATTAGGATCCAGTCACCTAATATTTGGGGAAAGGAATGGTGGAATTTGACTAAAAGGGGAGGGATATTCCAAAGACAAAAATTTTTATGGCTGAAACATAAATATTCCTTATGAAGAGAGGAAAACAGATCATGGCTTCCTAAAGAGACCCACATGGAAGCACAGGGAACTCCCTGATTAACCCAAAATCTTAAATCGACATATATAGAAAGCAGATTGTTGTTTAGCCTTCATTTCGAAGAGGAGCAATGACATCCCCCCATGATGTCTTGACTTGCACATAAAGTGGATTTAAGTGAGGCAGAATTGCATAAAGTCATTAGTTTCATTTGCTCTTCAATATCCATGGAAGCCAGTGGCAAGACAAAAGTTAGAATGATTGGCAATGGCCCAAGATGTAGTGGATAACTTTGGCATCATCAATGTCTAATCGGTCTCTAAGAGTTCCACAGCTACTGTTTCAGCCACCTTCATGCTATTAGAACAAATTGTTCTCATCTGCCCATTTCACTGAGAATAGTCTTTACATGCTTATTATAGACATTCTTCTTAAATCACCAGTGTTTTTAAGGCCTGTCAGTTACCTCCAATCTGATTTATCACATCTACAGAGAGGATTGTACAGGATGTGGCTGCTGCACATTGTATAGCTTCTTAGAGCCACAGGTGAGAGTTGGGTGAAAGGTGAACACCAGAGGTAGATAAGCAGCCCTGAAAATGTTTTTGCAAGCCCTCACACTAGAGGTGTTAGTCCTCTCTGAACACCCCCATACACCAGGCCTAATAGCTGGGGTTAAATGCAACAGAGCTGCTTGTTTCTTCAAGAATTGTAACCTAAGTGAAAGTCAAAATAGGTTAGACTTATTTCAAAAGATAAGGACCAAAAAGAAGTCTTGTTTCAGTAACAGATTTTATTTGCAAAAATAAATGTATAGGATGGTGGTAAAAGATGAAAATAATACCATCTCAGGTACCTCACTTCCACTTCTTAGTTTCCTTGACTTTCTTCCCTGAACTAGCAGAGCTTCCATTCTAATAGAAGATGACACAATAGGAAGCTGAGAGAAGGGTGATTATCTTTGGACTAAGATTTATATTTTTAAAAATGATTATTAAGAAACCCAAGTTAAAAGAGATAGTGGTAAGATCTTTCCTCAATGAGTTTGAGTTTATAGATATGCAGGAACTATATCTCAGGCAAACTATGGTATAACAATAACTCACATTTGAATAGTAGTTTAAGATTTACAAAATGTTATACTTTAGCCATCCCATTTGATTCTCCTAAAAACCCTGAGAAGTAGCTAGTGTAGGTATTATAATTCCCATTTTACAGATGAAAAAACAGAAGCAGAGATTGGTTAAGGGCCTTTCTCAAGGTGACATAGCGAGTAAATATTAGGAGTAGGGTACAAACTGTTTTTTATGACTCCGAGTTCATTACTCTTACCACTGTATTACACTGCTGCCATCTATGACAAGAAAAAAAATATGATTGATGAATTATGAGTAATTTTTGAAAAATTATAGAGAATAAGGAATGTTCCACAGGTCTATAAATAAGTAATACTACTGTTTTCAATAAAAGAAAGAGACTGGCACCTGCAAACTTTAGGTTAATGAGCTTGACTTCTACCCTTGGCAACATTTTAGTGAAAGGATGAATGGTAAGCATTTAAAAAGGCACTTCTAAACATAAAGGCAATATGACTTAACCAAGAGCAGGCCATCCCATATAGTACTTTTCTCATTTTCTTTGTAACAATATTATTGAACTATGTTGTAAACAGCACATATTGTAAACATAATATACTTGGTTTCAGCAAAGTGTCTATTACAAATCTGTATGGTAGCTGGACTAAAACTGGGCTTTTCATAATACAAGGTAAATTAAAGGCTGAATGATTAGACCCTGTGAAGAACTACTGATGAGTTAATGTCAGCTTAGAAGGAGGTATTTAGTAAAATGTCCCTAGGATCTGTCCTGGGTACTATATTATGCACTATTTTAATCATTACTGCTTTGAATGAAGATACAGAAGGTAGGATTGGCCAAATTTGCAAGTTCCACAAAAGCTTAAGTACCGTACTGGATCACAGATACAAAGACTCTCTCTCTCTCTCTCTCTCTCTCTCTCTCTCTCTCTCTCTCTCTCTCTCTCTCCCTCTCTCTCTCTCCACACACACACACATACATATATACACACATAGACATATATGCACACACACACATATATATATATACATGCATTCAAACATATATGTATGTGTATATGCATGTATGTGTATGTGAGTAGGCTAGAATGATGTATTGGACCTAATAAGGTGACATTTCATTGGTAAAATCTAAAAATCTATACTTGGATTTTGAAATTAAATTTCACAAATGCCTCCCAGGATATCTGGTTTGGTTTGTTTGTTTGCCTTTTTAGATAGCAGATTGATCTGGCACTTTTAGGGGAAAAAAATTCAAAATGAGTTCAGCATTTATATAGCATTCAACATAGCATTCAAAAAAGCTAATTCTAACATGCTTCATTGAGAGGTGCAATAGGCAGAATGATAGAGATAATATTCCTGCTATATTTTGCCTGGTCAGACAACAGCTAAAGGACAAGTTCAATTCTACTGTTCCACATTTTAGGAATAATAGAGACCAACTATGGTTTATTTAGAAGTTAGTGACCAAAATGGTGAAATGAATGGGGACCATGATATCTGAAGATCCATTAAAGAAACTGTGCATGTTTATAAGAAGAAGGGAAAACCTAGGAGTATAATAGTAGAATGATACAGAAAAACAATTCAGCATTTTCCTTCTGACCCCAAATGATTGAATTACAACCATAAATAAAATTGTAGAAAGGCAGATTTAGACTTGGCATTAGGGAAAATAAACAAAAAATAACAATAATTAAAACTGTCTGAAGATGGAATGGACTGAATTAGGGGAAAAGGTGGGTTCCCCCTCAAGGGAGGTCATAAAAGAAAGTCTGTGTGAATACTTGTCAAGGATGATGTAATAGAGATGCTTGAAAAATTAGGGACAGAACTAGAGGACCTCTGAAGACCTCTTTCAGTTTTTACATTCAATGTTCCAATGGATATTGATGGGAAAACTAAGGCTGAGAATGAGGATAAGAGGTTTGGTGGCATTTTCTGTCATACAATAAGAATTATAAAGTACCTACTATGTCCTAGGCACTGTGCTAAGTACTAGGGAAACAAGGATAGGCAAAAAGGCATTCCTAGCTTTCAGGAATCTTATAGTCTAATGAAAGAACACAGAATGTAGAGTTAGAAGACCTGACTTCTAGTCCTTTCTGCAATTCAATAGCAGCATGATCTTTGTTTCTTCATATATGAAAAAGCAAAATTTTTCACCCTACCTTTGACTCAAGGATATTGTGAATTTCAAATGAAATAAGCTATATGAAAATACATTACAATAACAAATGCTTATATAAATGCACAATCAATCCTCAACTTTTGCAGAGATAACATTCCTAGAAAATGTCACAACAGTCGAAAACAGAAATGTTAATACATTGAACCTACAGCGAATAAGGAGCTAGGTTTTCATGACTACCAATAATTATAATCTTTTGCTAGGGGTTGCTGATATAATTCTGGTTCTGCATATAATTCTTTATAACAAAACATTAATTGGGTACTTCCCTAATACAGTAACCATGAAATAATCCATAAAATTCAGTACACAAAATAAAATCAGTAACATGCAAAACATTTTTTCTCACCAGTTATTCCCTATAATTATATAACCTTTTGTGCTAACATCTCAGTTAAAAAATGATTTCAGACAATATTCATTTTTCATAGCACATGAAATCTACAGTACCATAACTAGTGTGCAACAAATAAAATTCTTGATATGAAAACATCTTTAAACCTGATTCTTACTTTCCACTGTGTCAGATGGTAGTGGGAGGGCATTGTACCATGTAACATATGGTCAATTCATTTACACCAAACTGCTGGCTGACAGGGCTATAGATATTCTGGTATGTAGATTATCTTACACTTTTATTTTCTTACTAAGCCACATCACTGACTGTATGTTTGGGCTTAGAGGCCAAAAAACTTGCACTATGCTTTGGAGGGCATCATTGAAACAGAAAATTTAAGTTTTAAAAGTGAAAAATGAAAATGTGTAATGAATGAAAAGAAAGGTTTTTACAACAATAGGACAAACAAGATTAATGAAGCACTTTATAAGATATGAGCCACTCCACAAACTTGTACACATAGCACCTCTCTTTTTTTTTTCTCTACTGTACATGGCTGCAGATGTGTGGGGTTACCAATGGGAAAGGGAAAATGAAGTTACTAATAAACTCTCCAGAATGCTTGAAGTTGCAAAAGTTAAATTGGTGATGTTGAGGATTGACTCTATTAGTATTAAGTGATTGTCAAGATCACCTAGCTCATCTGTGGCTTTATCTCTCTGTTGTAGCAGTAGGGAACTGGGAACCGGTCAATACAAAGAAACCTCCACTGATTAAAATCAAGTCTAGAGTGGACCTGCTACAATAAAGACTTCAGTACTGGAACAATAAGCAATTAATTAGAGATTTAGCCTTTTCTGCTTTTTATTGTAGCAAATGAGATGATCTTTGTAAAGTACTTAGCATAGTGCCTGGCACATAGTAGTTGTTATATAAATATGTATTCTCTTCCCTTCCCCTTCTCCCTTGTAGTGCTATTTTCTTTCTGATTTCTATTTCCCTATCTAGATGATAAACTTTTTAGGGCAGGGTCTTAAATTTCCTTTTACCCTCAGCACCTAGTCTGGTGCCCTATTTAGAGTAATCTTTCATCAGGTATTTATTGATGATAACAATCCTGAGATCTGATTTAATTACTTATGATTTTTCTATGGTTACTTATAAAATCATGATTATGATAATAAAAGATTGCACTTATTTAATGCTTTCTAGTTTGTAAAATGAGCCATTCATATTTAATATTAGAAAGAATCATTTAAACTTTACAATGAACCTTCTTATAAGGCAGCTAGGTAAGTAGGTGTCATAATGGATAGAGTACTGAGACTGGAATCAGGAAGACCTGAGTACAAATTCAACCTCAGATACTTTATAGTTGTGTGACTCTGGGCAAGTCACTGCAAAAATCTCTTTCTGCCTGTTTCCTCATTTTTAAAAGGAGAATAATAGCACCTACTTTCCAAGGTTGTGGTGAAGATCAAATGAGATATTTGTAAAATACTTAGCACAGTGTCTGGCATATAATAAGTGCTTAATAGATGCTTGTTTTCTTAATAAATGTTTATTTCCTTGTACTAGTGCTCCTTGACAATGTTCTAAATTACTTTGCTGAAGTTCTGAAAATTATAATTCCTTATGTGTTAAAGTGATATCTAATGCATCAAAACATTTGGTGTCAAGTACTAAACCAGAGATTTTTATTATAAGATGTCAGAGTTTCCAGTAGCTACTGCCTGAGCTGATCTTGTGCATAGGTAGAAGGGGGAGTGGGTAGCCAATTAACATGATACAGTTTCAGAACAGGAAGAATGATCCATAATATATTAACATAATTTAATTGAAGTGCTTTTTATTTTTCAATAAGGACATCTCAAAGGGGAATATTTTAACACATACAGAATAAGGTATACATTGAATTCAATTCAATTCACTAAGCATTCATTAAGGGCCTCACACTGTGCTAGGGGACAGGGATAAAAAAAATGAAACAGCCATAAGTTTCAAGGAGTGTACATTCTATAGTATAAAACCATATATATGTGTATGTGTTGTGTGTGTGTGTGTGTGTGTATACACATAGATGAATAAATTTTAAAATATAGACACATTCATGAACACATATGATTGCAGTGAACATGAGACATCATTGATATAGAAAATTCCTATTTATGGAAGGAATTTCATAAATGCAAATATTTTGCAATTACTCATATAGCTAGTATATGCCAGAAATAGATGTTGAATACAGTTCTCTCTCTTCAAGGCCAAACTACTTTATTATAAGAAAAATACATATGAATTAAATACAAAATAATTTCTGGGAAGGGTCATAGTAACAACTGGGAAGATTAATAAACATTTGAGCTTCCAGAAAAAGGGGATGGGAGAAATAGGTTGCACAGAATGAGTAAAATTATGAGAAAAAGGAAGACTAGGGGTACCCGTTGCAAATTTTACCTTATTTACAATATTGCAAGGGGATGGATCTGACTTCACAATAACAATTAGTATTTCTATATAATTTTAAGACTTTCAAGGGGCTTTCTCCTCCAAAACTCTGTGAAACTGGTAGTGCAAGTATTATCATTGTAACCATAGCTGAGATTTAAGGAGGCTAAGTAATGTTCCTGCAGTAACATAACTAATTAAGTGTAGAAGGCAGAATTTAAACTTAAATTTTCTGACTATAAATTTAATGGCTTTCCCACTAATCCCTGCTCTCTCCTTCTTAACGAAACTTTCTCTTTCTGAGTGGCAATGTTCCATTAGGCACAGCTTTTATCCCTGTTTCAAACTAAATAAAGATGATTGAAAGTGAATTATTTGAAAGTAGTTCACTTATTAGACCACACTGTGATTCCTCTTGAGACAAAACATTCATATGTGAGACACCTGAAAATTCTAGGAACTGAAATCACACAGTCCTGATCTTCCAAACTAATAGCTTATAAAGCAAATTACAAATTTCTCTAAGCTTTAGAAAGTTCTGGCTCTGGAGTCATGAAGTCTTGGGTTCAAATCTACTTCTGATTCTTACTACCTGGGTGATTTTCAGAAAGCCACTCAACTTTTTCTGCCTTAGTTTTCCAACCCTAAAATGAAGGAATTGACTAGATGGCCTCTGATATTTTTTTCAGTTCAAAGTTTGTGGGGCTATGACCTCAAACATTTTCCTTGCAATTATTTTGAGCAGCAGTTGGCAATAAATACACTCATCCCCATTTTTACAGAGGAGGAAACTGGCATAGGAAGAAACTGACACTTAAAATGGTTGTGACAACTCATAATCAAATACGTATTAAATTGGAGAACCCATGCTCCAAATTCAGGTCTTCTAAACTCTAAACCCAGTGTTTTTCAAATGATACTTCAATGCATCTCCAGAATACAAAACACACCTTACCAAATTTTCTCTTTCAAACCCTGCCCTGATATTCATAAACATTTTACTTGTAGTCAGTAGCTTCAAAATGTTGTGCTGTCTTCCTTGTATTTGGAGCAAATTTTGTTACTTTTAAAATGCTTCATTGATCTTTTTTTTTGGATATCATTTGCCGGCATTTTGTCCTACATTTTCTCCTACCTTTTACCCTCCCCCAACCTGTGGCAAAAAAGTTCAGTTATGCAAAACATCCTAACATATTGACCACATCTAATAGCATATGCAATATTCTGTACTTGCAATCTGCTACTTCTCTCCTGAGATGAAATAGGTATGTTTCATCGTGAAGCCTCTCAAATAAAGATTAACTACTCCAGTTCTCTGAATTCTGACAACTTTCAGTATCATTTTCCTTCATGTTATTTTGCCCATTTTGAATATTGCTCTGTATCAGTTTATAGTTTTCCCAAACTTGTCTGATGTGTTCATCCATGTTACAAATTACAGTGCAATAATATTCTAGTATGTTCACATACCACAATTTTGTGAGCCATTTTACAATCAATAATTACCCCATTTTGTTCCAAGTTATTTTTCTTCCCAAGTGAGTCTTTGAAACAAAGAATTTAAACTCGAAGGAATCTTAGAAGCCATCTAGTTCAATTCCTTCATTTTTCAGATCAAGAAAATAAACTTAGAAAAGTAAATTGACTAGCCTATGGTCACTGGTAGACAGTCAACGAGCTTTTATAAGTGTTTTCTATGGACTATTCATGGCTAAGCATTAAGAATACAAACGCAATTAAAAAAAAAAGATAGCCCAAAAGATAGCCCAAGGATTGCACATTCTAATGCAGGTAGACAACACATAAAAAGAAGCTGAAAGGGGTAGAATGAATTACTCAGCCTGGGGCATTATAAATCTGGATTATAGACAGGTGAATAATTTAGATAAGCATTTATATAGTGCCTATTATATGCAGGCTAAGCACCTAAAAAAATCCACTATTATCTCATTTGATCCCACCAACAATCTACAAAATAGTGTTATTGCACTATTTTACAGCTGAGCAAAATGAAACAACAAGAGGTTAAGTGACTCACCCTGGTTCATACAGCTAGAAAGTGTCTGAGGCCAGATAGGAACTTTAATCTTCTGGATACCAGAACCTGTACTCTTTCTATTCACTGTGCCATCCAATCAAAGGGAGGAGATTTAGGGGCAAAGATATTATTGAAGTGTGAATTTGGGGACTGAAGTGATTCTGTAAGATGAATTTGCTGGGGGCATTATGAAAAAGTTGAGAGTATAGCATAATGAATTGTAAGTGGCAGAGCAAAGATTCAAACCTAAGTCCTTGGACTGCAAGTCCAGAATTTTTTCTATTGTATCACATTGTTTTTGAACTGAAAAAAAATATTTGAAAGGGTCTTCGAATGTATTGACTTATGGAGACTTTTATTGGAGAATAATGAACACATAATTTTCATCAAGTTTTGAAGGCCCACTATGTTAGTGAGTTGCTTGGTAGAATAGGCTACAAGAGTTCAGAATCAACAAGCCAAAATTATCTTCTTCCTAGATGATCAACTGATAGATAGACCTCCTGAAACTGGATTGGCCAAGTCTAAAATTTGCTTTGGAAGTTTGTGTTGTCCTCTGTTTTCCTTGTCCTTGACAGGGTATTAAGAAAGAAAATCAAAGCAATTGGCTTTGCACATTCTTTTTACAGAAAATGTTTCCAAAATAGACACTCATTAAAGTTCAGTATCCTTATACTCACTTCAATTAGTTCTAATTAGTCCCTCCACGTACACAAATATTAAAGCAAGAATAATGGATATTTGAATATAAGGAAAGAGTTTCCAAGGACTCAGCAGTCTGTTTTTCCACAGTGGAGATTTTTAATGATCTTTCATAGGTATGTTTGCTTAGTGTAGCTTGTGGAACTAGAAGCAAGATTTCATAGAGAAAGACACATCAGTTGAGAGTTTATTGTTTATTTCCCCTTCTCTTAATAATACTCATGCCTGTTTTTAATTTGTCAGCAGTAAAGTGTTTGAGGATTTTGTCCACTGCCATTTGATTGTTCCAAATACCACAGTCAGCATATCAATGCAATGTGCCCTGCTGGAGAGGACAGAGGGGGAAAAATGTCACTGTCTATTTAAACACCTGCACATTTAGATAGGCCCTAGGCATTATTACCATATTGTAAGAATTCCATCTCCAAGATGAGTCAAATGTGATCTTCTCCTCAATGGCTTTTATTCTGACCTAGAATAAATCTTAAACCTTGCACAAAGGCTGAGATAGCAGATGCTTTGTTAATCAAATAGGAAGAATGTAGGATTTTTAATGTCATAAAAAATGCATCCTTATTTCTGAGAGACTTACCAGAGTGTAAAAATGTCTCTCATTCATTCTTTCACTGCTGGACATGGTTTAGCATGACCTCCAGCATCACCTCTGTGGACCACTAACTCTCTGAGTGAAACAGGACAATGGTTTTCAACTCTGACTAAATCCTCATCTTTAATAAGGAATAGAGCGTTTTTTTTTCTAGTGAGGCACTGAAATATTTCTTCAGCTAATGTTGAGGAAAGAGGGATTCACAGATTTTTCTCTCTTCTTTAGAATGATGTAGACCTATACTTTCACTTAGTCTTTATTATGATTTAAATTTATTTCCAGGGAAATACCACAATTAAAAATGACATCTACATTTTTATCTTTCTTTTCTCCTCCATCAGCATCCCTTCATTCCTTTTTTTCCTTCATAACATAATCTGTTCTCAGGAAAGGTACTCAAAATTGTTCACAGCGATAACTAAATGTAGAAACCCCAAGGCTTAAAGTCTCATCATTCCTAGGAATTTACAGTTTCATCACTTAACAAAGTTTTAAGCTAAAGTAATGAATATCTAAATGGAATTTCAGACATCAGTGAATATGGTAGTAATAAATTTTATTCAGCAGAACAATAATGGAATTCATAAATCATACTATATAGGAAGTTTGTTACCTTATCTGGCTACACATAAGGCCATCTTCTACCATGTCAGGACATTTAGAATGCCTTCCATTGTTCTTTGGTAGAGAAAATCAATGACTCTGGAGTCAGAAGACCTGGGTTCAAATCCTACCACTGTTGCTTACTACTATCATAAGTAGTTTTATGACAAGGAAGGAAACAGTCTGAGATATGTCATTTGTTAGCAAAGCATGCAGTTTACAGAATAAATTTGGTCCGGGATCCCCTCAGTAGGTACAAGGGCACAAAGATTTTTATAGTTAAGTACAATTACTATCTTTAACAGTTATTATTTTTAGATTTAGGGACCTTTCCATAGCTTGAGAACTCTAATTGGTTGCATCCAACTGCATCTTGCAAAACAGTTGGTGCTACAATAGTAAATGACTTCCCCCAAATTATGTGATTTACCAGAAAACTAATCTTAATGAAGGAAAACAAGACTCAGCTCCACCAATTGCACAAAATATCAGCAATGATACAAAATGGAGTCTACTTGGTTCTCCCAATTCCCTTGTTTGATCCATGGAAGGGTTAACCATTCATGGATCACTATCTATTTTGCTAATTCTATAAGATTTTTAACATGGTCATTGTCAACAGAGCCCACTAACATAAACCTCTTTGGGGCTTGTTTGGGACAGGTTTTAATGCAGCAACTAATGTGAAGTCTAAAAAGAACTATAAGTGAGAGGGCAATAAGGGCCTATTTACCAAGGGTTGCTACCAGGCCATTTCCCTGAAGCCAAGTGAACCAAGAAGAGGGATTCAACCGGGGTCACCTGGGGTAGATAGTTGTGTTTTTGCTATAACTTCTTGAATTGACTAAAGGCTCATCACAATTTGCCCTGATCAGTTAATATAGGAGCAATAAGATTAATTAATCATAGCACAGGCCCCTCCTTGTGAAGCTGTAACAAGGTCTAAGAGCATATGGTTTTGTAAGACTATTTGTGCTAAAGAATCTACCTCAATTTGGAGGGAGGAATTTGAATCGTGACCTGGGTGAATTTGTTATTTTTTTTTAAATTTTTTTTTAAATTTGCTTATTTCAAGTTTCCTAGCACCCTGATCTAATGCAGAGACCTCAATATATGAAATGAGAAACTAGAGGAACTTCATCCCCTTTCCACATTGTTTTACACCATTTTAGATTATAGCCACATCCCACTAGCTTTGTAATTTTCTCTCTCTCTCTCTCTCTCTCTCTCTCTCTCTCTCTCTTTGAGTTTAAACTTCCATTCACCCAGGTTTCTGAAAAATTTCTTTCCCAGCAGTCCAATTAAATGATTATAAACTGATTCTGGTTGTGTCAAATATGTGATCCCACATGTACCAAACTAATTTAGGGGAAGGGAGGAATAAACCTTATCACCACAAGAACTGTCCAAGAGTCACTAGTCCTCAAATGCCTTCAGATGGAGCTGATAGCCATTTGTAGATAGTTTATGTGTTCCTGACCAGCCCAGAAAGTTCTTAGCAGGGTGATAGCCAACAGACCAAAAGTTAATATTAAAATTATTGATTGTAGTACCACTTAATGCCAGATTGTCAACAGAAACATAATATTGAATAGTCTTGTTATTGGAGGTGGTGCTGTACATCAGTAGCACACAGCAAATAGTCTCTTTGAGTGACATTAAGAAACTGAGCAGTTTGAATAAAATTCATTACATCACCCAGATCCAAAATGGCATTAATCCCTTCCTTCCCCTTAACACGTATTGGGACCATAGGCAAGGGGAAGAATGAATACAGGTTGAATGATATGCTGACTCATAGTCTGTGGTGGAATCATTAACTGTATAAAGTTATCAATTTTTTTCTAATTCAGCAAAGGCAATAGCATGGGGAGCTGTCCAGTATTGTCATTTATTAGCTGTGTGACCATGAGCAAATACTTAGCTCTGTTTGCTTCAGTTTCTTCATGGGTAAAATGACCTGCAAGAAATGGCAAACCCCTCCAGTATCTTCACCAAGAAAACCCCATATGGAGTCATGCAGAGTCAGACATAACTGAAAATTGACTGAACAATTACTCCATCTCCCTAATGGGAAGGGCAATCCATGGGTCAAAGTCCTGCTGATATAGATGATGGCAAACCAAACATCCACGAGTCCCAATAGCTTTTAGGTCATATAAAGTGTGATCTACTCCACCATGAAGATTGCTGACAGCATTAAGTCTTTTCCAATCCTCCTGATAGGAGTAGATGGGGAGGACAAGGATTTAAAAGGAACAACACAAATCAGATAGAAAAAAAAAGCATTATAAAACAGTATGGCGAGGCAGGTTTCATTTGGGAATAATGTAACAAAGAAGCTCTTTCTCCTATCTTGATTGTGTCAAGAGTGATCAGTAATGCTTGGAATGGTTCTTCTCAAGTGGGTCGAGTTTCGCTGAAAATTCTTGATGTGGATCTTCTCTCTCAGGTAAAAGTCATGTAGTGAAAAGTCTAAAGGTCCAGTCTGTACTGTCACTCCCATGTCATGGAATACTCACAGCCTAGTTTGTAGTTCCTGTATATAAGAAGCAAAAATGGCATCTATTCCTAAGAGATTTGTTGTTGTTGCTGTTGTTTGCCCTTCATTCTCAAAGAGATGTATGTACTAGGGGAAAAGGTCTTGCTTGAATGGGGGTGGGGAGTAACCAAAAAACATTTCAGAAGGAGGCATATGAAATTCCCCTCTTGGTCTGCTGTGCAGATAGAACAAAGCCAGAGGAAGAACCTCGGGTCACCTTAGATGGATTTTAGCATAAAACTTGCCAATCATGGTTTTAAGCTTCTTGTTTATATGCTAAACCTAACATGAATGCTGGGGGTAATAAAGTCGGTGAAATTTTGGCACCACTCAGGCAAGAGTAAATGTGGAATAGGGTAATATCTTTTGACTCATGCATAAATTGGATTTAAGTGAGGCAGAGTTGCACAAAATTGTAGGCCTCACTCTTTCTTTTAGAGTCATTGGAATCCAGTGGCAAGACAAATGTCAAGACCACTGGTGATGACCCAGGATGCAGTGAATGACCATGGCATCTTTGATGGCTAACCAAGTTCTAAGTGTTCCACATATTCTCCTTCCACCACCATTATGACCCACTAAAAAAAAAATGTTCATATCTTCCTATTCTGTTATGTCTTCACGTACTTGTGGTAGACAGCTCCCTAATTCACTTACTGGTTTGAGACCCCTCAGTCACTGTCAACCTAACTTAGTTGATCTGTTGGAATGGTTTACTCTGGTGTTGCTGCTGTTCCTGCTGCTGCTTTTTGGAGGTTACAGGTAAGACTTAGGTGGCAGGTAGACAGAAAATGTAGAAAACAGACCTGAAAAATGGCTCCAAGCCCTCAGAGCAGGGGTACTGTCTTTCTTAAACATCCATATACCTCAGCAAGAAAGGATATTGTGGAATCAATAAAGGTGGTGCCTCTATCAGAATCAATGCAGGCCAGAGGGCCAAAGGGATGATGCAGGGTACAGTCTCTTTCAAGAGAATCTTGGCAAACTCCCCAATTGATAAATGGTCAAAGGATATGAACAGACAATTCTCAGATGAAGAAATTAAAGCCATCTATAGTCATATGAAAAAATGCTCTAAATCATTATTGATTAGAGAAATGCAAATCAAAACAACTCTGAGGTACCACATCACACCTATCAGATTGGCCAACATGACAAAACAGGAAAATGATAAACGTTGGAGAAGATGTGAGAAAATTGGAACACTAATACGTTGTTGGTGGAGTTGTAAAATGATCCAACCATTTTGGAGAACAATTTGGAACTATGCCCAAAGGGCTACAAAAATGTGCATACCCTTTGATCCAGCAATAGCACTTCTAGGGCTATATCCCAAAGAGATCAAACAAATGGGAAAAGGACCCACATGTACAAAAATATTCATAGCAGCTCTTTTTGTGGTGGCAAAGAATTGGAAATTGAGAGGATGCCCATCAATTGGAGAATGGCTGAGCAAGTTGTGGTATATGAATGTAATGGAATACTATTGTGGTATAAGAAAAGATGAACAGGCTGACTTCAGAAAAACCTGGAAAGACTTCTATGGTCTGATGCTGAGTGAAGTGAGGAGAACCAAGAGGACTTTGTACACAATAACAGCCGTGTTATGCGATGACTAATATTGTTAAACTGAACCCTTCTCAGCATTACAAGGATATAAGGCATCTCCAGAGGCCTCAGAATGGAAAATGCATTCCACGTCCAAAGAAAGAACTATAGAAGTGGAATCACTATCAGTTATTTTTACCTTCTGTTGAGTTTTCTTTCATCTTTCTGATGGTTCCTCCTATTGGTTTCAATTTTTACTTACAACTTCACTAATGTGAAAATATATTTAATAGGAATGCAAATGTAAAGCCTATATCAGATTGTGCACCATCTTGGAGAGGGTGGAGGGAGGAAGGGGGAGAAAAATTTTCAACTGAAAAGCATATGGAAGTGACTGTTGATAAATCAATAAATTAATAATATTGAAAAAAAAGAGAATCTCGGCAACAAATTTAGCTATAGCCCAGGAGCCAGGAAGGCACTCTACCCATCAATTGAGTTGGTCAACAATAAATAGATGGACTTTAATATTATCAGACATAGCCATAAAAATAAAATCCATCTTCAAATGCTCAAAAGCTAAGAGGTACCTACAGTAGGCAACAGCACAGAAGACAAGCTGATTAAATGACTGTTGAGTGGGAAAGGAGTCACTCACAAGGTAGGTATGGGGAGTGATTCCTGGGGCAACATAAACCCTCCTAATGAAGTCCACAATCATTTGTGCACCAAAACAAACTCTTGTATGAACAGATAGACATACCTGGTGATATGAACAGATAGACATACCTGGTGATAGAAGCTCTAGGGTAGGAACAGTTTGCCTTCCATAATGACCCAGACACCAACAGCCTGTTGAGCTCTTTGCAGCCAAAGCCTCCCAACCACATGACAGACACCAAATGCATGCCACAAGTGAATATAGATTATGACACTTTTTCCATTGACAAAGTAGCATTCCTAAATAAGGTCCACAAGCTCAGTTGATTGTTAGAGGGTTAGAGTGCAGAGAGTTAGAAGGCAGAGAGATTGCCCCAATGATGTAATGGTTAGAGACCATGGCAACACCAGTATGAAGACATCTCATAAAAGAAGACCCTTCCTTTTACAAAATCATCATCATCATCATCATCATCATCATCATTATCATCATCATCATCATCATGATTTTGCAATGGGTGTCAGAGAGATATTGTGGGGTTTTTCAGTCATGCCCTCTACAGAGGTACAGCAATGTTATGGCTCCCTAACACTGGAAAACTGGGGAGCAATGTGATAGGACTAAGGATGGCACATTGCTTGAAAATGACATTTTTTTTTCTCAGCAAAATCACTTCATATTTGGAAAGTGTATGGTCAATAAAAAACCTAAGCTTGATTTTGAAGTAGGAGAGCTTTAGTCTCCTGGGCACAATGCACATAAAGGGGGCAACAAAAAAAGAACAGTAATGTCACACAGCCCATAGGCAAGGCAGAACACCAGCAGCCACAACATCAAGCTGAACAGAATAACAAGCCACTGGATGTGAAGCAGGTTCAAATGTGTGGGTCAGGACACCAGAAGCCACTCTCCTTCATTAATTTACAAAGAGAGTGAAGGGCCTACTGTCATTTGGGAGTCCCAATGCAAGGGCTGACAACAAGACCTTTTAGAGATCTGAAAGGTAGAGAGGTATTGCTGTTCAAGCTGCAAAGGTCTTGGAAGTCTTTAGTCAGAGAAATAAGGGGTTTAGTGATCTCATTGAAGCATGGAATCCACTGTTCATGATATCCAGCTCTTTTGAGGATGATATACAGTTATTTTTTGTTTGTGGGCACAGACATCTTCTATAAGATCTGAGCACACCTAAGGGAAACAGAGCAGGTACCAGCAGATAAAATGAAATCAAGATACTTTGGCTGTGGAAGACACCACTGAACTTTTGGTTCAGTGACTTTGTGGCCCTTATGATGAACTTGAAGAAGAAGATAACAACTGTCATCTTGACAAACCTCAACACTGGGTACTGCTAGTAGGAGGTCCCCGATGTATTGGATTACAGACAAGTCCTTGAAAGTGATGAAAGCTGCATCTTGCTGTAGTATTTGAGAAAACAGGGCAGGATTTTCTATGTGCCCTTGAGGCAAATGAATCCATATTCACTGTGTGTTATTCAAGGTGAAGACAAACAGACCCTGAATGTCTCAGTGAATTGGAATGCTAAGAAAAGCTGGGTAAAGATCTATCATGGTAAAACAGGTAGCCTCACTGGGAACTGAAAAAATTATGGTAGCAGGGTTGGGCATTATTGGATGCCTGGATATAACATGAGCATTGATAAGTGCATAAATCTTGTACACAGCTATAAACAAGTTTGCTATCTAGACCTAGCTTAGTTTTCTTAACAGGAGTATTACAAGGAGATTTACATGGAACAATAATACTTTAATTCCTCAGAGTCAATAATGGGTATAAATACCTTCAGTGCCCTCCTTGGACAAAGGATATTGAGGAATGGATAATAGAGGACCTCCCTTAGTCTTGATGCTGATGGAAAGCAGATTTTAATAATCCTACATCTGAGGATAAAGTTGCTCATAGAGAATCGGGGATGTCTGATGAAATACTTGGATTATCATGAGAGATCTCTTGGGAATTTTGAATCAATATGGGGAACAAAGAGAGGGAGTCCTCAGAGAATTGCAAAGATGAGATTCCTTGGCAGAATAGGAAATGATACTCTGAAGTTTATAGAGGAGGCCTCACCCCAATAAATTTTGAGGGGATTTGGACATGAGGGGGAAGGAGTGCACAACAGAAAGGAGACCAATGGATGCTATGTAATGAGGTAATTTTGGAACACTGAAGTTTTGTCCAGAGATGTATTATTACATAATCTGTCATAAAAATAGTTACAAATTTCATTTTCTTCTTAAATTGTGTCTTGGAATTTCTTCAATTTTCAGAGTGGATGGCACAAGCCTCCATGCCTCTAATTAAAAACTATAGAGTGTTGAGGCAGCTAAGTGGTGCAGTGGATAGAGAACCAGCCCTGGAGTCAGGAGGACCTGAGTTCAAATTCAGCCTCCCACATGTAACACTCATTACCTGTGTGACCCTGTGAAAGTCACTTAACCCCATCACTTAGCAAAAAACAAACAAACAAAAAACCATGGAGTGAAGTAACCTGGCATAATTAACAGAATTGTTGGGGTTCTACTGTGGGTCTTATAGTGACCAATTTGGGAGGACTGCAGGGGTAGCTCCCCATCTTCTTCTGTTGGATATTGCTGGTTAGAAGCTTCAATAATAGCAATTCTTTCATTGGAGGAGAATAATATTTCTATTAGTTCAACCATTTCTCATCAGATGGCCTGAAATTGGATTATAACCACTCCTAGGTCTTCTCCCTTCTCCCTTCTCAAGGTAGAAAGATCAGAGGAACTGAAAGGCTGATGATTCTAATCGTGACCATCTGACTAGGCTATGCTAGATTATGTACTAGCCTTTCTTGAAGAGGGAAAACATCAGCTGTGGGCCCCTCTTGCTAAAGAGAAATTCAATCGTTAGTTAATTTAGGAGGAGAAAGACGGCGGCACAGAGAGCAGGAAAGAAGTAGCAATAGTAGTAGAAGAAGGAGGAACCAAAAGGAAGTGCAAAAGTGCAGGAGAGGGAGCAGGCAAGATAGAATACAGGTTTATCAAGGAAGTATGATCTGAGCCAAAGAGGCTCAGGACAGGTGCCTGATTTGAAAGCCACTATAGCCCCCTGCCTTTCTCCTCCCAAATGTTGTTTTCACTTACAGTTGAGGATGAGTGACAAGAGATGCTTCATGTGAGAGTGTGGCAAGAAATGAAGGCAAGAATGCTTGTTGGACTAAAGGCTGGGTAGATAGCCAGCCTTTGATTATATGCCTCTGTTTCCTTTGTCACCCATCTAGACCTTGAGGAAGGGTGTGTCTGGAACAAACTAAGACATAGAATTTTCTTTTCATATGGAATATCTGAGAAATAAAATGAAGTACCTTAACACCAGCCACCCCAAATGCCCCTGCACACACACACACACACACACACACACACACACACACCCCTCTTATGTTTACTTGAAGGAAATAATTAACTCAGTTTTCTATTCTTTAAGTTTGTTCATAATCCCTGGTTTGCTTCTTCTTTAAAGCTGAATTACTACAGCTATAAACTTATAACTACCTCAGAGGCATGCATTTCAATATTTATAAGTAGAGAGTTGTAAAAAAGGAGAGTGCCTGGATTGAGTATGAAGGATCCAATGACTTGTCCGTACATCTGAATCATGACTGGGAACTTAAAAGCAATATGAGAAAAATAATTTTCCATTCATTAAATTTCTCAAAACAGATTTAAAAAATTCTACCTATTGTCTGTTTTTGTCCTTTGGCTCTAAAGCAAGGCAGTCACCTTTGTTGCCTGATCAGGATAATTATTTCTCTCTCTCTCTCTCTCTCTCTCTCTCTCTCTCTCTCTCTCTCTCTCTCTCTCTCTCTCTTTCTCTCTCTCTCTCTCCCTGCCCCGAACCAAACTCCAAGAAAGTGCAGAGAAATCATTCTGTGTTAATAGAACCCATGACCGTGAGAAGAGAGAATACGATGTATATAGTGGCAGTAGAAAATGAACATCTGGTGCCAGCAAGTGATGTCAACATTCATCTACACACTGGTTGGTTTTACCTCTACAACACTCCATAAATTTGATCCCTTTCCCCCCTCCCACACACGCATAATTGCCACCCTTGTGCAGGCCATGATTGCTACTTTCTTGGACTGTTGCAAAAACCTCCCAATAGGTTTCCATGCCTCAAATCTTCTCCATCTCCAATCTGTCCTCTACTCATCTATGGAAATGATATTTTTTGTTGTTGTTTTGTTTTGTTTTGGTTGGGCAATGGTGGTTAAGTGACTTGGCAGGGTCACACAGCTAGTAAGTGTTCTGTGTCTGAGTCCAGATTTGAACTCAGGTCCTTCTGAATCCAGGGCCAGTGCTCTATCCATTGGGCAACCTAGGTGCCCCTCAAGTGATAGTCTTAAAGAATAAATCTGTTCATCTCGCACCATTGTTCAGTGAATTCCAATGTCTTCCTCTTACAGATAGATACCCCTCTGTTTGGCATTTAAAACCCTTCCATACCCTCATCTAGACTCCCTTTCTAAGATTATTGCCAATTTCTTAGATTTTTGTAGAGTCTTCCACATATGAGTTTCAATCGTCTGCCCCAAATTTTGCACATCCTTGGAATGTACTCCCTCTCTACATTTTCCTTTTAGTATCCTAAATCTCTTGGATTATTCAATGCTGCTGATCTTTCAAGCTTCTCTCCTAAATCCTTTCTCCCTTTCCCAGCCAAATTTCTTGGAAAAACTGACAACACTCATTTCCATCATTTCTTTTCCTCTCATTCATTTTTTCAGTCTTTGTAATATGTCTTCTGATCTCATCTGTCAAAATATTTTTCCCAAAAGTTGGCAATGATCTCCTAGTTACTAAACTAGATTTTTAAAGTCCTCATTTTATACCTTCTCTGTTGCGTTTGAAGTTATTCACTTTGATTCTCTTCCTACCTATCTCATTGATCCTTCTCAGTCTCCTTGCTTACTCATCACTCATGTAAAATGTTTTAACAGTGGATTTCCCCCAAACTTTGCCCCAGACCCTATTCTCTTTATGCAATTTCTGTCTTGGTAACCTCATTAAATCCCTGGGGATTAGTTTTTCATATATATGCCATTGATTACTAGATATATGTGTTCAATTCTAGTCTCCCCAATGAGCTTCAGTTCCATTACACTAATTTGGACACTAATTGGACAATTTCAAAGTGGCTTTCTGGAGACATCTCAAATTTCTCTTGTGTAAAACTGAACTCATCTTTTGTTTAAAATGTCTCCCTCTTCCAAGCATCTCTATTTCTGTCAAAGGTACCACAATCTTCCAATCTTCCACATTCATAGACTGAGTTTTCCTCACCTCTTCGTTCTTCTTTACCTCATCTACCTAATCAGTTGGTAAATCTTATTTCTGCCTCCACAATAAATCTTGTATCTGACTCTTCACTATTCACACAGCTACCACCTTGTCTTAGGCCTTCCTTTGTCACTTATTTACTTAAATTTTTACAATTAAAATGGCCTCCTAATTGGTCTTCCTAACACTAGTCATCCCCATTCTAATCTACCCCTCATACAGTCTCTAAAGTGATTTTCTTTAACTTAGATATTTCCATGTTACTTTCCCTACTCAATAAACTCCAAGGAATTTATACCATCTCTAGGATAAACTAAAACTCTACTTTGACACATAAATTCACTCAAAACTTGGCCCCACTCTATCTCTTTATCTTTAAAATACACCATTATCTTTCTTACTCTATATGGTGCAGCTAAAATTACCTTCTCTCTGCTCTTAATTATCCTAAATTATTCTGTCTCCAATCTCTGTGCCTTTGCACTGTCCATCCCATTTGTGTGGAATGCATTCATACCTCACCTTAACTGAAATGTCCTCCACTATTTTGTCAAGTTGCAGCTCAAGCATCTATATATCTTATATAGTACAATCTCATACTGTTTATATATTTCTCTGTATGTAATTTACACACATAAATAAATGCAAATTTTCTCTTCAGATAATATATAAGCTTCTTGAGGGGAGAGATTGTTTCATTCTTTTCATTTGGAGAGTTAGCACCTGGGAGAGTTCCTAATGCATAGTAGGTGATTCATAACTATTTGTTGCTTGATTAAGTGCAAATCTTTAGGTTTTACCTGACTCATTGCTGAAGCTACTTCTTTTGGTCATCTTTAGGAATGGCCAATACTACCCATAGTACAATCTCTGGGGTTATAATATAGAAAGCCATCCTTAGGAATGACCATTACCATCCGTAATACAATCTCTGAGGATATAATATAGAAAGCTTGCCACCTGCTTTTTTTCCACACTTAGTCTCTCAATTAGCAAGGAGTCTGAATCAATTTGTCATGGTGTTATAGGTCTACAACAGTTTAACTTTAAAAAGGAGCATGGAGATGCTTTACTTTAACCCTTCAATTTTACCTATGAGGAGACTGAGGCCCAGAGACATCATTTAGTCCAACCTGCACACAAATGAATATCCACTATATGACATCTCCAACAAATAGCCATTGGTCCTTTTTTCTTCACTTCACTTCTTTCAAAAAAATGCTGGGCCTGTCTTCAAAGACATTATGCTTGATGGAGAGTGGTAACTAAAAAAAAAAAACAACAACCCTTGGCTTCAAGTACTTTATAGCATACTTAGAAAATAAAAGAAGGCCCCAAACAAGTGCATATAATGTAATGAGAGGAGGCAGAAAGAATACTAACAACCTGGAGAATCTTGGAAGGCTCTTTGGAAGTGGGGTAATCCAAACTGAGCCTCAGAGGAAAATTGGAATTCAAAGAGGTAGAAGCAAGGAGAAATTAATGGAGGCAGATGAAATGTCCAATTCATAAACTAACTGAATTATTTGGCTATAATGTGGAATAGTATTAAGAATAGTATTGTCACCCCTCTTATCTTCATATTTCCTACAAAATACCTAATTTCTTTTACTTCTCATGGTGCGGTGAAAAGTGTGGTAGATTTGGAGACTGAACCTGAATTCAAATCCCATCCATGTTACTTACTACTTCTGTGATCATGAAAAAAGTACCTTACCCAATTTTAATGAACTGTAATTTCTTCATCTACAAAATGAGGGGGTTAGAATAGATTGCTTTTGAAGTTTCTTCCTGATTTAAATATATGATCATTTGATTCTTGTATGCCATGATCTCAGTGTCTTTCTCCAACCACATCACTCTCTTCAGGATGCTTTATAATTTATCAGTGTTCTTCCTGAAAATTAAGCAAACCATTGACTTCACAACTTTTCCAGAGCTAATCGTGAATCAACAACTTTGAAGGTCAATATGATTTTTAATTTTGACAGTTTTGTATTTTTGCCATTGTTTGAAATTTTTAAACAATCTGGCTACTTCCTTACATTGATTTGAAACTGTACTAGCCCATTCCATAGGTTTTGGCATCATACATACTCAACCAGAGTCTATTATGTTTCCCTTTCCTTGGCGCCTTAGAAATGCCCATATCATCCTCACTTTTAAACAATAGCTCTCCAAGGCTATTGGAGTCTTTAAAATGTAAGCTCTTTAGTTCAGATATTTCATGAATACTTACTGTCTTGTGCTTTATTCACTGCAAAGCACCACATGCACTCATGCAACTATAAAAGTAATAACACTTAAGATAATAATAATTTTATATTGAGTCTCCTGAGTTATATTGTTTTTCTGGCACCGAAGTGTTTCACTAATGTGGGATGACTGCAATACCCATGGGATCTTCATGAAAATGAGATGTGGCAATCTGTATTTATGAAGCCATCCCAATGAACATATTTTAAAATAAAATAAATAAATAAGGCACTGATTTTCTTCTAAGGACAGACTATGTATTACTGAATGACTTTAAAAAGGGTGATTCTTCAGACCCAGTATGCGACTGCTGTGTTTCACAGGGAAGATTGCTTGGCAACCAGGGGGATCCATCCTTTAGAAGTCAGAGAAAGATGGCAAACGAGAGTTCTTATTTTACCCTTCATTTACTGGATCACTTTGAGTGCCTCCATTTATACATTTTCAAAATGCAGATGTGGATATTTCCCAAGCTACTTTCTAGTGATATGTAGAGTAATATAGGCATAGTGGTCTGGGGGAGGGTCACAGAAAAGAACTATTACAGAAAAAAGAGATCTTACAGTTTTATTAGCATATTAGGGTAGATAGATAAATTACCATTTTATTAATTGGCTTTTATGTGCCAGGCTCTGTGCTAGGCACCGGGGATACAAATGAAGAATGAAACAACCTCAGTTCACAAAGAGCTTATATTCTGATGGGAAGGATAATAAAGTACATGTAAAAATACATGCAGCATAAATACAAACTGAAAAAAATATAAATATAAACAAAGTAGCTAAATACAAGGTGGTTTTGGAGGGAGGGCATTAACATTTGGAGGAATTAGTAAAAGCCTCATGTAGAAGATGGTGCTTGAGATGCTTCATAAGAGGGAGACTCTCACGAAGATGGAGATTCTACGAGGTAGATATACAGAGGAAATGCATTCCAGGCATGTGAAATAGCCCATACAAATTCAAAAACAGGGGAGATAGTTAAATGTGGGAAATAAAAAGAAGGCCAATTTGGTTAGGTCACAAAGTTCAGGAAAGTAAATAATATATAATGAGGCTACAAAGACAGGTTGATGCTAGATTGGTAAGGCTTAACAGTTAAAAAGTAGAGTTTCCATTTTATTTTAGATGAAAGAGGGAGTCACTGGGGTTTATTGAGTAAAGGAGTCACATGCCTTGATCTTGCTTTAAGGAAAATTACTTTGACAGTGTCTTAGATAGGCTTTAGTAGGGAGAGACAAGTAAAGGAAACTGTTGCAGTAAGCCAGGAGAGAGGAGTTAGGAGGGAATGTGAAGGCTGTTCCAAGAAAAAGGTGACAAAGGCCTGAATTATGATAATGACTTCATGAGTAGATAGAAAGGAGCAGATGTATAAAATGGTATGGAGGTGGAATAGACTAGATTTGAAAACAGAGCTGATTTGAGTGCAGGATGAAAAGAAAAGGGTCAATGAATATCAGACTGTACACCTGGGTAACTAGAAGGATGGTGATAATCCCAACTGAAATAGCACAGAAATAGCAAAGAATGGAGAAGGGTCAAATTTATGAAGGAAGAGAATGCTTTTTGTTCTTAACACATTAACTTTGAAATGCCTATGGAATAGTGAGGTGAAGGTGTCTAGCAGAAAAGTAGTGTTGGGCAATATTGGAGAAACATGAAGGTTAGATTTGGGAGTCTTCTGCTTAGGGATGATAATTAAATCCATGTAAGCTAATAAGATCTGAGAATAAGCCTGAGAATAAGTGGTCACAGAATTCAATGAGTGAAACAGTAACTCTCAGGCACTTATTCAGATTCCACTTATTTTTATACAGATCTTACACAGACCTGGATTCCACACTTACAGTAGAATGCAAAAGGGGAGACTTTTTTTTTCTAAAGATAAGTTTAGAGAAACACAAAGTGATAGCTAACTGTATGAATGCAAGGGAATAGAGTGGAAAGAAAAATTGAAAGCCTATACTAGCACTGAAAAATTGGCACCATATTGGAATGTTTATTATTGGGTCAAACTAATTGGGGTTCATAATGATCATACTGAGTCATCAAAAATAAGTTAGTTGGAGCTTAACAAATGTATGTTACACTGAATTGAAATGGTAATCTTTGTTTAAAATTAAAGGGAACTGTATAATCCACTTGAGAAATTATTCCCATCCTAAAATGTTTAAAAATATAATTTAAAAATATTTGGGAAACTCTCAATGGTTTTCAAAGATCACAAATGCTCTCTAATGCAAAATTCCATTTTCTCAAAAACTGTATTCTTCAGGTGATATAATATGATTATCAAATATGAAACATCAAGATACACTGAGGGATTAAAACTGTAGGTCACCAAAAGAACAAGATGGGGAGTCCACGTGGGTTTATATAAGCTTAATCCTTTTAGCATGAACAAAAATAATGCATAAAATATCATATATGTAGTCTAGAAAGAACATTCTGTAATTCCTTTCTCACACCCTCTCACTCCTCAACCTGCAACAGCCTATATCACTTTCCTAAAAGGGCTCTGATGAAAGTTATTAAGGATTTCTTAATTACTAAATATAATGACTTTTCTAATTTTCATATTCCTCGATTTTTTAATTTGTATTAATTGCTATTAAAATACACTGTTGCATTGTTATCTAAATAATTGGGGCTTGAAATTTTAAAAAAAATTAAGTGCAGGCAGAGTAAAAGCAGTGACTTGCTTGAGTTCTCCCTCAAACCCCTTCAAATATCTGTAGAAATGGCTCTAAACAAATTCTAAAACAGCAGAACACGCAAAAAGACAGAGTGAAACAAATTTCCAGCCCAAGACAGACTGGATGGTTGAATAGAAAGGTATATTATGCCGGGCTGGAAGAGGAACACAGTTTGGTGTGGGCGCTCAGGCCGCAGTGAACCTGGAGCAGGCCTCAGAGGACTGAATGGCAGGGCAGCTGTGGCAGTTTCCACACTTCTCAACCCACAGACACCAAAAGTAACTTAAAACATCGGTGGGAAAAGTCTGTTTCTGCAGTGGTGAGAAAAAAGCACAGTGGGGTTCCAGCCCCATTCCCTGAGCTTGGCCCCAGGGCAGCAGCTGCCTCCTGAACTTCCAGCCCACAGACTGAGGGGGAATTGAGTGACTGATCAGAGAGGGATTTCAGGGATCTTTCTGCTGGTGCAGTATTCTCTTTCTTTGCCTGTTCGTGGATGTGGCTCACAGTTCTGGTTGGTGGTCCTGGGGAGAGGAAGAGTGCTGGTATGGTGGAGCTTGTAATGACTGTAGAGAGTAAATCCTCACAGTCCCAAGACAGAAAAGAGTGCTTGTGGTCACTCATAGAACAGAACACAGGACAAGAAAGGAGTAAACACCTTGTCATTGATCACAGCACCTTGGAAGACCTGAAAATTTACAGGTCCCTAGAAGTATCTCTGAAAACAGCTGCACAAAACCCCCGAAGCTTGGGATAGTATATTCTCCACACTGGAAGCAGACCCCTACCTTAACAAAGAGTTTATAACTCAAGTAATTGCCTGGAATCATGAGCAAGAAGCACAAAAAGAGTCAGACTATACAATCTTACTTTGGTGACAAAGAAGATCAAAACATACAACCAGAAGACAACAAAGCCAAAGCTCCTACATCCAAAGCCTCCAAGAAAAATATGAATTGGTCCCAAACCACGGAAGAGCTCAAAAAGGATTTTGAGCAGCAAGTAACAGAAGTACAGGAAAAACTGAAAGTGATGCTAAAGGAGACCCAAAAAAATACTGAAGAAAATAAGACCTTAAAAAATAGCCTAACCCAAATGACAAAACAGGTCCAAAAAGCCAATGAGGAGAAGAATGCCCTAAAAAGCAAAATTGGCCTAATGGAAAAGGAAGTCCATAAGCTTCATGAAGAAAATACTTCCTTAAAAATTAGAATGAACAATTGGAAGCTAACAACTTTATGAAAAATCAAGACACTGTAAAACTAATCCAAAAGAATGAAAAAAAGACAATGAAAAATATCTCATTGGAAAAACAACTGACTTGGAAAATAGATCCAGGAGAGAAAACCTTAAAATAATTGGACTATCTGAAAGCCATGATCAAAAAAAAAGAGCCTACATATCATCTTTCAAGAAATTATCAAGGAAACCTGCCCTGGTATTTTGGAACTAGAGGGTAAAATAAAAATTTAAAGAATCTACCGATCACCTCCTGAAAGATATCCCCAAAGGAAAACTCCTGGGAATATTGTAGCCAAATTCCAGAATTCCCAGGTCAAGGAGAAAATATTGCAAGCAGCCAGAAAGAAACAATTCAAGTATTGTGGAAACACAATCAGGATAACACAAGACTTAGCAGCTTCTACATTAAGGGTCCCAAAGGCATAGAGTATAATATTCCAGAGGGCAAAGGAGATTGGACTACAACCAAGAATCTCCTACCCAACAAAACTGAGTTTAATCCTTCAGGGTAAAACATGGTCATTCAATGAAATAGGGGACTTTAAGCATTCCAGAGGAAAAGACCAGAGCTGAATATAAAATTTGACTTTCAAACACAATACTCAAGTGGAACATGGAAGAGGTAAACAGGAAAGAGAAATCATAAGAGACTTATTAAGGTTGAACTGTTTACATTCCTGCAGGATAAGATGATATTTGTAACTCATAAGTCATTTGTCAGTATTAGGGTATTGGGAGGGGGAAAAATATAGGTATGTATACATAGATAGATAGAGGGTGCAGGGTGAGTTGAAGATGAGGGGGTGATATCTGGAAAATAAAATTAAGAGGTGAGACAGGATTATACTGGGAGAAGGAGAAAGGGAGAATTAGAATGGGGTAAATTATCTCACATGAAATAGACAAGAAAAGGCTTTTACTGTGGAGGGGAAATGTGGGAAGGTGAAAATGAATGAGTGAATCTTATTCTCATTGGGTTTGGCTTAAGGAGGGAATAACATACACAGTGGGGTATGGAAATCTATCTTACCCTACAGGAAAATAAGGGGGCAAGGGGACAAGAGAGCATGGGGTTGATAGAGGGGAGAGCAGACTGGGGGAGGGGATAATCAAAAGCAAACACTGCTGTGGAAGGACAGGGTCAAAAGAGAGAATAAAATAAATGAGGGGTAGGATAGGATGAAGGGGAATATACTTAGTTTTTCACAACTATGTAAATGTTTTGAATGGCTACACATCTATAACGTGTATAGAGATGCTTAGCTTTTCAATGAGGGTGGGTGGGGAGGGAGGAAGGGAGAAAATTTGCAACCCAGTTTTAAAAAAAACACATGTTAAAAAGAAATAAAAAGAATAAGGAAAAACAAAAGAAAATAATTAAGTGTACAATGTCCAAAGGTCAGGTGTGCCATACTTAATATTAGCAAACATTTATATAGGACTTTGAGATTTGTAAATAATTTTACAAACAATATCTCATTTTATCACCACAATAACACTGCAAGTTAGGTGTTATTACTGTCTCCATCCTACATATGAGGAAGCAAAGGAGATAAGATATTCAGTGACTTAACCCAGGGTCACAAAAAACAGTAAGTGACTAAGGCTGAATTTGAACTCTGGTTTCTCTAATTCCAGATTTGGTGCTTTAACCCCTGTGCCATCTAGTTAGGTCCAATAGTGTACATGTTGGAAAAGTTGAATGTAATAAAATATTCTATTTTAAATAAGAGGAAACTGTTTGAAAGAGATAATGTGACTTATCAAAAATGATAACTACCTAGCAAGATAGCTAGACTAGAACCTACATTATTGGGAAGTGAAGGTGATTCAATTCTTCACGGCTCAATTTCTATTCCAGTGTGCTTTACACTTAACACATTGCTTCTCTTTGATGGAAGGTTCATACCATATATGACATTATGTTCTTTATAATAGCTATCACGTGCTCAATTAGCATTTATAGGGATTTTTCCCCTATATATTAAAATTCATGAACATGTTTATTCTTACAAATTTGAGTGAATCTGATAACTTCAGCCTTCTAATTATCCTTGATTCAACCTATGTTTAACTCTCCTTAATGCTAATATGGGTGGGAAATTAATGTTTTTTTTTTTTCTGGATAAAATACAAAACTAGGGTGAGGGAGACGTGATTTAAAGTCTGGCTTTGGACATGGACTTGTTACGGGACCTTTGACAAATCATTTAGATGTCATGCCTCACTATCCTTATCTGTAAAATAGGGACAATAATAGTACCTACCTCAACTGTTGTTTTGAGGATAAAATAATATTTGTGCGGTGCTTTTCAAACCCGGATGTCCTAGATAATATTTTTGGTTGTTCTCATTCCTTCAACTAGCATTTGAACAGTGTGGCAAAGGACCTCATTATCATACTATGTAAGAGACATTTGAAAGGTAGAGACATCTTTAGCTTGGACAAGAAAAGACTTATAGCAATAGGAGTGAGGGAATCTACTATCTCCATTGAGTATTTTAAGGGATGAAGAAGTCATAGAGTAGATCTTCTTGTCCCAGGAAGCTAGAACTAGAACAAGTGAATGGAAGTTGCAGAGAGGCAGATTGCTGTTCCTTGTAAGAAAATATTTTTCTAAAAATTATTTAGTACCTTAGGCTTCCTTAGAAGGTGGTGGGTTCCCCTTCTATTAGCATCTTCAACTTACGCTTTTAGAACCATTTATTGCAATCTGTTCTTAAGGAAAGTTGGGTGATGTCTACATTGCAACATGCAGGTCTCTGAGATTTCCAACTGTGTTTCTGTGATTACTAAGATTTGTTGCTAGACATTTTTGGAGTTATGTCTTCATAACAATTAGAAATTCTAATTGTTTCTTTTTGTTCCCCAAGTCTGGAATGCTCTCCCTCCTCACCTTCAGTTCAGAGATTTCCTCATATTTTTCAAAAGTCAAATCAAACACCACTTTTTACAGTAGACCTTTTCTGATTCACCCAATTGCCAAAGCTTTCTACTTTATGGTTACCTTCCATCTACTCTGCAAATATATTACATATACCTATTGATTCAGATGTTGTCTTCCCCATTAGCATGTAAGTTCCTTGAGGGCAGGTGTTGTTCTTTTCCTTGTATGTCCTACACTAAATACAATGCTTTGTACATAGTAAGTGATTAATAAATAAATGCTTGCTGATTGATTAGTTAAATGATTTATGTATTATAAGTGTCAGGACTAGTGCCCTTTTTATAAGAATGATTTTTTTTTTCCTTTTTAGGCACATAATTAGAAGTAATGAAACCCTTAGTTGAAAGGAAGTGTGAAATCAATCTTTTCCTTACTCCCTTGCAGGAGGGACCGGTCCAGAGAAATGAAATCTCTAGTATTCTAAGTTTGACAGAAGAGGTGAAACCAGAAGTCTGGTTTACTGGCTTCTTATCTAGTGCTCTTTTCATTGTACCACATGACGTGTAACCCAGATTCTACTTTGCTTAATACAGACCTGCCTCACCAGGCTGCTGTGAACATTAGGGAGATCATATGGGTAAAGTGATTTATGTGTTAATAACCAAAACTAATTGAATGCTATCAGGATTTAGTGATGATTCTTGTTTCCGGGTGCATTTGTTGCCATAATTGCCTGGTTTTATATTAGATTTTACTTTAAAAAATGATCATTACATGTTCTTATATATGCTCAGGAATCCATCATGGACTTCATAGATTTAAATTCATTTTGCATGTAATTTTTTTTCTATAGAGGTAGGTGGACTAATAAATGCTAAATGTAGTAGAAGAATAACCCATTCATTTTTAAAAGGATATATTAATATCATCTTTGTTATAAAGCAACCTCAGTGGGTGCTTGTGTAGGCTAAAATATGACATAGTTCTGGAGAAGGTTTTTAAGAATCTTCATGTCCCTTCTCCCCCATGACTAACTTGATTTTCTCACCAGCTGTTTTGCTCATTACATTTTGACTCCTAATTTTGCTGTACTTTACCATGTGATTCTGGAAAGTATGATGGCAAAAGCTGAAACCAGAATAATTTTAGGGCTAATGAAAAATATCTCCTTTTGCTGCTTTGAAGTGTCCCATTGGAGAGACTACGAAACAACACTACCGATTGAAAACTTATTTGCTTTAACATTTCAAATTTGCATTGGGGTAGCTTAATGTGAGAGATAAGAAGAACTAATTTGTTTGGTGTGCAATGATTTATATTTTCATTTCTGGATTTTTCTTAATTTGTTCAAGATTGCTGACTGATAGATTGACTTTTTGTGATTTAGAAAAACTCATCAGTATTTCTTTGCCCTATAAAGTTATGATATTAGAGAATAATAATAATAATACATTTATATGGCAATTTATGGCTTATTAAGCATACTCCTTACAGTAATCTAATGAAGTACTTAGTATAAGTATTATCTCCCACTTTATATACATGAAAATTATGTCACAGTCTTTAAGTCTTTAAAGCAGGACTCATACTGATAAATTCAAATTAATATAACAGCTTAAGATTTAGGAAGTGCTCTTCCCAAACAGCAACCCTGTCAGGTGGGTAATACATTATTATTCCAATTCTACAGAAATGGAAACTGAGCACAAGAGATTAAATGATTTTCCCATGGTCACAAAAGTAGTTAGCCCCAGGGTAACATTCAAACTCAGCTCTTCTGATTATGTATCTGGGTCCCTTTCTACACTTCTGCATTCTCTTTCCTGTATATTCATTGTTTCAAAGCATAGTATAATAGAATATACTTGAAATGATTCATGAATTCACTAGCCTTCATTTATAAAGGGCCTAACTTTCTGGGGCATTCAATATCTCAATTAGCTGTAATTGCATTTCAGTTTTAGAGAAGAATGAGGAAAATTTCACACACACACATACGCACAAACACAGAGGTACACACACTCACACCTACAATATTTATTTTTCCTTTTCCTTCTTTCAAAAAGAATCTTCTATTATGTTTTATGCTTAACAGCGCGCACGCGCACACACACACACACACACACACACACACACACACACACACACCCCAGTTTCAGCAAGGTTGGAAAGGGCAGAAGGGTGGATGACAATGCTGAAGGGTCTTTAGATTACACGAGTACATTAGAGGACAATGCCCACTGTTTATAAAGGTAGAGGCAGTACAGATTTGAGCCCTGAACCTTAAGACAAAGATGGTAAAGCCTGCTGTGACAGCATGGGGCAGAGTGGTGATAGTGAAGAGCCTGGAGTCTAGTCATGTGATGCTGGGAAAGTCATTTAAATTCTGTCTGCCTCAGTTTCCTCAACTGTATAATGGAGATAATAAATGATTGTTGGGATAATCAAATGAGATAATAATGTAAAACACTCAGCACAGCACCTAGCACTTAGTAGATGCTTCATAATTGATTTTTCCTTTCCTTTCTCCCACTACCTTTCCCAATTCTAATGCTTTCACCTTTCTTCTATAAAGATCATTTGTCTCCATAATAATGATTCCAGTGTCCCACATGATAACTCAGTCATGTGAAATACTTTGCAAACCTTAAAGTATTACATAAATGTTTGATATAATTTTTACCAAAGACAGATTTAAGCTTGTGTATTATGTTCTAAGGAAGAGAAATTTACTGAAATACTTTACCAAGACTTTCTAAGAAGAAAATGAAAATAAAGATGTTGTGCCTCGCATTGATCAAAATGATTATTCTGAAGTGCAAGAACCACCATGTCACACTCCTCCCTACTCAACAAACTCTGGTGATGCCCTATTTCTTCCAGACTCAAATACAGTATCTTGACATTCAAATATCTGTATAAGTAGCCCCCTTCTACTTTCCTAGTCTTTTTATACAGTACTACCTGTCACATACTTTTTGATCCAATGACACTGGCCTCCTTGTAGTTTGACTAAGAAAACACTCCATCACACAACTCTAGGCATTTTTTCTGTTGGTTCCCCATTCCTGAATGTTCTCCCTGCTTGTCTCTTTCTACTGGCTTCCCTGGATTCTTTTTTAAGTCCTAACTAAAATTCTGTCTTCTGTAGGAAGCTTTTCCAAACTCCTCCCAATTCAGCATGCTCTTCTTATTTGTTTCCTATTTATTCCTTATATTGCTTGTTTGTACATATTTGTTTACTTGCTGTCTCCCCCATTAGGTTATAAATTCCATTAGGGCAGGGATTTTTTTTTGCCTCTTTTTATGTCCCCAGCATTTAGCACAGTGTCTTGCATATAGGAGGCACTTAAACAAATGTTTATTGACTGACCAATCAAAAATGTGTTATTAGCCAAGACACATAATTCCTAAGATTTCTGGTAAAAATGATTTGCTAGAATAGAGCATCATCAAAATAAATACTTAGGTTAGTTTTTCCCCTTAATTCAGGGGTGTTCTGGTAGAAGTCAGCTCTCCAGGGTCAATATATATATGTATATGCATAGAACATATTGTTAAGTTTGATCTAAATTAACATTTTCTCCAACATTTTCTTAAGTCTAGCTATTCAATAAAGCAATAAATGCAGCCCTGAGTTGTGGTATTGTTTGCCAGTTTTAAGGTATGAATGATCACAATGAAAATTTAACAATCATTTCTGCTGATTGGCTGCTGGCTAGGTTGGCTCCAGTATATCCCTAATTCATGTCCCCTGCATGACTACTTTTTTTTAAAAATAAGTATTTCATGAATCTGGTGTAAAGAGAGGGAGTGTGCAGGAAATGGAATGCTACTAGTGCTATCCTGTAGCACCCTGTTGAATTATAGGTAATGATACATTCAGTGTATCTTCCAGAGATCTTTAAACTGTCTCACTGCTTTACTTCACATTTTGGAGTTTGAATAGTTAAGGCATCTCCCTCTGGGACTACTCAACCAACCTGCACTCAAACTCATGGATTGGAGTCTATACAGGGTTAGCTGACTAATCTTCTCATGGTTTCAGGTGTAAACCTGATAGGTGTAAAACTATCAGTCACCATCTCCCACTGGTATGTTTCCCATGGACAATAAGCCAGACCTAATTAGCTTTTTAGCAAATATATTTACTTTATCACTATAGTAAGAACAGTTGGTACTATGCATCTCATCCAAAACTGGAGGTTAAATCTTCCCTGGATATTGTGGGTTCAAGCTGAAAGTACAACAGTGATAAGGCATGCATGTAGAGGACAAGAGAAGCAAAGGGGTAACTAACAATTCCTGGTCACTGTAAATTAGTTGAGTATGGTAAACGTTCCATAACTGGCTCTCCAAAAACACATGAAACTTTTAAGTTTAATCCAAATTATGAACAATTTCTCCATCATTTTCTTAAGACAGTCAATAAAACTATGTCAAACTTTGATTTGTAGCATTTGCTGTTTGTCAGGGTGCAAATGCTGACACTGTTCATTAGCAGTTGGTTCTTAAAAGCCAGTAGGAACTGGCTCCAGGATATTACATTATGGATTTCCTTTTCTAACTACATAGAGTCTTCCTAAGTCTCTGCTGGGCTCTGAGAGTCAGTGCTTCTGTAGAGCCTATTGCCAGCACTTTTCCCCCCCAAGCATAAAGGGTCATGCTCCTTCAAATCTGCTTTCTCCTTCCAGTGGCTATCTTGCTTTATCTTATGCACATGTTTGTCCACAGATATTTTCAGTGTGGATTTAGCTTCTCATGGATGGCTGTGTTATCTGCTACTTATCTAAGTTACCTTAGTTGTCTCAGTTTACTTTGTTCCACAAGTCCACATGGTACTGTGGAAAGAACACTGGATTTGGGGTCAGAGGACCTGGGCTTGAATTCACTACTATAGAACCCTGGATAAGTTATTTCAATTATGGGCCTAAGCTTCCTGATTTGAAAAATGAGAGTGTAAGACTAGGTGACCTTTGAAGTCCTTTATAGCTCTAAATCTATGGTCCTATTATTTACAGGTGAGTTGTCAGTTGGATTTGGAGGAGGAAATTCTTGCATGGAGAGTTTCCCACAGCAATAAAATCATAAGTCCTGAGCAACCACAACCAAAAATGTATTTCCATTAGAAAAGGAGATTATTGCAAATTTACTAGTTGACATATTATCAACATTGTGCCAAGAACTACCAAGAGGTTTTAGTCTGAAAAGAGTTTCTCAACCTAGAGAATTTATTAAATAAAATTAGCCCAATGCAATAGTGAGAAACTAGGAATCAGAAGAAATGGGTTCTAGGCCCAGCTTTTATACCATATGACTTCAGGCTAATCACTTCATCTTATTTGGGCTCATTTCCTCATTTTAAAATGTACTATCTACCTCAAAATCCAGTTATGAATAAAGTGCTTTGAGAACTTTAAATTATTATATAAATGTGAACTGTTATAGGCAAAGTTCTGTATAAGTGATAGCATTTATGTCATTTAGATATAGTGTACATAAAAACTTTCCCTCTTGCTTCTCTGTATTCCTCCTATTTCCACTGAACAGAGAAAGAGGGTTGTATATAAACTGTGAAAATGAGTAACCAGATATTTTTTTAACCAAGCCTATGCAACTAAATGTATTTCCCTCTCCCTCCCAAACTCAGTTTTGTTTACTGTGTTCAAAATGTTTTATGTAGCAGTGTCTTAACAGACAAGCATGTTATAGCCACTGACTGTGCTTCTAGTACCCAGAAATGATTTTGAAACTGAGCTGCTTGCTGCAAATGTTGTTGCCATTGTGGTGATTAATCTTTGCAGGTTAAGACAGACAATATTCTTCATGGGGGTTGGAAAATATTTCCAGTTTTCTATGTCCTGCGTAAAACCTTCTCTCCCTAACCCTATCTATATAGTCCATTTACGTTGTTCAGACAGAAGAGGTTACTTTCAAATTGTGTTTCACACAGAATATGTTTATTAATTCAATTCTGTATAAATACTCACTGCTCCCTCCATATTTTCTTGATTAGTTTACATCTGCTCTGAAGCACTCCAGTAGTGTTATGGAGGTGGGGTTGTTCTTTTTTGCCTAAATAGTTTTGAGTCTCCTTCTAAAAATGCTTAATTTATTCTTTTTATTCAGAATTCTAATGAAACATGAGATATGTATGTGAATTCAGCAGGAACCATTATTTGATATGAAATGTACCAATTTCAAATTCCCTTTGAAATTCTAAATGAGATGTGTCATCGATAGAACATACCAATGACTAGGAAATGCGTGGACCTCATCAGCTGTAAACTACGTAGTCATAAAAGCCAATGAATTTGCATCCTTTAGAATAATGTGCCCTCCTGTGTTGTAAAGCTACCTATCTTTATTATCTTTAATATCCTCTTCCTAGTGCACTAGAAACCTTTTTACAGAATCACTCAGACTCACAGCACTTAATGAAAAATGGAAAATTTACAGCTAATGAAGCCAGCCAGCCCATTTTAATTCCAAGCCTAATTTTCCTTGGCCATCCAAAGCAAACATCTCCGTGAAAAATCCCAAATACATCCCTTCGGTATTAAATCATGTTGGAATTATATCGCCCTCGATGGGGCTGCCACATTACAAAACTGGGCCCTTCTCATGAGTAGAGAGAGGCACTATCTCCTTCTCATATCATACTAATCTAACACACACTTCAATCAAATTCTGTATGCAGGCATTTGCTTTTTTAAAGCTACTTTTGCCCAGTCTTTAGCTGAAAGAGAAAGAAAGAGTGTGGATTAGGGATTGCTTCTCCTGCATAACTTCATCTGAGAGGAAATGGCATCAGTAACACTCCATTTATTTTGTATCATGCAATATTCAGTTTCTGCACGGCAAGATGGAAGACTAGGTCCCTAACTGTCTCTCCCAGAATCCATTAATATTAATAGTCTGAATAATAGAAGGGAGGGAAAACAGCTTTGTGTAAAACATGTAACCTACTTTCTGTAGACCCTGGTTTGGTAGGTAAACTCTATACTTTGTCTAATTCCAGCACATTTGGTTTTTCTTTCCATCATTTGTTTTCCTGCATTAAGTTGAAATAGTTCTACTGGGAGTCAGTTGATTAATGACTAATTTCCATCATATACACACTTAACTTCAGTCTGCTATTGTAGCAATTTTTAATATAAATGATATTAAAATATTCCTAGGTCAGGGAAGCAAATTATATCCCTATATATTTTGTTTCAATAAAAAAGCTCATCTGATTGAACATGAGAAAGTTATCAAAAGGGATTTTTCTTGGGAGGTGAAAATAATGTGAATGCCAGGATATGAATTCCTCGAAGGCAGCAATCATGTCTTCCTGTGTTCTGTTTGGCTCTGTAAGCATTCAGTAAGTATTCCTTAATGGGAATAAAATGAATTTTCATCTAGTCACAAGCAAACCTTTAGAAAAAACTTGAGCTAGAACACATTTTAAATCTCTCCTGACCCCTGTTTGCTTTTTGCTATTACTCTCATTTGAGTAACCTCTAAAAACCAATTCCCTATATAATATATTCTTAAGTCTCTGCATGTTATATATTTAAATAAAATGGTGTAAATAAAATTTACATGGGATATTTACCTAAATTTCACATATATTTACATATACAATGTTTACATGTTACACATCTACATAATATTTTATTTATTAGGGCAATATCAATTATCAATAACATGAATGATTATTCTAGAGTTATGTTATTAGATCATTATTGAATCTACAATAAACAAAGTTGGCTCACCCACTACACATGGTCATACCTAACAATCAAAACCTGGCACAGAATAGCCAATCTATTTGGCTTAGACACTGGGTTGGGTTAACAAAGTATTTACAATGTAATTATGCTTGAACTCCACTAATTTTATCTTTCTTCAAACTCTTATAGAATTTGCTATCTACTCCTTCATTACCTAGAGCTTGACTGGGTCTAATTTTGCCCTATTTTCTGATAGATTCTTATTAATTATTCTTGCTGTCCCCTACTTCAGGTCATTGAGAAAAAGGACTATCTCCTTTATATTTTGTTGTATCACCACAACACTGAACACAAGGGAGAACATAAAGCAGACAAATTCTATGAATGCTTATTGGATAATTAATAGAATTTATACTTGGATTTTTTTGATAGGAGCTGTTTCTTATTGATATAATAAAGTCCCAATGTGGAAACTCCCTCTACCAATGCATTGAGAACTTATTATTTTACTTATTCTATCCACAGCACTACCTAGCTGCCTCATAGTAAATAAGATATGCTATATCTAAAATATAAAGGTGAAAAACTTGTCTTAGGTGCATGACCCTTAACAATTGACTTTACCTTTCTGCTAAGGTCCCTGAAAAATTATTTTATGCTTGGTGCTTCCCCTTACTTTCCTTTTACTTGCAGTCTGGCTTTCAACTTCATCATTCAACTGAAATTGCTCTCTCCAAAGTTACCAATGATTGCTTACCTGCCAAATCTAATGGTCCCTTTTCAATACTCATCTTTCTTGACCTCCCTACAGCATTTTACACTATTCATAATCTTATCCTCCTGGATATACTTTGCTCTTTGTTGTTTTTTGTTTATTTGTTTTGTTTTCTTTTTGGCATTGTAATATCTTGATGTACCACTGACTTATCTGAATACTCCTTCTCAGACTCCTTTGCTGTTTTTTTTAATCATTGTCCTATCTTCTAAATATGAGTGTCTGCAGTAAGAGCTACATACTGGGTCCTTTCCTTTTTTCTCCCTAAGCCCTCTCCCATGATGATCTCATCATCTCCCACAGCTTCAGTTATCATCTCTATCCAGATAATCCAGGTGTGTGTGTGTGTGTATGTATGTATATATATACACATATATACACACACATATGTATACACATATGTACATATATGTACATATATACATATATACATATATACATATGTATACATATATACATATATACACACATATCCATATACAAACATACCCACATAAATATGTACATACATACACATACACACATATACATACACACATACATACACATACATACATACATACATACATACATACATACATATATACATACATTTCTAATCTCTCTTTTGAGTTCCAGTCCCACAACTCCAACTTCCTACTGGACATTTTGAACAACATGTGCTATTAGCATCACAAACTCAGCATATTTAAAACAGAACTCATTATTTCTCCCCCTCAACCTCCCCTTCTTCCAAACTTTTCTAATACTTATGAGGACACAATCATTCTCTGTCTCCCAGTACTTAACCCTGTCATTCTCATGTATTGCTCATTTTACTCACTCACAGATCCAGTCATTTGCCAAATCTTGTTTCACTCACAGAATCTCTTAGCACCACTCTTAGTATCACTTACACTATTACTACCCTGATTTAACCTTTCATCATTTCTTACCTGGACAATTGTGAGAGCCTCTAATGGTGCTCCCTGTCTCAAGTCTCTCTTGTCCGAGCCATCCTTACAAAGCTACCAAAATGATTTTTCTAATGCCCATGTCCAATCATATTACTCTTTTACTCAATAAATTCTAGTGGTTCACTATTAACTCCAGAAACAAATATAACAACCTCTTTTTAGTATTTAAAGTGCTTTGCTATACTTTCTTACCTCTTACTTTTCCATTCTACTCATACTTCTTCTTTAGTCATTCTGTCATTCAGTGATACCAAAATACTTGATATTTTTGCCAACTGACAATTGATCTCCATCTGTCACTTATGCCTAGAATATTATACTTCCTCATCTCCACCTTTCAACAGTTCCAGCTTTTTCCAAGATTGAGTTGAAATGAAACCTTCTTCAGGAAGTTTTCTTTATCTCCCCATCCCATTTACTTGACCCTTCCCTTCAGATTTGTTTTAAAAATAGAATCACAAAGCTGTACATAAATTAATGATTACTAAATAAATTGCACAGGTCATAAGTGTGAAGTTACTGCATGCTTCTAGGTCAGAGAAAATTGGAAGGAAGGAGGGTAGGAAGGAAGAAAGAAAGAAAGAAAGAAAGAAAGAAAGAAAGAAAGAAAGAAAGAAAGAAAAGAAAGAAGAAGAAGGGAAGGAAGGAAGGAAGGAAGGAAAGAAGGAAGGAAGAAAGAAAGAAAGAAAGAAAGAAAGAAAGAAAGAAAGAAAGAAAGAAAGAAAGAAAGAAAGAAAGAAAGAAAGAAAGAAAGAAAGAAAGAAAGAGAGAAAGAAAGAAAGAAAAGAAACAAGATTTTATTAAACACCTACTGTGTGTGAGACAGTGTTAAACAATTTACAACTATGACTCATTTGATCTTCATGACAACCCTGGAAGAAAAGTGCTATTATTTTGAGGAAGCAGATGAGGAAACTGAGGCAGACTGAGAGGTTAAATGAGTTGTCCAGTATCACATGACTAAAAACTTCCTGAGATGGAATATGAACTCAAGTTTTCCTAATTCCACATCCAGTTCTCAATTCACCACTACATTGCCTAGCTGCCTAGGTATTAAAAGAGAATGTGATCCTTACTACAAAATGGAAAAGTAATATATAGTAGAAATATGTTCCTTGAGGGCAGCTATGGGATCACTTTTGTATCCCTGCCCTAGCTCAGGTATCATAGCTGTTCTTGGTGCAAGGCCTTGAGGGCAAGCCTAAGATCTTTTTTATTCAATCAGAATCTTAATAATAACAATAGTATTTATATATTACATGATCATTTG
>NW_027556098.1:142187436-142272436 GCF_003287225.1 Phascolarctos cinereus
AGATAACAATACCTATAATATCTACCTCACAAAGTAATTATGAGGCTCAAATGAAATAATGAATGGAAAGTATTTTGCTAACTTAAAAGCGCTATGTAAATGTAAGTAATTAAAAAGTTATCTCCGTTTTTGTGTGTTGGAAGTGGAGAAACAGAAAGACATGTTTATTAGACAATAGTCACAGGATCAGACAGTACTGATAGAATGAAAGCTTCTGTCATATCTATCCCATTTAGTACACTTATATCACAAAAGTTCTGGCTTAGGCCTTCATGGAGACCAATTAGAGATGACTCGAGTGAACTATTAAAATTGCCTCTTGATTAATCTCCATGTTTTCAGTCTCTTTTCTCTCTTATCCATTTCCCACACAGCTGCCACACTGATATTCCTAAAGGACTGGACTGACCATGTCTATCCAAAAAGCTCCAGTGACTTATTATTACCTCTAGAATTTAGGACAAACAACTTAGTGTAGAATTTGAAGCACTTCACAATTTGTCTCATTCTACCTTCCCAGACTTACCACACATTATTCCCATTCATGCAGACTTGAATAGAATCAAACTGACTTACTTGTCCCTTATGATAGACATTCTACTTATATGTCTGTGCCTTTAAAGAGGCTGCCCTCCATACCCGGAATCCTTTCTCACCTCTGCCACTTAGAATTCTGAGCCTCCTTCAAAGCTCAACTCAAGCACCAAGCTCTGCAATAGCAAAGCCTTTCCCAATGCCCCACCCCAGCTGCTAATGCTTCCCCTTAAAAATTACCCTATATTTATTTTTATATACTTTGTACCTATTTATATATGTACAGATTGCTTCCTTTGATAGAATGTAAGGACAGGGACTTTTTTGGTTTTGTCTTTTTATCTCCTGGGTTTAACACAGTGCTTGACATATTGAACAATCACTGCTATTGTCATGAATTAAGAATAAGAATTAAACTCAAATTCTCATTGGTAAGGAATGCACTTCACTGCCATCTTAAGACAGGAGGGAAAATAAAACAAAATGTAATTTTAAGTACAAAGAAACTTTAAAAAATACAAAAGGCAAGGATAAAACAAAACAACAAAAAAAGACAAATTCTACCACTGATACAGATACAAATTTTTGTTGGGGAAAAGTCAAAAGTACTTTATTAGGTTATTTGTAGCAATCATACTTCTAAAATGAGTCTGACCCAAAGCAATTCAAAAAAACAAGCATTTTCTTTTTCTTATTGTTTTCTCTAATTCACTTGTAATACAATTTGCTTTGTAATGTTTGCAACTGTACTCAAGTAGGTTGGTTGAAACAGAATTATTTTAATTTGGTATTTTGCTAGAATTCTTTCTGCACTCTGCATCTATACTACAGGGAGAAAAAATATACCTTAAAGGAAAAAGGGTCCTTTATTACAAAGTGAAAAATTAGATTGGGAGAAAAATGTGTGTCTAATTTCGAAGCTATTTTATTATTGGTAGTAAAAGAATGAGCAAAATTGAAGGCAGAGCCAAGATGGTGAAATAAAGGCAGGGACTCACTTGAGCTCTCCCAAATTCTCCTTCAAGCAACTTTAAAATAACACCTCAAAACAAATTCTGGAGCAGCAGAACAACAACAACAAAAAAAAAACAGAGGTGAAACAACTTTCCAGCCCAAGACAATTTAGAAGGTCAGCAGGGAAGGTCTGCCTCACTGGAATGAGAATGCAGTGCAGCCCAGTATGGACCATGCCAAGGTAAGCCAGATGCAGGCCTTGGGGGTGACTATAGAGGCTGCTTTTAGAAATCTTAGCCCACAGATGGTAAAGATGCCAGACAACTGGTCAGAAGTACTGGCACTGGGATCATGACTCTGTTGCATGGCCTTTACATGGTTTTAGGTCATAGTCTCAGGGTGAAAAGAAGTTAGTACACTAGAGATCCTGGCCAGAGGGACCCTGGTGACAGTTTCAGGGCAGAAAAGAGGGAAAGTAAAGCAGGACCTAACATCTAGCCATCTGATAGTGTGACTTCTATTTCATTCTGCACTTGCCTCAGTCCAATCTCCAGTCTTCTTTAGAAAGAAGAGTTTTGCCTTCCACTCAATGATGAATATTCTTATACCTCCCTATATATCCCAGTTATTCTAAATTGCCTGTAGGTCATCTTCCAAACCATACAACAGCTCCACCATCTGATTCCTTATCCCCATACCACTCAAACCTACCACCCCAAAGTTTCAACCAAAAACTACCCAGCCCTTCCACTGTGCCCTCTGGAATGCCTGTTGTATAGGCAACAAACTTCTCCTCATTCTAAATCTTTTCTCTCCCACTCTTTCCATTTACTAATCATTACTGAAATCTGGCTCCTCTCTTATGACAACCTCCATGGCAACCTTTTCTGGTACTGACTTTGTCTTTACCCATTTCCCTTGGTCTATTGGTTGAGGCAGGGAAGTTAGATTCCTCCTAGCTCTCCATTGCCATCTCCAGGATCTCTCCCTATCTCCATCACTCAGTAACCTTTCCTTCTTTGAGGTCCATACTATTCATAACTACTACCCAATCAGAATCCTGTTAGTTGTTGTCTACATACCTCCAGGTTACACTCCTTTTCTCAATGAGTTTGGTACACAGCTCACATTTTTTATCTCCTCTCTAATTTCTGCCCCAGATTAGGAGACTTCAACATGAACACTGACTTTTCCTCAAGCACTATATCACAACCAGTCAGTTCCTTAACCTTTTCATTTCCCATGAGCTACCCTGCCGCTCTATCTAATCCATACACAAAGATGGTCCATAGCAGTGGTAGAGAACCTGCGACCTTGAGACCAGGCGTGACCCTCTAGGTCTTCAAGTGCAACCCTTTGACTGAATCCAAACTTCACAAAACAAATCCCCTTAATAAAAGGACTTGTTCTATAAAGCTTGGACTCAGGCAAAAGGTCACACCCAAGGACCTAGAAGGCCACATGTGGCCTCAGAGCTGTAGGTTCTCCATCCCAGTCCATACCCTTGGTCTTGCCATCACCCATAAATGTACCACCTTCATGTTCCATAGTTCTGAAATCTTCATAATCTGCTGCCTTTTCACCTCTCCATCTTGCCAAACCCTACTTCTTGTCCACACTATACCCCTAATTCTTTGATCTATCCATTCTCTCCCAGGCCATCTCCCATGCACTAGTCACTCTCCCCTTTTATCATCACCTTGATCCAAATTCAACTCTATATTGTCCTCCTCTCTTGGATCCCTATCTTCCTTATCACATCACTAACATCCTTAGGTGATTTCTGTAACCCTCCTTCCTACATGTTTGCCACTGAATGAAAATGAAGAAAATCACGTGACTATGCTGAATGATTTCTCTACAAATTTATGTTATACAATCTCAACTGGGCCCTTGCTGCTGCTAGGCAATTTTACTATGCTTACCTTGTCAAATCACTATCCCACTCTCCACAGTGGGCCTTTAAAAGCTTTTCATCCATTCTCCAACCTTACATGCCTCCCCTTTCCCTCACTTTCTCAGCTGAGAAATTTGTCTCATATTTTACAAGGAAAAAAAAATTGAGGTCATTCTCTGTGAACTCTCTCTTCTGTTTCATCTAGTATCATTCAGATGCCTTATAGTACAATCTCCTACTTCACTTCTGTCTCACATAAAGAAGTGGCCTCACTAGTTTCTAAGGCCATTTTACCTGCTTAAGTGATCCCATGCCATTCTATCTCCTTCAACAGATTTCTCCCTCTGTCCTCCCCATGCTGTCACTTATTTTCAATCTCTCCTTGACTATTGGTTCTTTCCCTATTGCCTAAAAACCTGCCTTTCTTTCTCTCCCAAATAAAATCTCATTTGATTCTTCCATTTCCTCTGCCTCTTTTCCTGTATCTCTTCTGCCATTTGTAGCTAAACTCCTTTCAAAGGTCATCTGCAATAGGTGCCTCTATTTTCTCTCCTCTCTCTTAACTCTTTAGAATCTAGCTTCCAACCTTGTGGTTTCACTGAAACTACTCTCTCCAAAGTTGCTAATAATCTTAGTTGCCAAATCTAATCACCTATTCTCAATTTTCATTCTCCTTCACCACTCTGCAGACCTTTAAACTATCAATCACCCTGTTCTCCTTTCTTCTCTGCTCTCTCTAGATTTTTAGGATACAACTTTCTTTTGATTCTCTTCTTACCTATCTGACTGTTCCTTCTCAGTATCCTTTATCCAGATCTTGCCCTCTAGTTTTGTGCCCCACAGGGTAAACCTGTACCCTCTTCTCTTCTCCCACTACACTACCTCATTTAGTGATCTCAACAACTTCCATGAATTTAATTACTATGATAATGGCTATCAGATCTACTGATCCAGGACTAACCTCTCTACTGACCTCCAGTCATGCACCTCCAACTGATTTTCAGATATCTCAAACTTCCGGTAGACATCTTAAACTCAACATGTCCCAAATTTAATGTATTATCTTTTCCCCTAAACTGTCTCACCTTTCTTATTACTATAGATGGCAACACAATCCTCCCAGTCACTCATGCTGGCAACCTAAGTATCATCTTCAACTCCTCATTGTCCCTCAACACTCTCCCCCCATATCCAATCTATTGCCAAGACCTGCTTGTGGATTTCACCTTTGCAATATCTTTCAAATGTACCCCCTTCTCTCTTCTGGTATTCCCACTTTCCTGGTGCAAATCCTCATTACTACTTTCTTAGACTATTTCAATAGCCTGCTGATAAATCTGCCTGCCTCAGCTCTCACTCCACTCCATTCCGTCCTCTATTCAGCCATTAAAGTGATTTTCCTAAAGCACAGGTCAGTTTATATCACCCACACATACACTCAATAAAATCCAGTAGGCTCCCTATTGCCTCCAAGATCAAATACAAAATTCTCAAAGTCCTTCATAAGCTATAGCCCACCACCACCACTTCACCCCACATTTCCACTCTTCTTAAACTTTACTCCCTAGCATATGTTATTTGATCCCGCGGCATTGGCTTTTTTGCTGTTCCTAGGACACTATCTCTTGACTCCAAGTGTTTTCTCTATCTTCCACTCTTGAATTGCTCTCACTTCTCATCTCCAACTACTGGCTTCTTTGACTTCTTCCAAGTGCCAATTTAAACCTTGTCTTCTACGAGAAGCCTTTCCCAACCCCCTCTTAATTCTAGTGCCTCACCTCTCTTAATTATTTCCTGCTTATCCTGTATAAGCTTGTTTGTTTGCTTGCTATTTCCCTATTAAATTGTCAGTTCCTTGAGGTCAGGGGCTGTTTTCATAGAAGGCTCTTAATAAATGTTTATTGACTGATTCTGGTGACACCATTGATCAGATTAACGCCCTTGCCAATGTGACTCAACTGCTCCTATGAATCTAAAGAAGAGGTGGGTTGACAATGGGTTGCAGGCTAGCCCCATTTAAAATTGTTCTGTGATCAGCTTGACACAAAATACAGTATAGTGAGTAGAAATGTGTTGGAATTGCTTCAGGGAAGATGGTATTGACCACTAAAGAAAGCAAATCACAACTGTGTATAAAATGGACTAAAGATATGAATACTTTCATTACGTGTCGTCTTAAAACAAGAAAGTGACATTACCAGGAATAGGCAAGATTTTAAAACAATTTTCTGTCAATGCTACTCTCACCTCCAGGTCATATAGCAATGTATTCCCAAATACTGCAGGGCAATCATATGGAATAAATTTCAGCCCTGAACATAAATTAGATGAAATAAGAAATTAAATAGAGGAGTTACTTAAATCTAAATAGGGAAAATTGAAGAATCTGACATCACTGCAAATTTTCTTTGCACAAACTCCAGATGTCCTATTTAAAAACAAAATGGATAACAGAAACAGGACCAAATCTCTAATAATTTTGAAAGGGAGATTGGCATACTTAGACTGGAATTTCCAAAAGTTAATTTTTAGTACAATAGTATGAATCCAACTAGTAAACTAACTATGCCAAAACAGAATAACTCAGAGAAGTTGGCATTTGCTAGAATCATTATCAGCAAGTATTCTCCCACAATATTAGACAGAAAGCATAAAAATATTTCTGAAGTTAACACAAAGCAGTATATGTTGCCACAGTGAAAACAATAGGAGTAAAGGTAGAGTTATCAAAGAATACTGCTGAGCACAGGCATCAAATAATAGCAAGGCAGACACAACTAAAGTTATGAAAGATTTGTGGAAAAGCAATGGCAGATTACATTAACATCTTGCTGACACATGCGGTCAAAAACTTGAACTTCTCATTCAATTAAAGGAAACACAAAAGAAACAGTATCAAAGCTGAAAAACAAAAGTAAATCAGCAATTTTAGTTTCCCTTAATCAGCGAGTAAAAGGCAAAGTAGAAAGAAAAAGGAGACAAAGCAGTACAAAGAACAAAAGAATTGATTCAACATCACTCAAAGACTGTAATCCAGAGGCTTGAAAAGCAAGGGAAATTAAAAGAGAGCAAACTCTTAAAGAAGGTGGGTGTGGAACATTTCTGGTCCCCTACTTGGTTTCAAAAAGCATAACACAATGAAAATGAAAATAGAAATCAGAAAATTAACACTGTTAATACAATGAACAACAAAACAGTTGCATCCAGGGAAGTGAATATAATTCTACTTTCCATGCAAAATTGGAAAATGGTGGGAGTTAGATAAAAGCCATAACTATTGGGATAATTCAGAGCATGTATTACTAGCAAAGACTTTGTATCAGTTTCCTTTCAGATCACATCTGTCTTAACAGAAAACATCATGTAGCTACTACCAAAAGATAAGCACACCAATGACCTCCACAATTATAATCCAATTACATGTGAATGTGCTTTATTCAAAGTGTATCGCAAAAAAAAAAATCACACACACACACACATATTCACACACAAACACACACATCTATAAACAAAAGAAAACAATTTTTTTGCTGAAGAGCAAAGAGATATTCCAGAAAGCCCCAGGCAGGAAAAGAACATCTAATTATCAATTTAGTAATTATTGAACAGGTTGTCCAAAAGTGTCATAATATTTACATTGTCTTTATTGCTTGCCATAAAGCCTTTAACTTGCTTTTACACACATGGCTTATGCATGCACAACAAATATGTAAAATGACCAAAATATTAGTAAGAACAAGAGTATTTCATGTTCATACAGAAAACTATTCTCTATTTTAAATATGCCAACATCATGAAGATGTCAGGAACAAATGGTATAAAATACAGCATTTTTTCAGAGAAATGGTTTAAACTCAGTATGATTCTACCTGTCTACTATTGTTGTTTTTCTTTAGTGATTTCAAGTCATGTCCAACTCTTCATGATCCTATTTGGGGTTTTTTTGCCAAAGATACTGGAATGGTTTGCCTTTTTCTTCTCCAACTCATTTTACAGATGAAGGAACTGAGGCAAAAAGAATTAGGTGACTTGCCCAGGGTCACACAGTTAGTAAGTGTCTGAGACCACATTTGAATTCAGGTAGCTGCCCTATTATCATTGCTCATGAATAAAACTAAGCATGGCTTCTAAATTAAAGAGAAAATTGAACCAAAATATTCTATTGTTTAATTTATATCCACCAAAATCATATTAATTATTACTATCTTATGGAATCTTTCTCTAATGGTATAAAATGTAATTTGAATGTGCTGATTTTTAATAATCTTAATGTGTATTAAAGAAAGATAAAGAGTGAAACATTCGCGTTTGAATATAGAGGTTAAATTAAGTCAATGCATGAAGGTGACAGGGACAGATATTTTGGTCTCCTCCAGATAAGACTTATCAGCACAAACCTATAAAAAAAAAAATGTGGCTTAATATGTGAAAAGAATTAGTAGTGTTTTAAAACTAAAGCTTAATAGAAAAAAATTTTTAAAGGATTAATACCTATATAATTCTAATGCTAATATATACTTTTAGAATTATAAAATAATCCATAACAGATTTGGAAAGTATTCTTTAAATAAATCATATTGTATCAATGAAATATAAGACATATCTTAGAGTAGCTCATCAAAATGGAAGAAGATTCAAAGAATTCTTGGGCTATGTGTTATGTGCATCAAAAACTTGCACTAATATTTTTGGAAGAAACAGCAAAGCAATAATAAAAGCTCGCAACAAGTACACGCTGCTGAATTTGTCTATTGTAACCAAACATAGTATATCACTGAAGGTGGTCTGTGAAACATTTAAAATCCAAGAGTAGAATCAAAATATACACCATGACTGGCATCCATATAAACTCAGCCAACAATCTTTTGTTTATGGAAATGTGTGTGTGTGAAGGGGGGTCCTATGATGACAGTTCAAGACCACATCCAAAAGATTTTTTTTTAGTTCAGTGACATGAATTGAACTAGTAGACCAACTGTACTGAAACAAAGTAACTCAAAAAAAGCAGAAACTGCAGTTTTTCTTCAGGAGTCCTAGCTTAGCGATCACTGAATTTCCTTTGCAAGGAAATGATTTAAAAAAATAATCAACGTGTCACTGTAGGCTACACAGATTTTGCATTTACCAAATGCCTAGCAAGATACAACTAGTACTTAGAATTACATGCCAGCATCTTCCTATCTTTCATGGACTAACAGAGGACAAATCTCCCTATTACAAACAGAGGCCTCAAAATTTTCTTGAGAATTCATTAAATAAATTGTACTGGAATTGTAACATTTTTACAGACTGAATTGTTGTACAGTATCACACGGCCATGATATTGATCCATGAACAGTTAGGAACAACATTTTAATAGAAATCTCTATCTCCAAGCTATGTGGAACATAGCAAAAGAAATCAAAATCATACCAGAATAGAATGAAGTATGCATGATCTGTGTCATTCTATCTGATACTAGATCTATGCTGAAGACACTATGAGTGAACCTGCAGTCGATGAGCTTGCAACCTAATGCTTTTATTCAACTAGGAAAAGTAGTTATTTTTACCTACCCATGCACATTAACTACCATAACACATTAAAAGAATCAGATCAGGACAGTGACTTGTCCCAGGACCTTTTCTATCTGTACTCTGCCTAACCTGAAGATCAGAAGAACATAATGATGATAATAATTATGACAACAAAGTTGATGGTGATGGTGCACATATATGAATATTTACACATATACACAGATAGATACGTAGGAATATGTGTATGTGTAGATATACGTGTATACACATATATGCACATATGTACATGTATGTATAAACACACATGTGGACTATGGGAAATTCAAAGGAAATAGTGGAAATGTAGATGTTTTCTCTCTATTTTAATAAAACATATTCAGTCAATAAATTAGGAAGTTACAAAAATAAATGCCTTTTAATATAGGAAAGTAAAGGTCTTCTCTATCCATGGGCATGAGAGAAGGCTTCTTGAATGGAGGCCTTAGGTGATCAGCAGGACTTTGACAGGAGAATTTCCCAGGCACAGGAAACAAGGCAAACAAAAGCATATAGGTGAGACTACACAGAATGTATGAATGATAGAGAGTAGTCCAATTGGGCTGTACTATGTAGTTTATGGAGGAAAGCACGATAAAATTAGACTGGAATGATTACGTCACCAGTGTTGTGGGCCTTGAGAACAAGGCAAAAGAATCTGAACTTGGGAGGCAATAGAGCTATTGAAGGATAGCAGGGAACTGTTTAGTCAGCTCCAAATCCTAAATTTAAAAACTCACATGTGGCATTAATGTAAAAGCTGGCAAACCCGTCCTCCAAAAAAAAAAAACCTCTTAGACTAGCAGTTGGATTGCTGGTAGACAGATCATCCTCATCTGTTGAATCCCCTTCCTGTGCTGTCAATGGGAAATTCCTAATTAACTCCAAGTGCCATCTTGTGGAAGAGCTCAAGGCCAATCCTGGAGAAGATATGCATATGCAACTCATACTTTGTATGCTCATCTTTTTGTCAAATTCACTTGACAGATAGATTTGCTACAACAAATGGAAGTACTAAATAAGCAACTCCTATTTGTTTTTTATAGCTGACATTTGTTCCTTGCAAACAGCAATGCTATCCCAGGATGAAAGCATCTATAATCGCTGAAGTTTTTATTTTATTGTAAATCATAGTGAATATTTCCATTATGTGCATTTTTAAAATGTGAAGTGAAAGTTAAAATACATTTATTCATAATAAAAAATAAAAGCCCTAGAAAGTGACATAACAAAGTTGTTTCCAGACAGAACTATAGTGCATGTGGCCATGGGGAATAGCATGTGAAAGCTGGGAAATAACACCAGAAAGATCTTAACCTAATTATACCTTCTTTTTTATGTTGATGCAATCAAGTCCTCAAAGGCAAATTGCTGAAGTTTCCCTTCCTGCCATTTCCCAAACTTTCACTGCTTTTCTGAATCAGGGCCCAAGACTGGAGGCTCTCCACTGGCAGGATTCCTGAATGTTGAGCAGCATTGTGATAGCAGCCTTGAGTCACAGCAAGACCTTAATGACCCATTAGCCTCTACTTATAATAATACTGTCAGAAAGTTCAAGATAGGCAAAAGGAGATTCTGACAGAGTAGAACAATGAATGAGAAAAGGGGAAGGTGACAACTGGCTGTCAATCTGGGGGTTGAATGAGTGGTTTCACCATCTTCCCAAAATGAGATTTCTCCATATCTTTGGGCCTACAGAAGATAAAAAGGATAGAACTCATACATGAATTTAAAGTATGATATAATGGAGGGGGGGGAAGCATTGGATTTATAATCAGAAAACCTAGAGTTGAATCCTGACTCACTAATTCACTATCTGTCTTGTTACTGTTCTGTTGTTGACATGTTGTCATAGCTAACTCTTCATGACCCATTTATGGGGTTCACTTGGCAAAGATATTGTAGCAGTCAGCCATTTCTTCCTCCAGTGGATTAGGCAAACAGAAGTTAAGTGACTTGCCCAGGGTCACATAGCTAGTGAGTGTCTAAAGTTGGATTTGAACTCAGGTCTTCCTGACTATAGCCCCAGCACTCTTGCCACAGAGCCACCTAACTGCCCCCAAGGCAAAAAGGTTATGTGATTTGCCCTAGGGTCACACAGCTAGTAAATATGTGAAGCCAGGTATGAATTCAGGTCTTTCTGACACCAGGCCCAGTGCTGTATCCACTAGGTCATCTAGCTACCTCCAAGTGAAATCCTGGTTCTCTAACTTACTACCTGTGTAACCTTGGGCAAATAACCTAAATTTTCTGGGTCTCGTTTATCTCATCTATGAAATGAGATGATTTCAAAAGTCTTTGAAAGCTTTTAAGTACTAGGAAACTACAGGATAATCCCCCTTCTAGGGCTAGCCCTACCCACAATAGGTGACTGATACGGCCTTATCTACCACGTTCCCCTTACTCCACCCCCAGCACCTTCCTTAACAACTCAGGAAACCCAGAAACACAGTCATCATTTGGCCAATACCATAGATGAAATTAATATGAAGCTTCTACTTTACCACAACTTTGATCTTACTCCTCACATCTTTGGTATCTAAAATACTACTTTGGAATCAAGACCTTAGTACTGTCTCCATCTCATTTTGTTGCACTTCCAGAGAGATTAGCATCACTTAGCATCCACAGGCAAAGGTCTATGGATTGGTTATCCATCGCTAATGTGAAGACAAGGAACCATGAGGAAATGTGTTCCAGTAAGAATGTTGTCAAAGGAGTTTGGAAAGTATCTATTCAGCTTTCAAAACTTATTTCAAGAATGTTACAGTCACAAATCAGCCACAGTAGGCTGGGTCTTACTAACCATTCTTTCATTAATCTCCTAATTTTACACATCCCTCTTTCAGCATTGCACTACTTCCATTCAGCTTTCAACTAATTATCACTCTCAATTTATCCTGTCTCCTCAAACTTGTTGTAAGATTATAAATCAGCTAGCTATATTCCACTTTGTTGTAGAACACAGCTGAGAGACCTACTCATGTGTCTGTGTCCCTCAACCTCCTGAATACACAAGTAATAAAAATACCTTGATCAGATTGGGAAATGCTAAGTAATGCATTAATTCTTCATCACTGCCACTGAGCAAGATTTAGAATTCCATACTAAATTATATTTCTAACAATATTCTCCAAATTCAGTTATTCACATCAGTGGGACGCAGAGGAAATTCTAAGTGTTGTACATTATCAATTCTGTGCTTAGATAGCTCAAAATAAGTTCAATTCAATTCACTTCTATTCAACCAATATTTATTTCCCAAAGTATTCTATAAGCACTTTGGGAAATACAATGAACATCAAATGAGGTCCCTATCCTAGGTTATCCTAGGAGCTAGTAGAGGAAATGACATGAACAGAAATCACTGTCATCCAAGGCAGGATATGATAAATGCTATAAGACAGATACAAGAAAAATGTTTTGGGAGAGAAAAGGAAAGAGATATAACTTCTTACTGGAGTAAAGAATAAAAATAGAAGTCTTAATGGGGGAGGTAGCATCCGAACTAGACCTTGAAGAAAGAGCAGAATTCCAACAGGGTGAACGTGAACAAAATGATAATCAGGTAGGATTACAGGTGGACAAAAGAATATGAGTAAATAGAAGTAGAAACACGTGACTTTTAAAAACTTATTTTTTAAAAATTTGTCAGTACATATATTTGACATGAATTCTTCCCAACAAACACTGCAACAATCACTCCCAACAGGCAAATAACCTCAAAGCACTTTGTTGGTATGTTGCTAAGTGAAAAGCAGGATGTATTTTTTAACAGTTCAATAATATAGTAGTAATATTAACTGGTGCATTTGATCACAGTTTTGTTGCTTCTTGGTGTTGATTGCTTTTCTTTCTCTGAATTCTTCACATCCCATTATATTCATCTTCTTAAATCTATGATCATTTCCCCATCATTAGGCATCTACTCTTTTCTATGTTTTTATTATTGCAAATCATGCTGCTCTACAAATTTGGGACACACAAGCCTTTTATCATTGCTAACAACAAAACAAAACAAAACAAAACAAAGCAAAACCAAAAAAAAAAAAACCTCTTTAGAGTTGTCTCAGTAATGTCATCTCAAGGTCAAAGGCTATAAAGAATTTCATAACTTTCTGGTATAATTTCCAATCATTTTCCAGAAGAGTTGAACCAGTTCACAAATTCACAGCCAGTGAATTAACTTGTTTGTCTTCTTCCAACCCTACCAGCATTACATTTCCCCCCATTTCTTTTCTGCTGACTTGATGAATATGAGGTGATACCTCAGGTTTATTGTAATTTTAATTTCTTTGATTATTAGTGATTTTATTTCTTATATTTATACATGTATTATATATTTTCTATATTTAATTTTTATCTTTGCAGATGCTTATTAATTGTTTATATTTCTTGTATTAAAGACTACTTGCTCTTCTTTTAGCTCTTGTCTATCTATCAGTTAATCATCAATAGGCACTTACTATGAACCAGGCATAGTGCTATGCTGTGGGAATACAAAGACCAAAAAAATTTTTTTAAAAATCTCTACTTTCAAGGAACTTACACAATGAGGGAGGCAATATATTCTATGAAAACATATAAAGAAAAGTATGAAGATAATCAAATTCAAATAAAGACAGAATAATTGAATACAGAATGGTTAAAGAGGACACTAGCAGTGGTGGATTCATGCAGAAGATGATGCTGAAGCTGAATGTTAAAAGAGGAAGGGGAATTGGAAAGATTGAGGTTGAGGAGAAAGGGCATTCCAGGAATGGGAGACAGCTACTACAAAGTCACAGAAATGGGAGGTGGGAGATGGGATATTATGTGTATGGAACAGAGAGATGAAAAACATGACTGGATAGCAGAGTGCAGAAGGGAGAGAAATGTTCAATGAGGCTAGAAAGAAAAGCGGTATCTGGGCTGTAAATGATCTTGAAGAGAAAAATGTATACACATGCATATGTATGTGTAATTTTATCCCTACCTTAATCCTGGGAGCTGTGTGCTGTTATTATCCACATTTTACAGATGAGGAAACGGAGGCAAAGGTTGGAAAGCAAGTGGAAGCCACATTGAGAAAAATATTGAATGCCAGACTACGGTGATGTTTGTTTTGTTTTGCTTGTTTATTTGTTTAACTATATTCTGTAGTAAGAAGGAAATCATCAAATCACTCATTAAGTTCACCTGTGAAATCATTGAGAAACAGCTCATTTTTCCATATTAACTAATGAATATTTCCATATGAAAGCATGGAAGATATTTTAGTGCAACCTGGCTTCATTGTTTTCTGTAGCATCCAAAATGTAACTCAACATAAAATTGTCACAAAAGAAGCAGTATTGGCTTTCAGCATTGACTCTCCAATTTTTTCTAACTGTAAAAATGTCTCATGGAAAAGCATCTGCCTAGATGTCCCCCGCAAGAGGTGCTGAATAAACAATTTCAATGATGTGTGGCCCGGATTGCAAACTTGTCAGAATCCAATTATTAATCTGATATTCAAGTATTTATTGCTGTCATAAGAATGCTGCACAAAGGTTTTGAAAAATGGTCATGAATCATGGTTCAAGCTCAAGGCTCCATTAAATGCACATTTTTTTTAAACATTATGTTGGTATGACAGTGCTACAGGCACATTGCATTCATATTCAATAATAATCTATAATGTAAAAAATAAAATGTAGTGTTACTTTTAGGAAGAATTTCATACTGCCCAAATTTTCTAACATGGCAAGTCATCTTCTGGAATAATATCATACTTTCTAAATAGATAATACAACTAAAGAGCCTCTGAAAGGTAGGAAACAGGCTACAATGTAAAAGATATACTTCAAGAATATGCTCTACAGTTTGGCAACTTGAAAGTTCCATAATTAATAATGTCATATTTGATTCCAGTGAAGCTTCATATCAAGAGCATGTCTAATGATCAGAAAATCCATGGCAGAGCTTTGGGATAACATTGTAACATTGAATATCATTTTTATTTTCATTTATCAATTCAAAATGTGTAGCTCTTTGACCTTTTATGCATTTTATGGTTTGTTTGTAGGGAAACTAAAATGGATATGTAATAAGACAGCACAGGATGGGGAAAAGAGCACTGAAATGGAACTGAGAAGACCTGGATCTGAGTCACACACCAGGTATGGCATGTGGGCTAAACTAGTTCAGCTCTCTGAACCTCAGTTTCCTCATCTATTATTTATTTTTCCTAGATGATCTCTTTGGTATCTTTTCTTCATCACTCACCCTTCCAGACTTGTCTTTCCTCTCTCAACAGACTTCAATGTCAATATACATTCTCTAGTGATCTCAAAGCATTAGAGAAGAGTTATTCTTTGTTGCTAAGAAGGCTCTTGTTTCCCGATCCCTTAACTTGCATAGTTCATTCATATTTGTATAGTGCCTTATAGGGTTCTTTTTATTATTTTTTCTTATTTTGCATTTAATAATTAAAAAAACATTTCAATATACAAAGAAGAAAAAGACACACATAAGAATCAATTTCTGAAACAGTTTTTATTGTGTGCATAAATATGTAATTCAGTATATGTGATCACAATTTATTCATCCCTCAATTGATGGACATTCCTTTAATTTCTAAGCTTTTAAAATAAATTATTGTATATGGAATATGAATATAATAGAATACAATTGTGCTGTAAGAAATCATTTCAAAAAGACCTGAAAAGACTTCAGGAACTGACACAGATCTAAGTAAGCAGAACCAAAACAATATTACTATAAAATCAATTTTATTTTTTGGGGGGAGTGCACAGGTTTTTTTTTTAATAATAATTTATTTTTTAGTTTTCAACATTCACTTCCAAAAGATTTTGAGTTTTTCTCCTCTCCTTTTCCTCCCCCCTCCCCAAGATGGTATGCAATTGATATAGGCTCTACTTATACATTTATATTAAACATATTTTCTCATTAGTCATGATGTAAAGTAGAATTAGAACTGATGGAGGAACCATAAGAATGAAGCAATAAAACAAAACAACAAAAGAAAAGGAGAGCAAATAGTATACTTCCATATGCATTCAGACTCCACTGTTCTTTCTCAGGGTGTGGATAGCATTTTCCATACCAAGTCTTTTGGAGTTGTCTTACATCCTTGCATAAGAAGAGCCAAGTCTATCAAAGTTAATCATCACACAGTGCTACTGTTGCTGTGTACAATGTTCTTCTGGTTCTGCTCATTTCATTCAGCATCAGTTCATAAAAGTCTTTCCAGGTTTTTCTGAAGTGTGCCTGCTCATTATTTCTTATAGTACAGTATTATTCCATTACATTTATTATACCATAACTTGTTCAGCCATTCCCCAATTGATGGGTATCCCCTCAATTTCCAATTCTTTGCCACCACAAAAAGAGCTGCTAAAAGTATTTTTTTACATGTGGGTCCTTTTCCCATTTTTATGATCCCTTTGGGATACAGACCTAGAAGTGGTATTGCTGGGTCAAAGGGTATGCACAATTTTATAGCCCTTTGGGCATAGTTCCAAATTGCTCTCAAAAATGGTTGGATCATTTCACAACTCCACCAACAATGCATTAGTGTTCCAATTTTCCCACATCTTCTCCAACATTTATCATTTCCCTGTTTTGTCATGTTGGCCAACCTGATAGGTATGATGTGGTACCTCAGAGTCATTTTGATTTGCATATGTCTAATCAATAGTGATTTAGGGCATTTTTTCATATGATTATGGATAGCTTTAATTTCTTCATCTGAAAACTGCCTGTTCATATCCTTTAACTATTTATCAATTGGAGAATGACTTGTATTCTTATAAATTTGACTCAGTTCTCTATATATTTTAGAAATGAGGCCTTTATCAGACACAGTGCTTGTAAAAATTCTTTCCCAGTTTTCTACTTCCCTCCTAATCTTGATTGCAATGTCTTTGCTTGTGCAAAAACTTTTCAAGTTAATGTAATCAAAATTATCTATTTTGCATTTCATAATGTTCTCTGTCTCTCATTTGGCCATAAATTCTTTCCTTCTCCATAGATCTGAAGGTAAATAATTTCTTGTTCTCCTAGTTTGCTTATAGTATCAGTCTTTATAACTAAATCATGTACCCATTTTGACTTTATCTTGGTATAGTGTGTAAGATGTTGTTCTATGACCAGTTTCTGCCATACTGTTCTCCAGTTTTTCCAGCATTGATATCAATATTGTAAAAACAAACAATTCTGAGGATTTTTATAAATTGGTAAAGTATAAAATGAGCCAAACATGGAGAGCAATTTAAACAGTAACAGCAATGCTGTAAACAACTTTGATCATCTATGATTACAAAAGACTAATGATGCCATCCACCTCCTAACAGAAAGGTGATAAATTTGTGATTCAGAATGAGACATATATATCTATACCCACAGCTATATCTGATTCTTTTCTATACTCATATCTATAGCTATGTCATCTGTGGCTATATATCTTTATATGTACATATATACATATGCACATATACATTCATGGATTCATGTGTTCATTTCTATCATTTATATTACATATAAATGGAGAGGAGATGGAGGGAGAAAGGGAGAGAGGGAGAGAGAGAGAGAGAGAGAGAGAGAGAGAGAGAGAGAGAGTTGTTCATGAGAACAAACTCCAAAATTGTTTTAGAAAGAAATTTATTAAACCATTTGGTAGAGGAGAATCAGTTGGAATGGCTATGTCTCTTTCCTGACCAGGCTCTGAAAGTGTTTAAATTATATGAGATTTAGACAAGGCAAAATTGCTTTACTATGTACATGTAATTCATGTGGTACCTGCACATGAATTACAGTACATAGTTAAGCAATTTTGCTGAGAAGGCAACTTGAAAGCAAGATAAGTTGAGATAGATATGAATAATTATTGAAGGTTTTTCAACTGGTGGCTAGGTGGCACAGTGGATAGAGTGATGGTCCTGGTATCAGAAAGACTGGAGTTCAAATTTGACCTCAGATACTTATTAGCTGTGTGACCCTGGGCAAGCCATTTAATTCTGTTTGCCTCAGTTTCTTTATCTGTAAAATGAGCTGGAGAAGGAAAAGATACTCCAGTATCTTTGCCAAGAAAATACCTAATGGGGTCACAAAACTGGATGTGACTGAAAATGACTGAACAAATATCTATCTATCCACACACACACACACACACACACACCACACACACACATTCATATGTATTTATATATACATGTATTCATAAAGACCCACACAACCAATGAAGGAATTTGTTCTGCTTGATTATAAGTGCTTGTTACAGGGAATTTATTTTTCTTCTTTTTTTCCAATGAGGTAGGGGTAGGAGAGAGAGAGAGAGAGAGAGAGAGAGAGAGAGAGAGAGAGAGAGAGAGAGAGAGAGAGAGAGAGAGAGAATAGATTTCTGTTAATTAAAAAACGAAACACTTTAAAATAGAGCTGTTGTAGGGACTAGAGCTGTAGAATGATGCATGTAGTTTCAGATTAAAGGTCACTGTATTGTTAGTTTTGCTTAATGTTTTATTTTGTTAAAAAGAGAGCTTTCATGGGTTGGGGTACTTTGAAAATGTTTACAACATAAAAACAAAGTGTGTTTAAAAACTTTTTCAAAAAGAAAACATACAACCATATGTGTGTAATTTAAGGTAGTAACACAACTGCTCTATCATACACACATACATACATACATATGTATATTATGTATGAATATATATGTATATATATATACATATATATATATATATATACATATATATATATATATATGAGAGAGAGGTTGTGTCCTATTCTGCTCTTTTTGTTTTCTTCTGTGCACTTAAAATGTTTTAATGTTACTCCTTTTTGCAATTATATCACTACCAGTAATTTACTCTGCCCCTGTACAAGCCCTCTCTTGTAATAAATACATATTGCCTAGCAAAACAAATCAATATATGTCAATATATCTTACTCTGTACGTTTGATCTGCTGCCTTCTCATCAAGAAATAGGAAGCATGTTTCATGATCAGATTTTTAGAACACACTTCCTCCTTATAAGCTCATAAGATCTAGAACAAGAAGAAGCTTTTACTGATTATTTAATTGAATCTTTTTTTTATTTTATGCATGAGTAAATTGGGGGCCAAAGAGTGGCTTACCCAAGATCATTCTTGCTGTCCAATGGTTTTAGTCAAGTCTGACTCTTGTGGACCAAGATACTGGAGTGGTTGGCCATTTCTTTATCCATCTCTTTTTACAGAAGAGGCAACTGAAGCAAATACAATTAAATGGCTTGCCCAGGGTCACACAGCTAATAAATATCTGAGGCCAGATTTGAATTCAGGAAGGTCTCTTCCTAACTTCAGGCCCAGCACCCTATCTACTGTGCCACCTAGCTGCTCACTCAAGATTATACATCTAGTTAAGTGGAAGAACCTGAATCTGAACCCAGATTCTCTGACTCTAAATTTATGTCCCTTTCCACCACACTATTCAAATTCAACCCATTTCCCAAGGCTCAGTACTTTGAAATACCTGAAATACCACCTTCTCCATTTAGCCTTCCCTGTCTATTCTAGTGCACAGCATGTCTGATCTCTATAACCCATACTGTCTGTATTCATTCATTGCTTTTCTCTACTATTCATTTGGAATTCATTACCCTGCATTGCTCCTTAGCTTTTTGGAGTTCATATGCCTTGTTTCTCCAGCTAGATTGTAAATGCCTTGAGGTTCAGGACCTTAGCTTGTGTGTCTCTGTATCTCCCAGAGTGATTAGCACATTGCTGAGCCCGTAGCAGGACAATAGATGACTGTGGATGAGAAGCATCGAAAAAGGGTTCAAGGAGCATATGAAACTAAATACGAGGAACATTAACAACCCCAAAAACTATGGATATGAATAACAAAGCAACACTGTATTAAAAAATCATTAACTTCAAGCTGTGGTTCATGGAATGGACAGATAGCCAACTTTTTTTTTTTTTGCTTGAAAGAAAAATCAGCATAGTAGCCAGTGATCTGATTTGAGTAATTTTAAAACTTTTTTTTTGCCTTATACAAAAGAATTGTTAAAAGAAAGTAAACAAACAAAAGGTCTATGTAACCCCAGGGCCTCCATGTAGAGGGGAAAGAGCAGCAAAATGACTATTACTTCTTTGCAATAACCCTTTTCCCAAGGGCATGGATATTAATATAGTCACACTTTCCAGGAGGGTGAATAGATAAATTTGCAAAGCCCCAGGGGCCATCTTAAATGCAAGGCATCATCTCCAGGATTGTACAATGATGTTCACTACTCTCTGGGTAGAAACTGTAATGAATTCAACTCCACACATCAGCGAAATACAGGCACAGCTTTGGAACGGAAAGAGACATGGGAATAGAGTTTTAGGACTGTGGGGTCCCACCAAAATGGAAGTCATTTGAAAAACCCATAGATGATTTAACGGCAAAAATAACACAATCCCTCTGAGCAATTAACCTCCTTTTCCATCTTTATTCAGTAATATCTCCCAAACATTTTAGGATTTTGTCACAGAAGAGTTAACTTCTAGGCATGACAGAGTAAAATAGAGTAATTTCTTTGCTGCCCATAGGACTGGCTCCAGGCAAAATTAGGAATCATTTGATGTCTGTCATCAGTACTCTCTTAGATCCAACTTCTGCAGTGAGAAACATATTTCCTAATGCATTTAAAATATGATGATAGTGTTATTAGGGGTTTAGATGTTGTTTGCCTTCTAGCTTCTGAGGGATCAGGGGAAACTATCTAGCTTTCCCTATCCCAACCAATTCCAGCTAGAACAATAAGTCTCAGGGAAGGGGTAAGCAATGAGCTAAACATTCCAGCAACTGAAAGGGTGATTTTCTGTAGATGACAATGCAGGACTCTTTTGATACAAAACTGGCCTGTGTTTAAAAACAAATCTAATAAAGCTAGAAAGGTACAATTTTGCCTCCAAGCCTGCAGGGGTAGTAAGCTCATAGAGTAATTGATCTGACAGCTATATTGTATCTTCTGGAAGTGCTCAGACCAGGAGGGCAACATTTGTATTGTATCCTCTTACATATGACCTCTGGCTACACAAGAAGTAGAGGGAAGAATGTAGGGCAAACTCATCCTGCTGGACACTTTATATAATCTCTCTCCTCTTTCTAGTTTGCCTCTAGTAAGGTGATCAAGCCCTCTACTCTTGAGTGCAATGCCTGAGAGGCTACCAGATATTCAGCATCCCTTTCACCACTTAGAAGGCAACAACCCTTGCCATAAGCATCTGGATAACTTGTGGCAGACTAGTCTCCCAGGATTTATGGGCTCACAGGCTCCCTATCTTATCTCTCCAGTTTGTCTTCTATTGGTAGAGGCTTTCTAACAATCTTGTGTGCTTCTCCTTCTCCCCCTCCTCCTCCCTCTTTTCCCTTCCTCTCTCTTCCCCTTACCTCCTCCTCTTCTCTTCTCCCTTCTCTCCCCTCTCCCCCTTTCTTCTCCTCTCCAATTCCTTTCTTTCCCTCTCACTTCCTCTCCATCTCTTCTTCCTCTCTTTATTTCCTCCCCTCTCCTTTTCCCCCACTCCCTTCCCTCTTTCCTTCTTCTCCTCCCCTTCCTTCTCTCCTCTCCCCTCCTTTTTTCCCTCTCCTCTTCTCCTTCTCTCTCCTTCCTTCCCTCCTCCAACCATTCCCTTCTTTCCCTCCCTTTTTTTCTCTCTCCTTCTCACTGTTACTGTTGCATTCATCCACAGTTAGCTGATCTCACTTCTATCTTCTCTATCTAGGAAAAGAGATAGGGACAGATCTTTTTGAAATCTAAGTTGGTCAGTCTGCTTCTTCAGAATCATTTTTGGAATGTAATGATCAATCTTGGGATAACCTCTCCGGTAGGATCTTAGGCCATAACATTCCGTCATTTTTCTTTAAAACACATTTCAAATGAACAGAATACTTTAACCCTGAGATAACTAAGAATTTCAGCATTTCTCAGCCAAGGCAGACAGGTTACATAGCTTACATTAGTAGTCTACACTGTAGAAATTCAAATGGAAAAGAAGAGTAATTCAAATTTGCTGAAGTCTATCTGGTAGGTTTTGGGCCCTGCATATAGGTCACCTTGATTGTCAGCTTTCCATGTACCTTCCAACTGATCCAACAATAATGAACCTGTTCCTTTTTCTGATTTCCCTCACTTTGGGGAACTAAACATGCCTTTAATATTTATCCATACCACTTCTACATGCAGACCTCATAGCAGAATAGTCAGGATCAATGTGGTACTGGCATAAACTAAATGAAGAACCAAAAAGAAATATTTATTTCTCTGTCCATAGACACTATTGCCTTCTGAGGGTGAGAGCAAATTGGCAGCAAATGCATAGGAATAGAAGCTTGCTGACTTGTGGGGCATTGCCTGTCTATGTAAAGGTTAACATGGAGAATTCTTTTTGTCTGAGTATAATGAGGGAGAGAGAGAGAGAGAGAGAGAGAGAGAGAGAGAGAGAGAGAGAGAGAGAGAGAGAGAGAGAGAGGAGACTGAGAAAGCTGTACAACATACAGACATGAGGGATGAAAGAGAATTGCTCATATCCTTCAGAAGTAGTTGTTCTTGTCTGCCCAATGTTCATAATTTAGAACTTTCTGCTTTAGGGAGAGTTCTTTTGGACATGGTTCATCTTACATTCCAAGCAAACAAAACCAACAAAAGCTCATAATAGAAAAGTGTAACATTTAAGTATTACAACTTTTTTTTTTTGGTCGTTTGTTTGCCAGGCAGTTTCTATAAGAAATTAGATGAATTGCTTGATGTTGCATCATCATAGAATGATACAGCTGAAAGAGACTTTGGAGAATATCTAATTTAACTCTATCATTTTAGAAATGCTGAAACTTACGGAGATAAAGTGATTTGCATACAGTCACTAACTGGCAGAACCAGGACTCTAGTCAGGAAATTTCACTTCATATAGAAAGTGGTGACATATGCTCAGTTTAAGAGATAATGACATTCACCTTAGAGAGTTTGGGGAAAAAGCAAAAAGAAAATAAGAAGAAAAAATAAAATTCATATTTTATTAGCCATCTTATTTAACATCTAAAAGTGATATTTGTTCCTCCCAAAATAGACATTCAATTCATACTAATATTTATTTATTAAAGGAAAAAGAAGAAAGCAGTGAAAAATCAGAAACACTTGGAATTTTGGTCTGTTTGAAGAGCAGTGGAAAAAATGAACAAGAATATTAAAGAAGACATGGGATTGAACCTCAGCTAGAGATCTCATTTTTCTTATCCCTAAAATTAGAGGGTTGTTCTTTACCAGATGATCTCCAAAGTTCTCTCCCTACTCTAAATTCTACCCTATTCCAATCACTTTTTCCAACCAAAAAATAAATAGATAGAAAGACAGACAGACAGTAGCTATGTGGCATAGTAGACAGAGCACTGCATCTGGAGTCAGGAAGATTCATCTTCCCGAGTTCAAATCTGGCCTCAGATACTTTCTAGATCTGTGACCCTGGGCTAGTCACTTGACCCTGTTTGCCTCAGTTTCCTCCACTGTAAAATGAGCTGGAGAAGGAAATGGCAGCTACTCCAGTATCTTTGCCAAGAAAACCCCAAATAGGGTCACAAAGGGTCAGACATGACTGAAATGACTGAACAACAAAGATAGACAGAGACAGATAAATAGATAAATAAAAAAGGAGCAGAAAAAAAATGTCAAACTCAGTTTTACTAACCTTCCTTCTAAATATGTGTCAAAACTAGGGGAAAACATAATAACTGTTCCCAAAAATGTTTATAACACAAATAATATTGTGTTTCTTCTCACAATGGCCTCTGTTATCACAAGGCAGTAATGGTATCTGAATTACAGGGGCAGCCAGTAAGTGCTTAAAATGTCTATGATCACATAGCTTCAGTTATAGTGTTTTCCTGCTGTTTCCCATCCAGAAGAAGGAAAGAACTATGGGTAAATTGAAATTAGGGCCCACAGGGCAGGCCTCTCAAGTGGCTATAATTATGTGTTTCCTCTAACTTCCTTGCCGCAGCTCTTCTACTAAGCTAGTTTGCTCATTTCACATCCGTACCTCCTGCTTTCTTTTTGTCAGATGATTAATGCAGGCTGTTGGAGAGAATGCCCATCTTAGAATTCAGAACATGCAGGGAGAAAGGGGAAAAGGTTCTTTCTGCACTAATGGAGAAGTGAGTGCAATCAATGGACTCCTTCTTTCTCGAACAAAATGTTCACACTTTCTACAAATTCTGTTCAAAATATTTTGATGAGTGATCCAATTATGATATTTGCCCATTCTAGTAAGAATGGTATAAATCTTTCCTTGGCCTAACATTCCCTAGAAATGCACTAGTCATTGAATCTCTTCTAGTAATTTCTTCTGGCAAAGTCATTGTGCTGCTGTCTTCATTGGTCACAGAATTTCTGCTTTACACATTGTTCTGTGAGTGCTACTAGTCTTTGATGGTCTCACCACAGAGTTCACTGGTGCATTGCTTTGTTGGACTTAGTACACATTTATTCTCCCTGCAAAACATCTCTTGTATCTGTACTCCCCATCTATGAATGTCTCTATTCACACAGGTTCCATCCCCTCTCATCTGGACTATTGTAAGATTTCCAAATTGGTATCTCTGCTTCTAGTTTCTCCCCTTTCCATTCTCTTCCATATAGTTGGGAAAATACACATATAGGAAAATACTGCTTTTAAATGCACAGCTATGATCATTTCACTCCCTTAACAAAACAAAACAAAATATAAAAAAAATCTTTGGTAGTTCCCCATTGCCTTGAGGATAAAGGGATAAAACTACTAATTCTTCAGTACAATATTTAAGGTACTCCACGGTCTGGCTTCTGTTGGTCAGTCAGTCAATTAACATTTATTAAGTACCTACTATATGCTGGCCACTGTGCTAAGCACTGGGGATGTAAGTATGAAAAAAGAAAGATAACCCTTACCCTCAAGAAGGTTATAATCTTTTTTTCCCTAATTTGTTATTTTTTAATTTTTTTAAATTTTATTAATTTATTTTGATTTATCAATAATCACTTTCACATGCTTTTGAGTTTAAAATTTTTCTCCCCCTTCCTCCCCACCACCATCCCCAAGATGGCACACAATCTAATATAGGCTATACATATACATTCCTATTAAACATATTTTCACATTAGTGATGTTGTAAGTAAAAATTAAAACCAATAGGAGGAACCATCAGAAAGAGGAAACAAAATTCAACAGAAGAGAAAAAAAATAGCAATTCAACTTTCATAGTTCTTTCTTTGGATGTGGATAACATTTTCCATCATGAGTCCTCTGGAGATGTCTTAGATCCTTGTATTACTGGAAAGGGTTAAGTTTATCAATATTAGTCATCGCACAATGTGGCTGTAATTGTGTACAATGTTCTCTTGGTTCTGCTCATTTCACTCAGCGTCAGATGATACAAATCTTTCCAGGCTTTTCTGAAGTCAGCCTGTTCATCATTTCTTATAGCACAGTAGTATTCCATTACATTCGTATACCACAATTTGTTCAGCCATTCCCCAATTGATGGGCATCCTCTCAATTTCCAATTCTTTGCCACCAGAAAAAGATCTGTTATAAATATTTTTGTACATGTGGGTCCTTTTCCCATTTGTATGATCTCTTTGGGATATAGCCCTAGATGTGCTACTGCTGGGTCAAAGGGTTTGTACATTTTTATAGCCCTTTGGGTATAGTTCCAAATTGGTTCTCCAAAATGGTTGACTCATTTCACAACTCCACCAACAATGCATTAGTGTTCCAATTTTCCCACATCTTCTCCAACATTTATCATTTTCCTGTTTTGTCATGTTGGCCAATCTGACAGATGGTATGCAGAACCTCAGAGTTGTTTTGATTCAAATTTCTCTAATCAGTAGTGATTTAGAGCATTTTTTCATATGACTATAGATGGCTTTAATTTCTTCATCTGAGAACTGTCTGTTCCTATCCTTTGACCATTTATCAATTTGGGAATGCCTTGTATTCTTATAAATTTGACTTAATTCTCTATATATTTTAGAAATGAGGCCCTTATCAGAGAGACTGGTTGTAAAAATTCCTTCCCAATTTTCTACCTGCCTTCTAATTTTAGTTGAATTGGTTTTGTTAGTGCAAAATCTTTTCAATTTAATGTAACCATAATTATCCATTTTGCTTTTCACAGTGTTCTCTATCTCTTGTTTGATCATGAATTCTTCTATTCTCCATAGATCTGATAGGTAAACTATTCCTTGCTCAAGAAGGTTATAATCTAATGGAGGAATACATCACCAAAAAAAAAGGAGTTGAAAAGGGGAGAGCAGCCATGGAAGCATGGAAGGTTTTTTTTTTAGGCAATTGGGATTAAGTGACTTGCCTAGGGTCACACAGCTAGTAAGTGTCAAGTGTTTGGTATGAGGCCGTATTTAAACTCAGGTCCTCCTGACTTCAGGGCCGGTGCTGTATCTACTGCACCAACTAGCTGCCCCAGAAGGTTCTTGATAGGGGAGAATCAGTAGAAAAACCAAGGAAGTCCCCAAAGTAGTGCAGCCAGGTGAGAAATGAGGAGATGGTCTAAGCTGACCTCCTTCCTTAAATGGAGGTTTTGGAATTCACAGTTGCACCCTCCAATCAGAGGGAGCAAGGGTGGTGATAAGGTAGAATCCCAAGGTTGATGGGATCTTGTAGGATAAAGTTTTCCCAATAATGAGCTTCCTGGGGCATATTGGAAAAGTCAGGGAAGTCTGGAAATAGGAAAGGCAGGTAAGAAATGACTACCTTTCTAGTCTTATTTCATGCTATTCCTCTTCACAAACTCTAAGTTCTAGCAGAACTGACCTCCCACTCTGTTCCCACCTTCCACACATTTGCTCCATGCCTCCATACTTCCTCTTCCTTATTGTGGTCTCTCATATTCCTTGTCTTTCTGTATATGGTAAATTGGTCTAGTAAATTTTCATAAAAAGGAAAGTAGTAAATGATAATGCTGTGGTAGGTATGCACTGATAAGATTAGTACTTTCTCCCATCTGCAGGACTAAATAAGAGTAAGGGTGCATTTATGATGGAAAAGACATTGGGCTTTTAGGCTGGAGAGCACAAGAAACTAAGCCTACATTCATTTGGGGAGATTTGATGTGCAATTAGTGAGAGAGACAGAGAGAGAGAGAGAGAGAGAGAGAGAGAGAGAGAGAGAGACAGAGAGAGAGAGAGAGAGAGAGAGAGAGAGACAGAGACAGAGAGACAGACAGAGAGACAGACAGAGACAGAGAGACAGAGAGAGGGTGAGTCCAAGCTGGGAAGAACAAAGGAGCTTCTGAGCACAGCAAGAAACTTCAAGGAAACCACAGATCAAGAAAGGAACAATGGATGCCTGAAAAGCATTTATTAAGTGTGAAATGCAGGCCAAACACTGAGCTAAATCGTAGAGACACAAATACAAGCAAGACAGATGGTTTCTTACAGGAGCAGACCTGCAGGGCAGTTGTAATCATGGAAGAGTGTTTGGGACAAGGAATGAAGAGGGAATGGTAATTGGAGCCATAGAGCAAGTAACTGACATGTCCTTTCTCAAGAATGTTAGTTGACCTGTGGTTTTGTTTTCTTTTCTTTTGTCTAAGAACTAGCATTCAAAAGGCATAGAGGGGAAAGGGAAGTGGTGTGTTGCATATTAGACCAGGCAAGACAGTATTAATGCTCCCCTGTAAATGGTTCCCAAGGTGCCAGGAGATGGAAGATCAAGATGGAAGGGAAATGGGAAGAAGTGGCAACAGCAGTAACAGCACTCTAAGGAAAGAAACAAAGGTTCATCTGTTTGGAACTACAGGGGGTTTTAGAGGTCATAGAGTCCAACCACTTTGTTTGTAATATGAGGAAACTGAGGCCTAGTGAGATGAAGTGACTCATTCTCATTGATTTCAGGATAGAATTTAAACCCACAATCTTTAACTACAAATGTAGCATTCTTTCCATTACATCACAGGAGAGAGGTAAGACAAAGATGTTGCCCATCCACAGAACTCCATGGCAGCAGTACCAATGGCAAACCACTTGACTGAGGGGATACTATGAACTATGTAAAGGATCTCTGAGGAGGAAAACTGAGCAAGCTTAAAGTAGACTTGATTGTACTGATGTCCCCAAAAAACCTCTTCTCCATGATTACTGCCTTGACATGGATACAATGGATACAAGATGAGCAAGAATGAATGGATTGTCATCTTTATTATTGGAGGGGTCTTCAAAATCAATGAGATCACATATTCATTTGAATGTTTTAGTTTATTTAAAATCTATTATGAATGTTTCTTATTTAGGGAAACTGAAGAACCCTAGTGGAAAGCTAGAAAACAGTCAAATTCAGATATGTCAAATTCAGTTGTTAATTGTACAACATTGGACAAGATACCCAAGTCTGAAGGCTTTATGAAGCTGTCCTTAAGAGATTCTCAAAGATCAGTCTCAATCCCACTGACACCTAAACTGAAATTCTGGGCCTCAGGTTGTAATAGTTAAAGATTCATGGATACTGCAAAGGGATAATTAGATAAAATGGGACAGTTGGGTGGTACAATGGATAGAGTGCTAAGCCTGAAGTTAGGAAGATGCAAACTTGTGAGTTCAATTCTGGACTCAGATACTAGCTGTGTGACCCAGGCCAAGTTACTTAACACTGTTTGCCTCAGTTCCTTATCTGTAAAATGAGCTGAAGAAAGAAATGATAAAAGTATCTTTGTCAAGAAAACTACAAATGGGGTCACATGATTGAAATAATTGAACAACAACAACCTAGAGACAATAAAAAGTTAGATTCCAGAAGTCTACTATAATAGTACCATGATGGCCTTAAAACAATTATGCATAGGATCATCAATCTAGGGACCCCAGAGATCATCTCATCCAAAACTCAGATTTTATAAATGAGAAAATTAAATCTCAAGGAAATTAATTGACTTGCTGTAGAAGATGGCAGAGTATAAGCAGCAACTTAGCTGAACTTTCCCAATGGTCCCCTTTAAACAACTCTTTAAAAAAAAAAAAACCTTAAATGAAATTCTGGAGTGGCAGAGCCAACAAAAGGTCGAGATGAGACATTTTTCCATACCAAAAAACTTAGGTCAGCAGGAGAGGTCTGTAACACCGGAGTGGTCTCAGCTGGGAGCACAGCACATGCTGCAGCAACACCAGTACAGGGCCTTGGAGGCAACTGGGACAGCAGCAGCAGCAACTTCAGGAACTCTCACCCAGAGAGAGTAGGGGGTTGGATAACTAGTCAGAAAGAGATTATAGGGGACTTTTTGCTGGCACTGGGTACAGGACCCTGTTGCATTGCCTATACAATGCTTCAGGGCAAAAAGGAGTGCTAGCACTTGTTGCAGTGGGGGAGTAAGGGTCCTTGTCACAGTTCCAAAGCAGAAAGGAATTCTAGTGCTTGTGGCTACAGTTGAACAGGGGAAGTGGTCAAAGTTCCAGGGCCAAGAGGAGTGCTAGCACATATGGCTGCAGGAGAACATGGTACTGCTGCCATGGAGTCCTATGGATGGGCAACATCTTTGTCTTACCTCTCTCCTGTGATGTAATGGAAAGAATACTACATTTGTAGTTAAAGATTGTGCTCAGAAGTTCCTTTGTTCTTCCCAGCTTGGACTCACCCTCTCTCTGTCTCTGTCTGTCTCTCTGTCTCTGTCTGTCTCTCTGTCTCTCTCTCTCTCTGTCTCTCTCTCTGTCTCTCTCTCTGTCTCTCTCTCTCTCTCTCTCTCTCTCTCTCTGTCTCTCTCTCTCTCTCTCTCTCTCTCACTAATTGCACATCAAATCTCCCCAAATATTACAAACAAAGTGGTTGGACTCTATGACCTCTAAAACCCCCTGTAGTTCCAAACAGATGAACCTTTGTTTCTTTCTTCAGAGTGCTGTTACTGCTGTTGCCACTTCTTCCCATTTCCCTTCCATCTTGATCTTCCATCTCCTGGCACCTTGGGAACCATTTACAGGGGAGCATTAATACTGTCTTGCCTGGTCTAATATGCAACACACCACTTCCCTTAAAACCAGAGCACAGGCCAAGAGAACAATGACTATAACTCTCCTGGGATCATACCACCTTGGAAGAGCTAAAAACTTACAAAGTCCCAGAACTAACTCTGAAAACAGTGCCTCCTGTGCCACAGGAACACAGTCCAACTTTAAAATACTTAAAAGTCAAGAAAGAGGCTGAAAGAATGAGAGAAAGAAGGAAGGAAGGAAGGAAGGAAGGAAGGAAGGAAGGAAGGAAGGAAGGAAGGAAGGAAGGAAGGAAGGAAGGAAGGAAGGAAGGAAGGAGGGAAGGAAGGAAGGAAACTGACCATAAAAAGATACAGGGAAGATCAAGACTAAATCAGAAGAAGACATCAATGGCATAATAACTCAAAAAACAAACAAACAATCAAACAAAAAAAACCTGTGAATTGCACACAAACCCGACAAGAATTCCTGGAAGAACTCAAAAAGTGTTGTGAAAAATCAAGTAAGATAGGTAGAAGAAAAATTGGAAAAATAAATGGGAGTAATGCAAAAAAAAAGCTATGAAAACAACAAATTGGCAAAAGAGGAACAAAAAAATACTGAAGAAAATAACACCTTAAAAAACAGAATTGGTCAAATGGAAAAAGGGGAACAGAAACTTACTGAAGAAAATAATTTCTTAAAAATTAAAACTGGGCAAGTGGAAGCTACTGACTCCATGAGACTTCAAGAAACAATAAAATAAAGCCAAAGGAATGAAAATAAAATAGAAGAAAATGTGAAATAGCTCATTGGAAAAACAACTAACTGAGGAAATAGATCAAGGAGAGATAATTTAAGAATTATTGGACTACCTGAAGGCCATGATCAAAAAGAAAGAAGGCAGAGGTGTGTGAGTTGACTATGATAGTTTGATCTGAAAAAAAATTAAGAGGTAAAAAAGAGGGATGCACTGGGAGAAAGAGGAAGGGAGAAGAAAATGGAAGGAAATATCTCACATAAAAAAGGCAGACAAGGAACAGCTTTTACAATGCAGGGGGGAATGGAAGGGTGGTGGAAAATGTTTAAATCTCATTCTAATTGGATTTAGCTCAAAGCAGAAATAATATACACATTCATTTGGTTATAGAAATCTATCTTATCAACAGGGAAGTAGGAGCAGAGGGGGATAAGAGAAGGGAGGGGATAATAGAACAGAGGGTAGATTTAATGTAGGCAGTGGTCAGAAGCAAAACAGATTTTTGATGAGGGATAGGAGAGAAAAAGAGAGAATGCAAGAGCGAGTGAGAGAGAAGAGAAGAAGAGGAAGAGGAGGAGGAGGAGGAGGAGAAGGAGGAAAAAAGAGGATAGAGAGAAATACCAAGTAACTACAACTGAGAATGTCGATAGGATGAACTTATTTATAAAATGAAAATGGATAGCAGAATGGATTAGAAACCAGAGTCCTAACAATATGTTGTTTACAAGAAACATACTTGAAACAGAGAGAAACAGAGTAAAAAATAAGGGGCTAGAGTAGAATCTACTATGCTTCAACTGAGGTAAAAAGAAAAAAAAGGCAGGGACACCAATCATGATCTCAGACAAAACAAAATCAAAAGTAGACCTAATTAAAAGAGAAAAGCAGGAAAGCTATAGTTTGTTAACAGGTGCCATAGACAATGAAGTAATATCAATGCTAAACAAATACCCACCAAATTACATAGCATCCACTATCTTAAAGGAAAAGTGAAATGAGCTATGGAGGAAATAGACAGTAAAAATATATTAGTGGGGGGACTTAATTTTCTCCTCTCAGGACTAGATAACTCTAAACAAAACATAAACAAGAAAGAAGTTAAGAGGTGAATAGAATTTTAGAAAAGTTAGTATGATAGACCTCTGGAGAAAATTGAATGGGAATAGAAAGGAGTATACATTTTCCCAGCTACATATCACAGCTTCAAAAAAAAATTGACCATATATTAGGACATAAAACTTTACAAACAGATACAGAAAAGCAGAAATATTAAATGCATTTTTTAAGATGCATTAAATGCATCATGATGTAATACAAAGTTTATTTAAGAAAGGGCTGTGGAAAGGCAGCTAGGTGGTGCAGTGGATAGAGCACCAGTGCTGGAGTCAGGAGGACATGAGTTCAAATCTGACCTCAAACACTTGACACTGTCTGTGTGACCCTGCGCAAGTCACTTAACCCAAATTGCCTTGAAAGAAAGAAAGAAAGAAAGAAAGAAAGAAAGAAGAAATGAAAAGAAAGAGCCCTTGGGAACATAGATTCAAAATTAATTGCAAACTAAATAATCTAATCCTAGAGAATGACTGGTTCAAAGAACAAATCATAGAAAAAATAATAATTTCATTGAAGAGGATGACAACAATGAGACAACATGCCAAAATTTGTGGGATGCAGCCAAAGCAGTACTTAGGGGAAATTTTATAGCTCTAAGTGCTTATATCAATAAAATAAAGAAAGAGCAATGAATGGAGTGTGGAATTTTTAAAAGTAGGAAAAGAGCAAATTTAAAATTCTCAATTAAATATCAAAATTAGAAATGTTAGAATCAAAGGAGAGATTAATAAAATTGAAAGTAAAAAACAAACACTAAGCTAATGAAAATGGGAACTAGTCTTATGAAAAAAAAAATAAAACAGGTAAACCATTGGTTAATTTGATTAAAAAAAATAAAAACAAAGAAGAAAATCAGATTACCAGCATCAAAAAAGAAAGAAATGAATTTACTACCAATGAAGAGGAAATTAAAACAATTATTAGGAGGTATTTTGCCCAATTATATGCCAATTAATCTAACAATCTAAGTAAAATGGATGAATATATACAAAAATGTAAATTGCCCAGATTAACAAAAAAGAGAATACTTAAATAACCCTATCTTGGAAATAGTACCTGAACAAACCACAAATGAGCTCCCTAAGAAAAAATCCCCAGGGCCAGATGGATTCACAAATGAATTCTACCAAATATTTAAAGAACAATTCATTCCAATACTACATGAACTATTTGGGGGGGAAATAAGCAAAGAAGGAGTCCTACCAAATCCCTTTTATGAGACAAATGTGGTACTGATATCTAAACAAGAAAAACAAAAGTAGAGGAAAAAACTATAGACCAACTCCTGATGAATACCAATGCAAAATTTTTAAATAAAATAATGGCAAGCACATTACAGCAATTTATCACAAAGCTCATACATTATAATGAGGTGTCATTTATGCAAAGAATGTAGGGCCAGTGCAATATTAGGGAAAATATTAGCATAATTTACCATATCAATAACAAAAAAAACAATAAAACTCATATGATTATCTAAATAGATTCAGAAAAAGCTTTTAACAAAATATCATACTGATCTCTACTAAAAACACTAGAAAATTAAGGAATAAATGGAGTTTCCTTAAAATGATAAGAAGTTTCTATGTAAAACCATCAGTAAGCCTTATTTGTGGTGAGGATAAGCTAGAAGCCTTCCCAGTAAGATCAGGGGTGAAGCAAGGATGCCCCTTATCCCCACTATTGTTCAATATTGTACTAGAAATCCTAGCTATGGCAATAACTCAAGAAAAAGAAATTGAAGGAATTGGACTAGGCAATGAGGAAACAAAACCATCACTCTTTGCAGACAATATGATGTCATACTTAGAGAATCCACTAAAGAGCTAATTGAAACAATCAACAATTTCATCAAAGTTGCGGGATATAAAATAAAATCACATAAATCATCAGTATTTCTGTATATTATCAACAAAGTCCAGCAGAAAGAGATAGAAAGAGAAATTATATTTAAAATAACTGCAGAAAATATAAAATCCTTGGGAGTCTACATGCTAAGACAAACTCAGAAATTTTATGAATATAATTACAAAACATTAACACAAAGTCAGAGTTAAACAGTTGGAGAATATTAATTACTAATGGGTAGACTGGTCCAATATAATAAAAATGAAAATTCTACCTAAATTAACTTACCTTTCCAGTGTCATGCCAATCAAACTACCAAAATATCATTTTAAAGAGCTAGAAAAAAATAATAATGAGATTTATCTGGAAGAACAAAATGTTAAAAATGTCAGGGGAATTAGTGAATAAAAGTAATAGAAAAAAGTGAAAAAAGATGGACTAGAAGTATCAGATCTCAAACTAATTTAAAAAGTAGTAATCATTAAAACAATCTGGTACTAAGAAATAGAGTGATGTATCAGTAAATGACCATAGTAATCTAGTGTCTGATGCATCTAAAATACAAGCTTTTGGGAAAAGAATTCAATATTTGAAAAAATTGCTGGGAAAACTGCAAAGCAGTTTGGCAAAACTAGGTACAGACCAACATCTGTATACCAAGGTAAGGTCAAAATGGGCACATGATTTAGATATAAAAGGTGAAATTATAAGCAAATTAAGGGAACATGAAAATTTTACCAGTCAGATCTATGGATAAGCAAAGTACGACCAAACAAAAGATAGAGAGCAGAAATAAAATTAATAATTCTGATTTTTAAATTATAAAGGTACAAATAAAACCCAAGCATCTAAGATTAGAAGGAAAATAGAAAACTTAGGGTAGGGGGAATTTAACAGCAAGTTTATCTGCTAAAGGCCTCATTTCTCAAATACATAAAGAACTAAGTCAAATTTATAACAAAAAAAAAGTCATTCCCCAATTCATAAATGGCCAAAGGATAGAAACAGGCAGTTTTCAGATGAAGAAATCAAAGCTATCTGTAGTTATATGAAAAAAAAAAGTTCTAAATCACTACTGATTAGAGAAATGCAAATTAAAACAACTCTGAGGTACCACCTCACACCTATCAGTTTGGCTTATATGACAGAAAAGAAAAATGACAAATGTTGGAAGGGATGTGGAAAAATTGGGACATTAATGCACTTTTAGTGGAGTTACGAACTGATCTGACCATTCTGGAAAGCAATTTATAACTATTCCCAAAGGTCTACAAAACTGTGTATACCCTTTGACACAGCAATACCATTGCTAGGTCTGTATGCTAAAGAGATTTTTTTAAAAAAGGAGAAAGATCCATTTGTACAAAAATATTTATAACACCTCTTTTTGTGGCATCAAAAAATTGAGGAATGACTGAACAAGTTGTGGTATATGATTGTGATGAGTACTATTGTACCACATGAGTACTGTATAAATATATATACATATATATATATATATATACATACATACATACATATATATATATATATATATATATATATATATATATATATATATATATATATATATATATATCACTAAATGAGTACTATATAAGAGATGATGAACTGGACAGTTTCAAGAAATCCTGTAAAGATTCACATGAATTGATGCAAAGTAAAGTGAACAGAAACGGGAGAACAGTGTACATAGTAACATTAATTCTTTATGACAATCAACTATGAATGCCTTATCTATTCTGATCAATATAATGATCCAAGACAATTCCAAGAATCCATGTTGAAAAATGCTGTCCACCTCCAGAGAAAGAACTGATGGAGTCTGAATGCATATTGAAGCATAATTTTTTTCAGTTTATTTTCATTTCCTTTTTTTTTTTACAATATGGCAAATATGGAAATGTTTTGCTTGATTTCACATGTATAATGTATATCATATTTGTTCCCTTCTTAATGGGTGGAGGAGGAGTGGAAGGAAGAGAGAGAATTCAGAACTCTAAATTTTTTTTAATGAATATTTAAAATAAATAATTTGCTTGGAAAATAAAATTTTAAACGACTTACTGAAGGTCATTCAAGTCACTGACAGACGCGAAGATTTGAACCTCATTTCCCTGACTCCAAATTTTATGCTCTTTTCCCCGCACCACACTGAGGCCAAGTGGTTCTGTAGTTTGTTCAATGTTACCCAGTTAATCAGAGAACCTGAATAAGATTAAAGGGGTTGTTACTTCTGTTCTAGATTTAGAGCTAAAAAGAACCTTTGTGATCAACTAGTCTGACTCACCCAGGTTATATATGAAGAAACTGAGGCTTTGAGGCATGGAGTGATACCCCCCAATATCACACAGGTAGGAAACAGCACAACTAGACTTCAAACTCAGACCCAGGTTCAGGGCACTTTTCTTTAGACTATACTTCTTTTACAAATTATGGATGAAAGTCACCCTATTACTAACATACTACTGAAAGACATAGAAGGGCTTTTCTTGGAGGTCTATTTTCTGAAAATTTGAGCTTGAAAAAAATAAACATGAGAACTAAAAGGTCTTTATAAAGTTTCAAATGATATTGGAAGTTGGAATAACTGTAACACAACATTCTATAGTGTGCTTTGTAGTAACATCTTTTCATACCCAGTTTCATATTCACTGACAGTGGATGAAAACAATCATCTGAAAGAAATTTAAACAAACACATTTGGGGACCTTTAGCCAGGAACTGGGAAAACAAGAGGAAGAAAAATACCTGTAAGCTAAGAGAAAAATTATTATCCCTATTTTACAAATAAAAAAAAAATGGGCTTTAAGAGGTAAAGACTTTCCATAGTGGAAAGCTATTGTGTCAGAGGCAGAATTTAAATCCAGGGCTTTCCTAATTCCAAGTTCAAGATTTTTTTTCTGTTATACTACAGTGAGATAGAAACAAACAAGCAACTAAATATAATTTAATACATATATACACATAAATATACATATATAAAATATACCCATATACATGTGTTTACAAATATGCACACATGTACATACAAATGGGTGTACAATGCACATTGCATATGCTTGTATGTATATTGCATGCATACATTGGACATATATTGTGCATATATATGTATACTCATATACATGTATGTTGTGTGTATATCCATATGACATGTAGATATATAAATACATACATAAAAGCTTTAGAGATATTTTTATATGTATATAATTGCATGTAGTCCAGCAATTATATGTGTGTGTACGTGCACCTGTGTGTGTGTGTCTTGGTACATATAAATGCGTATATATAGAAGGAGAAAAAGAGAGAGAAGGTGATGAAAAGAGGGAGAGAAAGACAGCTATCTTCAGCTCTCCAAACAAGCAACTGAAGGAACGTTAAGGTTGAGAAGGTCATATTTATGTATTATAACACACCCTGGACTAGAAGTCAGGAAACTTGAATTTAAGTCCCAGTTCTACTTTTAGTTATCTGTGTGAGTTTCAATGTCATGCCCTCTCTCAGGCCTTCAGTTTCCTCTTCTGTACAATGAGGGGAAAAGAGGAAGGGTGGATGAGATAATCTCTGAAGTCCTTCCTAGCTGTAATATTCTATCAAATTTTAAAAATCATAATCAGAAACAAGACTTAGAGAATCCTATATGGAATTAGGAAGCATCACATTAGAAGTCACAATCTATTTGGAATTCTATCAGGAGCAATTTTGAAACATAAACCACCTAACAGCAGAAATAGGATCTTTAAATATGGACAGTGATCTACTCTATTACTCTATCTGGAAGTCCTTCCTTAAAAAATGTCATCAAAAATTGCTATGCTATGTGTGTTTATAATTAATTCTTGTGTCTATATACACACATACACATGCATATACACATGCAAATACACATATGTACTAACATATACACATGTAGGTATGTATGTAAGGATCAAATGAGATAATTATAAAGTACTTAGCACAGTGCCCGGCACATAGTAGGTGCTATATAAATGTTAAATATTATTATTCAATATTCCAATGGATCTGTGATTTTATTGGTGTTCACATTCCCTCCAACAAAGCAAATTGCAATCCATTCATGCCTCCCTAACGTGTGCCACTTTCATCTATATCATTCTATCAGTTCAACACAATGGGCTAGGGATCTGCCTCATGTTTTTTTTTTTTACACTGTATGGTTATCAGTTGGCATGTGAGTTACCTACAGGTTATCTCTCACTCTCGCCATGTGACTGATTCATCCTTTTTTTTTCCTAAGTAAACATTTCTCTGATGAAATTATTTTCATGCGATTCTAGACTCAGAGTTGGAAGGGACCTCAGATTCCACATAATCCAATTTATTCCTTTTACAGATTAAGAAAACAGAATTCAAGGCTTGCCTAAGGTCATGCAAGTAGTGTCAAAAGTGAAACTGAAAAACACTTCCTTTGACTCCAGAATCAGTTTTTCTTCTACTGTAGAATGCTGTCTCCCACCTCTCCTCCTGTATAAGCCTTCCTTTGTAATGTATTACAGCCTACTCACTGAATTTTTAAGGATAAGAACACAATGCAGCCTACATAAAAGTAATGCAAAGACTAAATCTGCCTACCTAATCAAATAGATTGAACTGCCATGTTGAATAGATGGGAATGTAATCTATTCCACTGAAAAAAGCAAAGCCAGATGTTGGCACTCACTTCTATTTCAACTAATCCTTACAATTTTATAACTTCACCTTAAGTGTGGCACATACACACATGCACGTGCATGCACACACACACACACACACACACACACACACACACACACACACACAAAACACCTGTCTGATCAGATTTCAAGAATTCAATATTGGATCAAGTTTCAAGGTAAAAATTGACTCTCATTTATTGTGATTCTAAATTGTTAGAAAATATTTTTAAAACAACAGAAAAAGGACAACAGTAGGAAAAATAAGTTAAAATTCAGAGATAACAAGCAGAATTCAGCAGTGTCAAGGAAAAGTCAAGGATTTAGATGAAGCACTGAAGCATCCACAAAAGCTTAGTCAAAAGATACCAATGTGCAATATTTAAAAGGGAATAGTTAGCAGCAATCAGAAATGTGGAAAGACAGGTGGGATGTGACAAAAAGGCTTATTGCCTACATTAATTAGCATTTTGAGGAGCTAGAACCAAGAAAACAAGAAGAGAGGCTTATTTGGTAAGTCAGCACAGCGAAAGAGATCGCATATTGCTTCAAGCCATGAATAGATGTTTCAAGTTGAGTTCCATTAAATGAAAATGACAGTGCCATAAGAAATGTAGTGTAGACATAGCTTCTCATTAAAAAGAAAAGCAAACCTTAAAAAAACAAAACTGGCAAGTTGTATAAGGCTTGCTACTAATTTTTTAAATACTCCATGTTTTAGAAAATCCTATTGCTCAAGAATAGAACAGAAGTAAAGGCATGCCCAAGCTGGCAGGATCATCTCTCTCACAGACTGAAATAAAGTTTGTGGTCTGGGTAGTGTCACCTCCAATCTCAGAAGATGCACAAGGACATTGAAATGAAGAAGCAAAGCTCCTCTAGTTTGCACAGCATGGCAAAAACCAGTAGTGATAAATGGGGTTGCATTTATCCTGTGCAAATAATTTGAGTAGTTTGGAGCCTTCTTTGAGCTCTGATTAATTTAAAATGTCAAACTCAGTGGTTAATGAGTTTCATTTCCCTAAAGAACAATTAGTCAATAGAATATATTAACACTGTTGTAGTTCAGTTGTTTTAGTCTTGTCTAAGTTTTTGTGCCCCCATCTGGGGTTTTCTTGGCAAAGATACTAGAGTAGTTCATCTTTTCCTTCTCCAGCTCATTTTACAGATAAGGAAATTGAGGTGAACAGGGTTAAGTGACTTGCCCAGGGTCATGCAACTAGTAAGTTTCTAAGGCTGGATTTGAACTCAGGTCTTCCTGACTCCACACCTGGTGCTCTGTCTACCGCACCACCTAATTGCCTGAGCAGTTAGAAAGTAAAGAAATCTTGTTCATTTTGGGGGTAGAACTCATCATTGAGGATAATGAAAAGACAACTGAATAAATAAAAATTCCAACATAGATTCATTTGTATCTGTATCCCTCTTATTATCTACATATACTATCTACACAAACAACCTCATAAGATGTGGCACAGGAAAAGGTCCTAAGCACAAAAGAAAACACAAATGGTAGTCCGTAATAAGGGACCTGGGCAGCCAGGAAGAAATAAGAAGATACTGACTACCTGGGGGTTGGAGGGAGAGGGGAAAAGCAGAGAGCCACAACCTTGGCTCTAGTTACTAGACATCACCTTCACTTCTTCCCCAACAGAAAATTAGACTGCCCCTACAATAACTGTGGGCTTTGGTAGGCCAGCTTTGCTCTTGCCTTGCTTGGCTTCAAACCTCCAAAGCACTTGGATTTCTCCTGTCATGCTAATGTGGATATGCCATGCTCTTCAGCTTTCCAGATTCCTTTTACGTGTTGTCTTTTCTTATTACAATGAAACCTTGAGAGTAGAGACTGTCTATCATGCTTTTATTCACATGCCCAGCACTTAACACAATGCTTGGCACATAGTAAATTTTAATAATTCTCTAAATTCTCTCTGTCTGTCTGTCTCTGTCTCTCTCTGTCTCTGTCTCTCTCTGTCTCTGTCTCTCTCTCTCTCTCTCTCTCTCTCTCTCTCTCTCTCTCTCACACACACACACACACACGCACACACACATGCATGCATGCATGCATGCACAAACTCAACAGATTTTGATTTCTCTATGCATTTCAGTCATTTATGTGAACATAAGGATATATTCTGTCATAGAAGATCATCTATGAAAGCCTCCTTCCCGTCTCATGTTTTCATTAATTATGTTCTTGATTCATTTCAATTCAACACACAAGTATTCCCTAAAACATATATGATATTCTACCAGGTCCTAGGTTTACAAAGGCAAAAACAACCAAAAAAAAATAACAGTCCCTGTCTTCAAGGAGCTTTCATCCCACCAAAACTGGTAGAGACCATTCTCAAAAAGATTTTATGGAGATTAGTTACTAACTGCTATTGTCATCACGACTGCCTTTTTAGGTGGTAATCCAAAATTATCTTTTTGGTTTCTTTATAATCTCCTTCACACTAAGACATCTTGAAAATTGACCTTCCAGATTTCATTTTTCTAGTAGTAATTTGTAATTCCCCATCAATTGTTATATGTTTGAGTCCCAATATTGTCATTGATGATTATTATAGAAACAATGGCAAATCTGTTCTGTTTCATACCTATTTATGTGTTTCTTCCAGTTTTATTTGTAAATGCTATTGGGATAATTGAGTTTACTTGAGTCTCACATCAAATTTCCTGAAATCTTATTTTCTACTCACTGATTTCCAATATTTACGGATTGATAATATATGTAAAATCCTGTCAGTCTCTCCTATGATTATTTTGCAAATGAAATTGTACTTGAAACCAGTGTTGGATTTCCATAATTCCACATTACAAGAAGATAAAATATTGTTTTTTTCCATCTGAAGCAGTTTCTTGGCTCTTCTCACCTCTTCATTCTGACATCTCTTTTCCATAAGTTAGTCTTAAATAAAAAGCAATGATAATCAGAATGTCTTTATTTTTATACAATTCTCAATGTTCAGGATAAACAGTATTTTTTTAAAGAGGTTAGTTGTTTTCATTGTAAACCTTGTCTCTTTGTCTTCTTATATAACTAGCCCATTATGCGATTGCAAACAATTATAAAATCACTGTTATGTAAGTAAGCACTCATTTCTTAACATGCAGGTTTTTTTATTATTTTGTATATTCTTTATCTTTTATGCTTGTCATGTCCAGCATTTATTGACTACCTATTTTAATATATAGGTTTAAGTTTTTTGAATATGTTCTAACATTTGACCTATCAGTTCCTACTTCCAAAACATTTTTCCTACAATATATTTGCAACCTTCTTCTATTTCTAATGTCACATTAAATTTTACGGTTGAGAAGACCTTGTGATTTTTTTAAATAAAATTTTATCTACTTCATTTTCTATAAAATGTGGGTATGTAAGCTGTAATTATCTTAATAGTAGATTTTTTGTTTATAATCACCATGATCCTTGTAAGGTAAGATACCCAGGTGTTCCATAAAATGATCTGTATTTTATCATATAACCAACTTAACCACCTTTTGTTTTCTTTCCAAAAAGCATCTGTCTTTTTTCCATTTAGCTACAACTTTTTTACATTTTCAGTTTTTGTTTATAGTAGGAATATAACTATTAATGCATTTCAGATCCCCTAAGGGTATATCAACTGACTGGGTATTGGACACATATATAAAATTTTGAGTACCAAGAGTTAAATTAATGTTTATATATGAGTATCCTCTGCCTCCTTTTCCATCACTCTGCCACCATTGTAGCAAACAAAAAGAAAACCTGAGCAAAGTTTAAGGGCATTTTGTTTCTCTTTAATTAGGTCACCATAGCCTTACCACCACCTAGACTTCAATCTGGCAGTGGGGGTAACTTTGCTGTACTTGGCAAGGTTGGTCCTCAGATAGCAACCAGAGTCTATCCTTGAGATCATACTCATAGTCTTCCCATTTGAGAGAACCTATATCCTCTGTCATAGTCTTTGAAGAAACCAAGGCAGTCTTTTATGGAGGTATGGAGAGATGAAGTTAGAGATAACCATTGTAGAATGGATAAAATTCTGATAAGCAGAAAAGGGAGAAGGAAATGCTAAATATTGGGTATAGCATTAGCAAAGATATGCTTAAGATCAACCCCATGTATGGAAAAATGGAAGAAAGAATTTTTAAAATTAAATTTTAAAATTCAAATTAAAAAATCATCAGGTTATTGGGGGGGAAACTAATGCATGAATTATTATACAAGATAAAATAGATGAATTAGGATATAAGAAATGATCAAATGATCAAGGTCAATATTGATATGAGAAAATGTGAATAAATGTTTACTGAGACTATCATCCAATGTATGCAGTGTCACAGCTGAATTTAACATCAACTCTAGCATCCATTCATAGGAAGTAATGTGTTGTATCAAAGGTCAGAAGTAGGACCAAGGACTGGAGCTTAGAAGGAGATGACTTATGGTGATATTCAGGGGGGCATGAAAGAAATGTCAAATCTATAAATAAGTGAAGAGTTTTTGACTAAATAAAAGGAAATGTATTATGAGAGGTAAAATGGATAATTTTGATTATGTTAAATTAAAAAGAGCTTGCAGAAACAAAACCAAATGTGGCCAAAATTAAAAGGAAAATAGGCAATGCTGGGGGGTGAGGGTGTAGGATTGCAGCAAGTTTCTCAGATAAATGTCTCATTTATCAAATATGTAGGGAACTGAGAAAAATTTATAAAAGTAAGATTGATAATTGATAATTGGTCAAAGGATATGAACAGGCAGTTTTCAGAAGAAGAAATAAAAGCCACCAATAATCATATGAAAAATGCTGTAAATCATTAATAATTCAAAAAATAAAAATTAAAACAACTCTTAGATACCACCTCCTACCTATCAGATTGACTAACATTACAGAAAAGGAAAATGATAGATGCTATAAAAGATGTGATGAAATTGGAATGCTAATGCACTAATGGTTGGTGGAGCTGTGAACTGATCCAACCATTTCTGGAGAACAATTCAGAATTCTGTTCAAAGGGCTATACAACTGTCCATACTCTTTAATCTAGCAATACTACTAGTAGGTTTGTATCCCAAAGAGACTAATAAAAAAGGGAAATGACCCATAAATACAAAAATATTTATAGCAGCTCTTTTTGTGGTGACAAAGAATGGGAAATTAAGGGGATGCCCATCAACTGGGGAATGGCTGAACAAATTGTGGTATATGCATGTAATGGAACAGTACTGTGCTATAAGAAATGATCAGCAGGGTAGATTGGGAAGATTTATATAAAGTGACAAAGTGAAGTGAGCATAACCAGGAGAACATTTACATAGTAACAGCAATATTGTAATGATTACCAACTGTGAAAGACTTAGCTACTCTGATCAATTTAATGATCCATAATTCCAAAGGACTCATGATGAAAAAGTCTATCTGCCACCCAAGACAGAACTGATGAACTCTGCAGATTGAAAAATTCTTTTCTACTTTCTTTTTTTCCTACTATTTTAAACATGACAAATATGGAAATATGTCTTACATGATTTCATATGTACAATGGGCATAGTAATGCTTGCCTTCTCAATGGGTAGGAAGGGTTCAAAAAAAGAAAGAAAACTTGAAACTGACAACATTTTAAAAAGAAGATCGCTTTTTGGATCAACACATAAGACAACAAATACCTAGAGTTATCCAGTAGGGAATTGGGCACAAAGTAATGAGTGTCTCATTACTGGGAGTATTCAAGAAGAGACTGTGACTACTTTTTTCCAAAAATTAAAAGTGTGTGTGACCCTAATGGCAATGGAAATATGCATGATGGGTATAAGGTAGGCTGCGGTATATTGCCAATGGTTATTGTTGTTGTTCATCCTTCATTTTTGAAGAGGACAAATGAAATCATGATGTTGGTATCAAGGTATAGTGTTTTCTTCTGTGGCTGATCAGTCCAATACAAGTTCAGAAGGCTCTACTACAGATTAGGCACAAGCATTAGAACATTTGGGATGGAGATGTCTCTGGATCTACACAGCTCCTTTTTTCCTTTGTGCTACTGCAATTCTACTTTGCTCAGGGTCTTGTACAGGGTCTTCTTTGCCATCCTGGGTAATGCTGTGCAAGCATGTCCTGTGCCTCACAATCAATACTTCTAAAGTTCTTCAGAGAGACCTTGAGAGTGTCGTACCACTTCTTCTGACCACTATATGACAGCTTGCCTTGTGTGTGCTCTCCATAAAATAATCTTTTAGATAAGCACATTTGGCATTTGGGTTATGTGGCCAGCCCATCAGAGTTTCCCTCCCTGCAGTAAAATTTGAATTCTCGGCAGTTCAGCTCAAGTTTCTGGTACCTTATCTCAAGAATGATCTTCGGAATCATCCTAAGACAATTCAAGTGGAAGTGATTCAGTTTTCTGGAATAGTGCTGGTAAGCACACAAGAGTGAAATCAGTACAATGGTTCTATAGACTTTCAGTTTGGTGGGCAGTCTAATATCTTTTCTCTTCCGCACTTTATTTTGGAGCCTCCCAAATGCTGACTTTGATCCATCAATGCATGCATCAACCTCATCATCTATGTGGACATCCCCGGAAAGTATACTTCCAAGGTAAGTGAACTTATCCACAGCATTAAAAATTTTTCCATTTATTATGACCAGAGAGCAGTTCCGGGTATGGATGGTGTGATGCTGGCTGATGGAGGACCTCTTATTTCTTGGTATTGACTGTCAAACCAAAATTAGTACAAGCAGCAGGGAATTGATCCATACTCTGTTGCATCTGAGCCTCAGAGACCACATTGAGTGCACAATCATCTGTGAACAAAAAGTCATGCACTAACTCTCTCTCCACTTTAATCATGGCTTGTAGCCTTTTGGGGTTAAATAATTTACCATCAGTGTGGTAGTTGACCTTGATGCCATTTTAGTCCTTTAATGAAGGTATTTGACATCTTAGAAAACATTATGCTAAAAAGCAAGAAAGCAAGCATAGAAAGGGACACACACACATACATACACACATATACACAATCACCCAAGAGATATAACTAGAAAGGGGAATGGTCTGGTTATGCAGAAAGAGTGGAGGATAACAGACAGTAGAACATAAGCTCCTGGGAAGGCAGGCATTTATTTTGTCTTTATATTCCCAGTCAACTAGTATTTATTAAACACTTACTAGTACCAGCCATTATCCTAAGTGATAGGAATACAAATATAAAGATAGTCCCTGCCCTCAAGGAGTTTATTTTCTAATGGGGAAACACAACATGTACGAAGAAGCTCAAATGTTGGAAGGAGGCAAGAGACAGTTATTCAGCATGGTAGAGGAAGTCTGAAGTTCAGTAGCCTGGCCAGGCATGAGATGTTGCTGACCCAGGTGCCTTCCTTAAATGAAGGGGCAGTGGGTACTACCAATGTATGAATTCCAAGGCTGGAGTGAGGCTTCAGGAGCAAAAACTGGAACAAGGTGAAGCTTCAGAATGGTAAAAGAAATCCAGAGTGCAGTCTTGAGAAAAATGAGCTCCTAACAGAGTGTCTGACTCATAATTGTAATTCAACAAGTGCATATTGAGTTTGACTGAGAGCATGAGTGCCACTTTAATATCCATGAAATGTAAAAAAAAGACCTAGAAGACCTCTAGTATGTAGATAAACTCCTCTTGCAAGATTTTATAGGAGAAAATGGACAAGAGTCACACAAAATGAGGAGGCATGGACATGTGCACCATTGAAGCAGGTAATCACATTGATGAGATTATAAATCCATTGAAGTACTGAATAATTGAAACCTGAAGAGTCCATATTCCCAGAAGCTGAGTTCCGCTGCCTGGCATATTGAGCCAAATCCTTTAAAGGAACAGTTGGACATATGGACAGATGTGTCTCACTATTATTGAAAAGGTATCAAAATCTTTTTAAACTATTTAGTGCTTGACTAGGCTCTGATCAACTGGACAACAGCAAAAACAAAAACAAAAACCAAAAAAATAAAAATAAAAATAAAAATAAAAACAACAACAAAAAACCACTTACTGTATTGAAAAGTACTGACTGAAATTATATCTTAGTATAGACATAGGGATTGCAGAACTAGAGCGAGGGGTAGCAAACAGCAGCCAGATTGCTGCCTCCAGGGGGGATTCCTACTTTCTGATTTCCAGTGAGCAAGCACTCATCTCCTGCTAATAAAATCTTGGAATTGCTTCCACATTGGGAAGAAGACAGATGTCAAATCAATGTCAGAAAAGTATCAGATCACATGGCAAACTTATGGATGCTTAAGGGGAAAAGAAATAAAGAACATCTCGCAGACCAATTTCTTTGGCTCAGCATGTTAGTGGAGGTTCCTTTTCCAAGAGGTAATAATAAGTTTTTGGTGAGAAGCTGTACACTTAAATCAATACCTGTTTTATTAAAGTCTTGTTTTGTGTGTGTGTGTGTGTGTGTGTGTGTGTGTGTGTCTTTTAATAGCTCATTGAAAGAAAGAAAAAAAGTAAAGTTTCACCCTCCTGAATATAGGTATGGCCACAGGGTACTCACATTTTGCTGACATCACCATCTGGATGCATAAATGGAAATATGAAGTTAGCAATTATTTGCACATTGGTGACATGGCATGGTAGATAGACCAGGGCAGGGAGATCTGAGTTCAAGTCATGCTTCTGATGCCTATTGTCTATGACCCTGGGCCAGTCCTGATGATGGGGGTGGCGCCCAACCCAAGATCTTTGCCCCTTGCCCCAAAGGGAATCTGGCTCCCATTTGTCTACAGACCCCAGCTTCTCATCTCCCTTTGAAAGCCTTAGCCCTACTGTTTGATCTTGTTCAGATGCACCTTTGTCCCTTGCTCTAAAAAGAGTCTGGCTCCCATTTTTCTACAGGACCCAGAAACCCTTAAACTTTCAGGTTCCTTATCACCTCTCCTTATCTCCTTTGAAAGCCCTAGCTTCCAGTTCCTCTCATTATCTATTCCCATTGTCTATTCAATCTCTCAGACCTTCCAATCAGAATTCTCACCTAGACCCTTTTCCCAACCCCCTTGTCTGGCCATCCAAAGTTACTTCAGTGTATAAAAATTCCACCCTGGCCCCCATTCAGGGCCTGAGAATCTCTCATGCCCCAAAGGCTGAGCTTTTCTCATGCCCGCTCATCCTTACAGGCATCACCTGGCCCATGCGATTTATCACTAATAAACTTTTCCTCTGGCTGGAAGAAGATTTGAGTTGAATTCATTCAGACAGGGCCCAGCACCACAATCTCAGGGGTTCCCCCAGGAGCACCCCTAAAGTCCTAGACCTCTTCACTAAGACTCTTGGTGCTCCAGGAACAAAGATTACAAAGCAAAGGAAAATGCCCACCAATAGTTAAGGGAACTTCCTCAGCTAGGATTCCCCTAAACCAATGAAATCACAGGTTTATCAAATTTCAGAGTGAAACGTAATTTTTGAATGCAGCTAATGTAGGAATTTGTTTGGCTTAACTAAGCATATTTGTTCCAAATGGAACAATTTTTTTTTGTTTTTCTCTCTTTTTACAGGAAGAGGCAGGGAGTTGAGAGGGAGAGGAAGGTTAAGGATAGAGTTGTCAAACAAAAGAAAGAAAGGAAAGTCACTGAAACATTTTTAATGCATAAGAGAGGAAAGGAGGCCAGAAAGAATCAGACAAACAGAAAAACTTTGAAAGTTACATATTAAAATGTATTTTACACTTAAAAAGAAAAGCTATATGTAATAGAAATTCAGTTTCATGATCCTCTCTGTTCTACTGTGTATACAGAAGTGCTCATTTTAGTTGGTCAGAATAAAAACAAAGTTAAATGATAGATGACTAGAAGGAAAGATCTTTTATTTTCTAAATCATGGGTTGTCTGTAAACCTATTTTCATAACAGAAGTGAGTTCAAAAAGTTGAAATAGCAGAATGGTAATTATCTATTTTGCTCTGGGTTTGTAGATGCATTGAGATCAACTACTAAATAATAACAATTTATATTTGCATGATAATTGGAAGTTTGCAAAGTACTTTCCATCAGAATAATCTTGTGAAATACATGTTATTGTCTCTGTTTTAGAGACAAGGAAACTGAGGCTGAGTGATATGCAGGGATTTGCCCATAGTTAGTAAGAGTTGAAGCCAGAATTTAATTCCAAGTTTTCTAGCTCCAAGTCCAACATTGGTAAAGTAGGTAATGCCTATACAGGTATTCTCCCCATCTTGTTACAGGGCAGGCTCATTTATTTTGTCACTGTGTGTTGGGAGGACTCTAGCCTTCACAGAATCACAAAATTTCAGTCTGAAGGGATGTCAGAAGCCATCCAGAAACTAACCTGTACGTAACTGGGCTGGGGGGGGGGAGGATCTCATCTATAGTATACCTGATAATTGGTCATCCAACTTTTTCTTAAAGAGCTCAAGTAGGGGGACTAATTGCCTACCAAGGCATCCTACTCCATTTTGAGATAGCTCTAAGTGTTAGGAAGTTTTTCCTTACATCAGGCCTAAATTTTAATTTTTGTGCTTTCTAACCTCTGCCCCTACTTCTGCCCTATGGAACCATACCAGACAAGTCTAATCCCTAGCAGCAGCCCTTCAGATGCTTGAATACAACTATCATATCCTTCTCATCCCTATTCCTACCCTTAATTTTCTCTTCCCCAGGTTAAACTTTCTCAAGTCCTTGTACTAATTAGATGTCATGAATCCAAGGCTCTTTGATATCCTGGCTATCCTCCCTGGAAGAGAATTAGGACAGAAACTATAACACACTGCCATAATTTACATCAAGGGTAAGCAACCTTCATGTTTGGGGTTGGTTTTTTGGGGATTTTTTTCCCATCACATCTTCTTCTTTGTCTTCTTGCTCTATAAGTGGTTTCCAAAAGGAATGTCTCCTCTCATAGCACTCAAAGAATCTACCTACTTTATTTTGTGAGCCTAATAGAATGTTGTCTTCAAGAATCTTCAATTAATATGCAAATGCCCTTTTAAAATGGTATACCTTGTCAGGAGGACAGGAACAGAGACATGGGACAGACAATTGACCCAACACTGAGAAGATAGAATGGCAGTAACAATAAGGATGGTCAAAAAGACAAATTTATCTGACTTAATTTACTTAAAGCCAACCTAGTGCCCACATATATCTGTCTCCAAACATCAGTTGACCTACCTTTATCATTTTTCATGATACTTTGACTTAAAGTCAAATTGCCAATTCCCAGTTCTGGAAAGTCCCCATACTCTTTTGTTCCAAAATAATAAAATAAGAGAATTCTTTAAACTTATCTCTCACTCAAGGGCAGCAACAACCAGAAGCTTTCTCCAATTTTCAATAACCATATAATTCATGATCCCAGTCAATCAAGATGGACAAAGTGGTACTACATTTCCAAATGGCATCCCTTTCTATCAAGAGTATCCTGAGATGTTTCATACTGCTACAGACAATTCTTATGGGGCCCAGACAGCAAGTGATTTAAACAATATTCAAATGTGGTCTGCTCAATTATTAAAATCCATTTATAGGAACATATGTTAGAAGTAATTATAGACTGGGAAGAGCAGTGTAGTTTTGAAGTCAGAAGGATAGAGTTGAATCCTAACTCCATTATTTATTAACCATGGGACTGTTAATTAATATTACTAGGCCTCAGTTTCCACATTTATAAAAATAAAGTCTGATTAGATCAGGAGTTCTTAACGCTTTCTTATCTTAGTAGTCTGGTAAAACCAATGAATTCCTCATATTCTTTTTAAGGTACAAAATAAAATGCATAGGATTTTAGAGGAAACCAAAGTTTGGTGGGGGAAAAAAGATTTTTTTCCCATTTAAGTTCATGGACCCCCAGAAATCTATGCATGGACCTCAGGTTAAGAATCTCTGAACTAAATTATCTTTGTTTCCTTCTAGTTCAAAACAAAATTATCTTATTCCATTTCATTGATATATCAGAAATGCCAATCCTAGCTATTGAATGCTAAATTAGAAAGCTAACATAAGTTTCTGAGATAGCACCAAAGATAAAGATAGCATCTTTTTTGTGATATTTCATCACATCTTCCCATAATGGAGCAAGAAATCAAACAGTGCAAAGGAGCAGCCAGGCCAGGGAAGGAATGGGGAGTTGCCCATATTCAGGGATTGGCAGCATAGGGGAATGACTAAAAACCCTAGAACTGGGAGCAGAGATGAAGGAGACTATAGCAGCAAATGGAAGTTGAAACCAGGAAACTATGGGGAGGACTTTAATTTGGAGGGGCAGATAGAACAGAGGCCTGTCAAAACTAGGAGAGATTATTAATCCAATGGATGAAACAAATGAGATCCTAAAAGACTATATAAATACTCCTTGAAGGAAAAGATTGTGTCTTACCTCACATGTATATTCCTGGGGCTTCACACAGTCACCTGCATGTAATAGGCTTTTAATAAATATTTGTTGAATTAAATAGAAAGGTAGGAGGGGGACAAGATAGTAACCAGTCATGAAGAGATACTACAAAAAAAAATTCAGATTAAAACAGGCTTTATATATTGAGTTAGGGGAAAGGTGACCTTCAGGGCCATATATTTTATAGATGTAACCTAACTTATAAGGATCTTTTTTTGAGTAACTTCACACTCTATTATCAAAGTAAAGACAAATCCTAGCAAAAGTGCGAAGTCAGTGAAAATGGGTCTACAAAGCCTAGTCTTGAATGCTCTGGCTGCTCACTGCCACACAGCTTTTGTGGATTGTATTTAATCTTGAAATTTGCATACTTCTTATTTCACCTTCTCAAAGCCCAAATACATCCGGCAAAAGTTCATTTGTTAATGTAACTCTGACCTTCTGGAGACAATGCTTTTGTTATCTATCTCATAAATAACTTAGAAATAATAATAATTATTGCCATTATAATGACAAGTAGCAATTATTTAGTACTTTAATGCTTATAAAGCACTTTACAAATATTATCTCATCATGTTCTCACAACAACCCTGAGAACTAAATGCAATTATTTATTTTCATTTTGCAGATGAGTAAAAGCAGATAGGGGTTAAATGAGTTTCCCAAGGTGATAAAAACTAATAGGTGACTGAGGCTTAGTTTGAACTCAGTTCTTTCTCTCTCCAGATCCAACATTTTATCCATTGTGATCTCTAGCTACCTAGGCTTATTATTAAATAATAAGGAACTAATTATGAATAATAATATATAATAATAATTATACCATATAAATTATTTAAATTCATTATTATATTCCTTGTTAGGCTTATCTTTTTTGCTTTTTTGCTTTTTTAGCTCTTTGGGATACAGACCTAGTAGTTAGGGGTATTGCTTGGTCAAAGGGTACACATGGTTTTACGCTCTTTGGGCATAGTTCCAAATTGCTCTCTAGAATGGTTGAATCAGTATGCAACCTCACCAACAACACATTACTGTTTTAATTTTCCTATATCCCATCTAATATTTATCATTTTCCTTTTCTATCATATTAGCCAATCTGGCAGGTGTGAGGTAGTAGTTCAGAGTTATTTTATTTTGCATTTCTCTCATCAATAGTGATTTAGAGCATTTTTTTTATATGTCTATAGGTAATTTTGATTACTTTGGTTTTTTTGAACTGCCTGTTCATACCTTTGGATGATTTATCAATTGAGGAATGGCCCTTACTTCTATAAATATGACTCAGTTTTCTATGTTTGAGAAATGAAATCTTTATCAGAGAAATTCACTGTAAAAAAAACCTTTTAACAGTAATGATTACCAACTACGTATTTCCCTCCCTCCTATTTTCCTCCTACTTATCCTATTTTCTCTCTCTTTTTACCCTGTCCATACTCAAAAGTGTTTTACTTCTGACTTTTACCTCTCCCAAACTACCCTCCCTTTTATCAGCTCCCTTCATTCTCTTATTCCCTTCCTTTTCTAATTTCCTGTATGGTAAGATACATTTATACACGCACCTTAGTGTGTATATTATTCCCTCTTTGAACCAATTCCAATGACATTAAGGTTCATTTGCTCCCCTCCCCACTTCCCCTATTTTCCCCTACATTGTAAAATCTCTTTCAGACTTCTTTTATGTCAGATAATTCATCCCATTCTACCTGTCCCTTTCCCCATTTCCCAATGCATTCTTCTTTCTCATCACTTAATTTTATTTTTTTAGATAATCATGTAATCACATTCAACTCACCTGTGCTTTCTATGTATACTCCTTCTAACTGTCCTAATAATGAGGAAGATTTTAGGAGTTATAAATAACATTCTGTCATGTAGGAATATAAATACTTTAATGTTATCAAATCCCTTATGATTTATTTATCTTTTTATGCTGCCGTTGCACCTTGTATTTAAAGTAAAATTTTCTATTCAGCTCAGGTCTTTTCATCAGGAATACTTGAAAATCCTCTATTTCAATGAATATCCATTTTTACCCCTGTAGGATTACCCTCAGTTTTGCTGAGTAGGTGGTTCTTGGTTATAATCCTAACTCTTTCACTCTCTGGAATATGATATCCCAATGTCTCTAATATTTTAATGTAGCTCTAAATCTTGTGTTATTCTGACTGTGACTCCATGATATTTTAATTGTTTCTTTTTGGCTGCTTGCAGTATTTTCTCCTTGATCTGAGAGGTCTGGAATTGGCTATAATATTCTTAGTGGTTTTCTTTTTGAGATCTCTTTCAGGAGGTGATTGGAGAATGATTTCAATTTCTATGTTACCTTCTTGTTCTAGAAAGTCATGGCAGTTTTCCTTGATAATTTCTTGAAAAATGATGTCTAGGCTCTTTTTTTTTATCATGAATTTCAAAGAGTCCAATAATTCTTTAATTATTCCTTCTGGATTTATTTTCCAGGTCTAGTTGTCTTTCCAATGAAATATTTCACATTTTCTTCTATTTTTTTCATTCTTTTGATTTTGTTTGTTTCTTGATACCTCATAAAGTCATTAGTTTCCATTTGCCCAATTTTAACTTTTAAGGAATTATTTTCTTCAGTGAGCTTTTGTACCTCCTTTTCCATTTGGCTAAGCCTACTTTTTAAGGAGTTCTTCTTTTCAGTTAATTTTTGTGTATCTTTTTTTCCTTTTGGCCAATTCTGCTTTTCAAGGCATTCTTTTCATTGGATTTTTGTGCCCTCTTTTACCAAGCTGTTGACTCTTTTTTCATGATTTTCTTGCATCACTCTCATTTCTCTTCCCAATTTTTGCTTTACCTCTCTAACTTGATTTTCAAATGCCTTTTTGAGCTCTTCCATGACCTAAGACCAATACATATTTTTCTTGGAGGCTTTGGATGCAGGCATTTTGACTTTGTTGTCTTCTGAGTGTGTGCTTTCATCTTCCTTGTTACCATAGTAACTTTCTATGGTCAGAAATTTTGTTCTGTTTTTGGCTCGTTTTGGCCTGTTTCTTGACTTTTAACTCTATGCTAAAGTGGGGCTCTGCTTCCCAAGTGGAGGGAGCACTCTCCCAAGCTTCATGTTTTTTGTGCAGCTGTTTTCAGAGGTAATTCTGGAAATCTGTAAGTTTTTGCCTCTTCCAAGGTGGTATGATCTAGGTAGAGGTGGGTTTACTACTCTCCTGCCCTGTGCACTGGTTTTTATGCAACCGCAAATAGTCTTTTCAACTCTGGAAATGTGACGAGGGTCCCTGCTCCCCTTTAATCACAAGCTCAGCTGTGCTAGTGCTCTTCTCACACTGGGACTGAGACCCAGTAATGCAACCCAAATCCAAGTATAGGCAATGCAACAGAGTCCTGGCCCTGGTGCCTACAAAGGGACCCCTGGAAAACTCCTTCTGACTCATTGTCTGATCCCCTTACCATCTGTTCTGGCATGACCTGTGCTGGACTACGTTCCTCTCTCACTCTGGTGCAACAAACCTTTCCTTCCAACTTTCTAAGTTGTCTTGGGCTGCAAAAATTGTTTCACTCCATCTTTTTGTGGGTTCCTCCACTCTAGAATTTGTTTAGAGTCATTATTTAAAGGTATTTGGAGGGGTTTGGGTAAGGTCTCAGGTGAGTTCCTGACTTTATTCCTCCATCTTGGTTCTGAAATGACTTTGAACTATGAAATTTTACAAATTATTCAGGGGAAGATGGACTTTATTGTTTGCTCCTTAAACCCCCCCCAAAAAATACATCAAACTATCTTGCCTAGTCATAATTCTAGTCAAGATTAAAAGGAATTTCTGCACAACCATAGTTACATGTCCCTGGAACCTGTATCACACCACACCTTGTCTTTGAAGGCAACATCAATTTCTACATCCCATATTGTAACTGGATTTCAGAAAGCTCTTGAGAGAAAGATTTCTTATGTTCATAGAATCTGCTGTTGTAGCACTGTGTGAAAGGATGCAATTCATTTCACTTTTTCTAGTTTGATACAAATGCCAGACATTAAGCCATGTAGTGTTTGCCAAAATATACAGCAAGCTTGCCAAGTACTGGCATGGTATAAATAAAATGTGTATTAAGCAGTAATTGTTATTATTAAGTACAACATATTTCAAAAGCTGCCAATACAGTCAAGGTATCATTAACTACCTACCTACCTGCTCAAAAATTTTCAATGAGAAGGAAGGGTATCAAACACACGAGTCCAGTCACTATGTAATTCCACCTCATTCATCTGAGCAACGAATTTCCAGAGGTAAAAGGTACAACCCATGTGAAATTACTATAATTATAGATAATTGTTAGCATGGTTGGTCAGCTCTTATTGTTGATATTCATTGAATGTGATTCTAAGACAGAATATTTAGATAATGATATAAGCTATGGATGAAACCAACTACTAATTGTAAAGTATGGCATTGAGGAGTAGGGAGGAAATTACTGGCACTCAGTGTGTCCAATAGTTTAAGTTTGCAAACACTTTGCTGTAGGTGCTTATTTGTTTGATTTACACTGAGAAATGAACATGTAGATAGCACATTTTTGGGCAGAAGAAATAAAAACTTGGCACAGAATAATAACCTTTCCTTTAACTATTCCTCTCCCTCCTACCCATCTTTCATAGACCTGCTCAAATACCTCTTCCTACTTAAAGTTTTCCTGTATTATCCAAAAGAAAACCCAGCTTTAAAAGGTTGCAGGTCCTTATTGAAGCATGGAGGAATGGAAATATTGGATCAATCCAGGCTGAGTTCCTTCTCCTCTGTACTCCTACATTATTTAGTCTGTATTGTCATAACTGGATATTTAATTGCAAACTTTTCATATTGTCAAGTATTGTTTCTAATTTACTCTTGCCTCTCTAGATTGTAAACATCCTGATGGGATAAATACCAGGCCTTCTACTACTTCTGTATCCCTTATAGTATCTAGCACTATTTGGGACACAAAGAAGTTAGATGCTTCAATATATTCCACAGTCTCATAAAAATAACAACAACAACAACAATAACAATAATAATAAAATTATGAAAACAATAATAAAAATAGTAGGAACTAGCAATTTTAGAGAACTTTAAGGCTTGCAAAACACTTTACATATGTCATCTCATTTGCTCTTCATAATGGCCAGTGAGATAGTGCTATTATTATCCCAATTTTATGCTTAATGAGAAAGAACCAAGTAACACAGTTAGTAAGTGTAATGAGTAAAAATGCAGTGAAGCACAGTTTTTTCCAGGGTGAAATATCATGCTATTAAAATTGTCATTATTAAAAACAGGTTTCACCTGTGCCTGAGTATGATCAATTTATTAGTTGGGCTAGCAGTAATAAAAAAAAAAATTGTACCAATGGCCTCTTCCTATGAGGGTCAATGGGAGTGGGAGGGGTCAAAATTAAGACAATACCAATTGGTTGACATTTCAATGAGGAGGTAGGTTAACAGTTACCTCAGCTGATCCTCTTCAGGAGTCTGGGGTAATCTTCAGGTAATAGGATTAGTCTGCAGCTAAGGAAAGTGAGTAGTCCTGCTGGTATGACTGATTATGCCCCTCTCTGACACTTAAGGCATGCTAATTGTTTTATGAGACCCAGCTGCCTCTAGCAAGCCATATCAATCAGGTCCCCCCCCTTTGGCTTCCCCCTACTAGACAAAGTCACTTTTAATTTTGATATGGAAAAGCAAGGAGATGAGAATTGGAGGGGAGGGGCTAGCCCTAGCTATTTCTATATTTATGGGGTAAACAGAAGTGAGGAGCCCACTTTAGTTAATGAGCAGATACCCCAGGAGGTTAGGAGTAATCACATTCAACTACCCCTTAGTTCTGACTGGGAGAGTTCTCCTTTTAAGCTAGGCTAAGAGATGGGGTTTTGACAAAATGAGGGAAAGGATGGTTACAAAGTAATATTAATTATCAAATGATGCAGCATAATATTAATTTTTCTCATAAGTGTCTGAGGCCAGATTTGAACTCAGGTCTTTCAGACCACAAATCTAGCACACTATCTACCATGCCACCTGGCTGACTATCTTGATACAATGTCTTTCTTAAATATGGTTCTAAAACTGAACATAATAACTGCAAGTTCAATCTAATCAAGGCAGAGTATACTTCTTATTCATGGATAGTTCCTCTCAATGCAATCTAAGATTTCTCTGGTTTTCTTGGTTGCCATATCACATCATAGACTCATTTGGAACTTGTAGCCTTCTAAAAGTTTTTAGTGTTTACAGAGAAAAGAATACCTGCTTGATCTTAGATGTCAAAGGTGATATTTTGAACCCAAGTATAACTTTTTGATATTAATTTTTTTTTATTCAGTACTATATCCTCACTTATCATGGTATTTTTGAATCTTGTCTCTGTTCATCCAGTGTGTCAGCTATCCTTCCCATGATTATGTGATCCAAACATTGTGATAAGTGCTTTCTCTGACATTACAGAGGTCATTGATTTTACAATGTTAAACCACACAAGCCAAACACAATATCTTATAGCCTTCTACTGGATACTTCCTTCTTAGTTGACATTAGACCAATAATGACTGTTTTGGCTTATTTATTCAATGAATTCCAAATCCCTGTAATCGTACTTTTAAAAAAAAACTACCTTTATTAATGATTCTCTATGCCTCCAAATTGTGCATCCCACTTTTCCTCATCATCTAATGGTTTATCTTTCTGCCTTTAGAATTTCATTCTTGAGAGTTTCTTGTCAATTTGGGGCCAACTTTTTCTGGCTGAGTTTTCAGTCCATGGGATACTGCCTATCATTTATCTAAAAACTTTGAAATTGTGTCCCCTAAAAGCCATAATGCATGATAAGTTTCACCTGGCTTTCCTGTATTTCATCACAAATTCAAATATGTAGTCTTCATTTCCCCTCAAGATACTCATCATTTCTAGTCAAACAACCACGGAAATGAGAATCAGACACAGAATAGAATTTCTCCTTGATGGTTCTTCCAAATTTTGAAGAATTAAATTTTTAAAGCAAGCCAAGAAATTATTAGCCACTCTGCTTTTGGCAGAGAAAGATCTCTGACATGTGTCTTGATCTCCCATCATAACTATTCCATGCCCCTGTGACAAGCTCATGATCTGTTTCCAACAATGTTTATCTATTTCAGCTTTCTACCTAGGTAGTTTATACCTAGATACACTCTACTGTCAGTATTGCTTCTATTCTGGCTCTACTGATCATCTGTCAAATGTTTTTCACAAAGCTTTCCTCTTCTTGTGCCTGGACTTCCTTATATCAATATGTCATCTTAGTATACATCCCTTTTACCTTTCCAATTTCTTTTGAATAATGTATATTTTTTCAGAACCATAATTAAAACATGGGTTCATCCCACCAAGTCTCAGTGATGCTTCTAAAGTATTTTTTTCTTCTTTGTGCTAAAATATCTTATGAATCATACTTGCTTGCCATATTTCATGCATTTATGTGTAGACATCAGATGCCATGGATTTTTAATACTGGCTCTTCCTCAGATTTTGTCACCTGTAAATTTCTGGTTATTTCATCTATTATTATTCTTCCCACACTATATCTACTCTCTCCATGCTTGATATATTTAAGAAGCTTTCTCCCTCTACATCCTTTTACATTTAAAACCCTTTCAATTAGATTTGAAAGGTTCCAGGCAGAAATATTCTTAGTAGTCCTTTTCAGGTACTCTTTATCCCTGGCCAAGAACCTATCATTCCTATATTTTAAGCTTTGTTTCAGAAATCCAAATATTATTCTTAGATATCATCTTTTTATCTAGTTGCCCACTTTCTAAACCCATCTTTCTCTTCTGAATCCCTTGGCATCAATGATTCAGCAATGATGGAAACACCATCAGTGCTACCTAAAGCCTGTAATTTATTCTTCAAGACTTCATAATCATTAACAATTCTTTCTAGGATTCTCTGGTCAATATTATTTGTGTCCATGTTAATTTACCAAAAGTGGGCAATAGTGAAACTTATGATGTGTTGGAGGTTCTTTTCATCAAAATGTCATATCTTGCATACCTACCCTGAGAAGACAACAGACCTTTCTTATATCAGAGTCAGAAGATAATGAACAGAAGTAGACCCTAACTCAAACACAGGCTTGCCTGAGATGTGAGGTGTTCATAGGCAAGTCCAATAGAAGGAAAGGTCCCCTCTTTTTCCCTCAACCTACAAAAACTCAAAAAGTGGTTTTCAAATCTTTTGGCAAACAGGAAAGAATAAAAAAATTGAACTCCTCCATCAGAACTTTCAGTGATGGGTCAGTCGCTAATTAAAAGGCCTTTCAGGACCACACAGTAAGTGAACATGAAACAATCAAAGGAATATCTGTGCATGTTCTGAATTTGAGGTGTGGTCCCTGCATTACATATCCCATACTTACAGAAGTAGGCTCACCAATCACCGCCAAACCAATAAGTTGGCAGTGAGGTAGAGCATTAGATAAAGTCCTGGTTCCAGAAGGAAAACTTGAATTCAAATCTAGCTTCAGACACTTTATAGTTATGTGACTCTAGGCATGTCAGTTTCCTCGATTGTAAAATGGGGGTAATAACAGTACCTACCTCCCAGGGTTGTTGTGAATAAAAATGAGATAATACTTCTAAAGTGCTTAGCACAGCACTTGGCATATGGTAGGAGCTTAATAAAAGCTTGTTTCCTTTCTTGCTCCTTCCCCAATACATACTCCCCAGACTGGGTCCTCATTGGCCATACATTGGCCTACAATAATATACACCTCATCTTTCTATCTTTTCTACAATGACATCATGAAAGGCAACCAAATGCCTTGCTGAAATCCAGATTTAATGTAGCTAGAGGATTAACCTGATAAAATAGCCTCCAAACCTGTTTAAAAAAAGATAAAACTAGGCTTGGCTGGCATGACCTGTTCTTGACTTGCCTATTCTGGCTCTTAGTGATCAACACTCAAAAGTGATCAAGACTTGCCTTAATTATTCCTTGTAAAATTGGAAGACAGGTTCACCAGCCTATCATTTTAGAAATCCATTTTCATCTTTCTTACAATATTTATCTATCTCCAAGCCTAGGGTCACCTTTCCTATCTTGTACAACTTTTTTTTTAAATTGCAGATAGAAGCTCAGCAATCACTTTGGCAACTTCTTTCAGTACTGCTAGATGTAGTTTGTCTGGGCCTGCCAAGTTTAATTCATTTATTCTCTCTTATCATGTCCTCACTTAACAGGCTTCAGCTCCTTGTTAATCACTAACATGACTCCAGTCTGAAGATCATTCTACTTAGTAGAGAAAACAGAAACAAAATAAAGTCAAGGAATTCTTCTTTCTTTTTATCATCCTTTATCATTATCTCATTTACCCTAGCATCTGTCCTATAACATCTGTGATACTCCTCTTGCCCCCAATACATGATTTCCTTTTTTTAATTAACAAAGAATTATTTTCTCTCCCTCCCACCTCACCACCATTAGGGAAAAAGAAACAGGAAAAGGAAAACCATTTTAACAAATGTGTGTGTGTGTGTATGTGTGTGTGTTTTCAATCAAAATAAATCCCCACATTGGCTTTGTCCAAAAATATATGTCCATTTCTACATCTTGGGTCCATCACTTCTTTCTGAGGAGGTGACTAGTATCCTCTGGAATTATGAAAGATTCATTCAAGAATATTATTTATATGTTTTTTATATGTCCTTGCTTCAACCATCAAGTTCTTCAGCTCTTTCTGAGCTCTTTTGTCACTAATATTTTTACAAGACTGTGTCACTCTATTGTACACATCCTCAATTGTCCTTCCTTTCATCCTCTGCACATCATTTTAAATTCTGAGTTGGTCATTGTGAGTTCCCATATGTGTAGCCATATGGTTTTCCTTAATGGTATTCTCCTGTGATTTACAAGAAATCCTTCTGAAGAAATAAATCTTTGGGACACCCCTTCTCTTGTCTTTCTTTCTTCCTTCCTCTCTTCCCTGGGTCTTACTTCTTTGCTATGTCACTGCTTTCTGATATGAGGGCCTCTTAGGAGGACTAAATTTTTTTTGTGATCACAACTCGTTTAATAATTTTAAAAATCTTTATTATATACATATATATGCATATATAATTATATAATAGCTTTTTTCCACCCCATCCTTCCTTTTCTTCTCTGCTTCTGCTATTATGTGCTATGAAGTATATAAAATAAATAGGAAACATGGTCATTGCCTTCTAAACTCTTACAATTCAATAAAAATAAGTCATATTTTCTTAATCAATAACCAAGAAATAATCCTCAAATGATAAAAAACAAATATATGATGTACAGACCATATGCATAAATTTTACATGAATTATAGTGAGATAAAGATTATTGTGGGGTAGAAATACAACATGAAGCTAAACAGAGGATATACAAAAAACACTGGACAGGGAATTAGGAAACCTGGTTTCTCTTCATGGCTTGTGTCACTAACATTCTCTATGATTCCATAGTTTATTACATACTGAAGTAGAATCAAGAAGATCATAGAGTTGGAGTCATAAAGTTAAAAGAGATCTTGGAGGTCATCTTATATCATTCAATATAGAAATCCACAATATTCTTAATGTCTTTGCTGAAACTGTCTTGTCTTAAAACAGCTCAGTACAATTTAGGAGACTTTTAAGTGTTAGAAAGTCCTTCCTTAAATTGTAAATCCACCTCCCTCTATCTCCTACCATTTATTAGTCATAGTTGTGCTTTCTGGAGTGACACAGAATAAATTATACTTTTCTTTCATGTTTTACAATGCTTCAGGCGTTTTAAGATAGCCCTACTATTCCCCATTTCTCCTAAAATTACCATTACAAACCAGATCGTCATCAATTTTGATCTCCAGTTTCTTTAACCATTTACTATATGACACAGTCTCCAGATGTGGCATCCTGGATGCATTCTAGATTTTCAATGCTTCATTTAATGTGTATCATGATCTTAGGTTATTGTATGTTGAGAGAGGAAAAGGGAGATGCAGGTGTGTCCCACTGGGGAATAGCTTCTCTCCAACTTCCATCAAGTATGGGTGGGACATTCTGCCTTGGTGTGACTTCATGTCACATCCCTAATAAGAACCTAGATCTTGAAATAATCTTTCCTCCATTTTGAAAGGGGAAACAGGTGTTTACAATTCATAAGGATATTTAGGAAATGCCAGGCAATAGTTTCAGGGATTTTGTTTATGACTAGTGATTTCAAGAAAAAAAAACTAGCCTGGGAACTTTGAATCAATCAATCACAGGTTATTAAGCATTTATTATTTTCCAGGTGCTGTGCTAAGTTCTCAGGATACAAAAAAAAAAAAGGAAAAAATAAACAAAAAAATGATCCCTGCCTGCAGGGAATTCACGTTCTAATTAGGGAGGCTAAATGCATATAACTACATATACAACATTTATGCACATATACAGTCTAAATGAAAGGTAATCTAGAAGCGAAGGCACTAGCTGTGGGAGTTGACCAGGAACGGACTCCTAAAGAACATGGGATTTCAGAGGAGAATTGAAGGAAGCCAGGCAAGCTAGTTAATGCAGGTGAAGAAGAAGAGCATTCCAGGCATGGGGAAAGAGGAAGGAGAACCAGTGATCACAAAAAGAATGTGTTCTTTTGTGACTTTACATGAGACTAAGGTATGAGTAACATATGAATTTGTAGTGAGAGTCATTTCAAGTGCTTGTTTGGGATTTGGTGTGGGAGCAGGAGGAATGAGAATAAATGATATGTAGAAGGGGAGTGATGTAACTTAGTTGTAGTGCTTGCTTCCAACATCTTTCTACATAATATATACCAGCAGAGAGCAAGCCATAATAGAAGATAAGATACAACATAGTATGATGCAATACCTTTGAAATGTGGGCAATGGAATTCTTCTTGATTTTTTTATCAAGATTTTTTATTAAAGTTCACATTAGGTTCTCTTTTTATTTTTAAGAAGCTACATTACATTATTACCACATGTTCAGTTTATAGTCACCTAAAATCCCAAGGTCATTTTAATATTTAGTGCTAGTATTCTATATCTGTACAATTAAGAAAAAAAGCCCTAAAATCAAGGCATTACAGATATCCCTGTTAAATTTTACTTCATTTGGTTTGATTCATCATTCCAAGCAGTAGGCATTACTTTAAATCTTGATTCAGTTATTCACTGTATTTGATATCTTTCCCAACTTTGTGTTGTTCACAATTTTGGTAAGCCCACCTTTTATCATCTAAGTCATTATAGCAGCTAAACAGGAATGCCTCTGTTGGTGTGCTGGTAAATTTTTGACAATTAACTCTCTGGGGAAAAAATGTATACAGGACATACTTTTAAATTTAATCTCCATTATTAATATTTTCTCCATCACTTTGTTGATGAGACAATTAACAAAACAATAAGTTAACCCCTTATAAAATTATAACCCCTTATAGCATTTGCTTTTTTCTAAGGTGTAAATGCTCAGATAGAAAATTTAACAATTGCCTAGCAGGAGCTAATTTGAGCTGGTTCCAAAACATCCCTGATGACTTTTAAGATGATCTATCAATATTCACTACAAATCCACTTAATTGCACCATCACCAAACCCACATTCCTTCAAGAAGCTCATGATATACTTTGTTAAATGCCTTAATAAAATCCAGACATATTTTGCTTAACACATTCCTCTAAAAGAAGGAGAAAGAAATGAAGTTCATTTAACATGACTTGGTCTTACCAAACCTATACTGACTCTTAGTGATCAATACCTCCTTAAGGATTCATAAATTCTTTCTTTAAAACTGTTCCCAGATTAATATCAAGCTCATTGAGCCACAGTTTCTAGAATCCACCTTTTTCCTCTTTCTGAATACTGTTGAAATATTGTCTGCTTCAAGTTTTATAGAACTTTCCTATACTCAATCCTTCCCAGAAAGACAATTCCATAGTCACACTTGAAAATCTTTTGAGAAAAATGATCACATTCTTATCGCATTAATAACTGATTTTGTATATGAGATCCAAATGTTCTCTTTTTGATTATTAATAACCAATTATTAGTACCTCATTCAAAACCCAGTCCTTTTCAATCTTGGGCAAGACCCCACTCAACTGGGAGAACTTATTTAAGATTGAAAGATTAAGAAAATCTAATCTAGATGAATTCTGGCCCACTGTGTTCAGTTTAAGTAGTCCAGGTAGAGACAGAGAATCCCTTTGTCTAGATTGCCCAAGGTAGAGTGGTCTAGGTGGAGATGAATCTTTTCATGTAAGAGCACTGACATGATCAAAGTTGGGTGTGCTCATTAGAAAAACACATTTCTCATTATAATGTTCATTCTCTTATTAATTTTTAACCAATTAGAGTTGATGCCCACCCATCAGTAACAACCCCTTTTGCAAAGGTATTTAAGAGGTCTTTGGTTACCAAGAGAATCACTGACCTCAATTTATTGATATATGCTAGACTAATTAATAAATTGATTATTAATTATCCAGAAATTCTGACATCGCTTTCTAGCAGTCAGTAAATAAACTAGAATTTATAAAGTGTTTACTGTGTACCAAGTGCTGTAATAAATGGTGGGGACACAAAGAGAGGCAAAAGACAGTCCCTCCTCTCAAGGAGTTCACAGTCTGATGGTACTCCAAGGTGTAATTCTAGTCCTAGAAACTTAAAATCTTTTCAAGTAATTACAGATTATCATATTAATTCCTTGCCTGTTTTTGGTCTGTGATTCTCTTTTGACTATGTTTAGTCTGCTCATCTTAATGTAAAAATTCATGATCCTTTAAAGAGAATATAAGAGCAAAATATGAGATGTATAACTATGCTTTCTATTGCCTCACTATAACATTCACCTTGGTGAGTCTACCCTTTCTATCTCTTTGTACCAAATAGCTGTGAAAAGTCCTTAAAATTCCTTTTAAGTTTCAAAACTTCTACTCAATTTTGTTTTACCCATTTTGACATAGTTCTTAAAGATCTATTACAGTGTTCTGTATGTATGCATGACTTCAGGCCCATCTTTCCATGTTTTGCACTTTTTTTGGTACTCAGTTCTTATCTCATCATCTGATATTGCAGAGTTCTATGTGTCATGTCCTCATATCAGTTTAGATGTATCCCATTTTACTTAGTCATCACAATCATGTATGACTTCATTTTCCAATTTTTCACTTTTGAAAATTTCACATTCCTCTTAATCTACCTTCACTTTTAGTCTCCAACCATGAACTCATGACTATCATTTCTCTGCACTTTTTAAATTCTGTTCTCCTAAAACTTAGAGCACTTATCTAACTATGTTCACCTTTCTCTTCCTTGGGGATTACAAACCCTTAAATGGTATAATTATTTTCTCCAAAGGTCTACTTATTTCCTTTCTCTTTTGTGAAATGCAATTGTGAGAGTCAAATAATAATTTATCAGAAGTTTTAGTTTTAATAGAAAAAAAAACTTCTAGCCAGTCTCTGAATAGTTTTATGCCCTCATCATAATTTTATTTTTCATACATATCAATGTTTCAGTCCATATTAGGAAAACATCATTATATCCTCCCCCAGTTCAGTGGTTTGTGGTATATTTCCAACAATGCTTCTCTTTCTCCTTTTAAGCTTATCTCATCTTTTTTCACTATAGGAGTTTGTGTTGGGACTTTTTTCTGCTGCAAACCTCCATGGGGATTTGGTGAGCTTGCTTCTGGAATCATTTGATAATATGGAATGGAGGGAAACTGCCTTGGATTACAAGCATTTGCCATCATTCTGTAACTATTTCCTGTTTACTTACTGAGTGGTAGCAAAAAGCCTTTTAATTGGCTGCTGAGATGGAACTGAAGGCTCCAACTAAAGATTTTAACAGGAACTTGACATCTTTATTTTTTTCCATGTTGGCCATATGGTATTAAGTTAACTTGAAGAGTCATGGATTTCAATGGATATCTACAAAGATAGCAATAGAAAGAACTATGACCTACCATATACTCTATCTCCCTACCTTATATAGTGCTGCATAATAAATATCAGAGGCAGATACTCATTAAAGAGCTTGCTCTAAAAAAATTTAGTGGTATAAAAGTAATTAAGAATGTTTAAAAAAAACAGTATAACCCATGTCACTTATACTCCTATTCAGCCCTATCTGTCATAAGATGTGACAACAAAGGAAACCATTATAACTAAGGTCCTATCCATAGGTGGAGGATATTGACAATAAAATCTCTAATTGTGAGGCTTCAGGAAGACCCTGCTCATTTCCCCCAAATATCTATGCCTCTTTGTCCAAAATGCAACCATAAGAGATCTTTTCCTCTAAATTTTTATCCCTCCCCCAGACATCCTCTTTAAAAGAGCAAACACTCTTTGAGCAAAGAAAAAAAGAAAGAAAATGTCTATTTTTATAGCCAAGAGATAGCCCTTAATTTGAAGTCTTTGCTGATTGAATTTAAAGTAATTTACTTCAGCTGTATAATGGTCAGCAATTAGCAGATATTTTCTTGTCTACATACTTGTTCTGAAGGTAGGTTTCTTCCCCAAAATAGACATACAAATAATATATGGATATACAGATCCATATATGTGTATATATGTACACACATCCATGTATGAATTTATAATAGTATGAGAATCATATAAGAATTGTTTTCTAGAACTAGAAAAAAATAATAAAATTCATTTAGAAGAACAAAAATATCAAGGGAATCAAGGGAAAAAATATGAAAGTAGGCTAGTAATATCAGATTTCAAACTATATAACAAAGCAGCAATCATCAAAACAATCTACTAGCAAAGAAATAGAGTAGTTGATCAGTAGAATAGGTTAGGTATACAATAAATTGAGGTAAATCAATGCAGTAATCTAGTGTTTGATAAACCCAAACATCCAAGCTTTGGAGGCAAGGACTCACTATTTGACAAAAACTGCTGAGAAAACTGGACAGTAGTTTTGGCAGAAACTAGGCAAAGACCAACATCTCACATTGTATACCAAGATAAGGTCAAAATGGGTACATGATTTAGACGTAAATAATGATATCATAAGCAAGTTTAAATTACCTGTAGATAAGCGAAGAATCTATGAATGAAAAAGAGAAAGAAAAGAACACAGGAAGTAAAATGGATAATTATGGTTACATGAAATTAAAATACTTTTGCACAAACAAAACAAATGCAGCCAAAATTATAAGCAAACCAGAAAACTGGGGTGTGGTGGAGGGTCATATCAGGTTTCTCTGATAAAGGCCACATTTATTAAATATAAAGGGAACCGAGTCAAAATAATTTTTTTAAGTGCCATTTCTCCTGGCCATTTATATCTATCTATCTATCTATCTATCTATCTATCTATCTATCTATCTACACACACACACACACACACACACACACACACACACGTATATAATTTCCAGAAGAAAAAATCAGAGTTGTCAATAGTTATATAAAAAATACTATAATCATTAATAATTACATTAAATTATTTAAATAAGTTTTTTAAATTTTAAAATTTATTTTAAAATTTAAAATTAAAATATACATAATTAAATAATTAAAGAAATTCAAATTAAAACAACTCTGAGGTACCATTTAACACCTATTAGATTGACTAGTATGATAGAACAGGAAAATGATAAATGCTAGAGGGGATATGGAAAAATAGGTACACTAATGAACTGTTGGTAGAATTTTGAATGCCTCAAACCAGTCTGGAGAATAATTTGGAACTATACCTAAAGACTGTGCCTCCCCTTTGACCCAGTAATACCACTACTTGTACTATATTCCAAAGAGATCAAAGATAAAGAAAAAGGACTTATATGTACTTAATATTTATAGCAGCTGTTTTGGTGGTGGCAAAGAATTGGAAATTAAGGGTATGCTTATCACTTGAGGAATGACTGAACAAGCTGTGGCACATGATGGTGATTGAATACTACTGTGTTATAAGAAATGGTGAGCAGGAAGGTTTCAGAAAAACCTGAGAAGATTTACATGAACTGATGAAAAGAGAAGTGAGCAGAAGCAGGGTAACATTGTACACATTAACAACAATACTATAGCAATGATCAATGTAAAAGACTTAGCTACTCTGATCAAGCCAATGATCCAAGACAATTCCAAAGGATCCATGATAAAAAATGTTATCCACTTCCGTATAAGAACTGATAGAGTCTGAGTACAGATTGAAATATTTTTCACTTTATTTCTGGCCTTTTTTGCAACATGCTTAATATAGAAATGTTTTGCATGCCTTCACATGTACAATAAGCATCATATTGTTTACCTTCTCATTAGGTGTGGGAGAAGCTAAAAGGAGGAAGAGAATTTGGAATGCAAATTTTTAAAAAATGAATGTTAAAAAAGAGACTACTTGGTTGATACATATATACATATGTATATGTATATGTCTACACAGGTGACATCTAGTATGTATCATGAACGTAAGGCCTTTCTGACTCTGAGGCCAGTTCTCTGTTCACTAAGCCATATTAACTGTGTATATATGTGTTTAGACATATGTGCAGGTATATATGTATGTGTATATATGTACAAATATATAATGTTGAATCATATGCTAAAATACATTTAATTAAATCAATCAAGAACATATTTATATACTACATATGCATATATACTATATATGCATGTATGCCTCTATATGTGTATTCCTATATGTTAGTTTGAATCTAAGTACAGCAATTGGCCAGGAGTAATTATTATTGGTCACAGAGTAGATGTGAATGATCCCAGGAATATACATAGGATTTGGAGCTAAAGAAAAACTTGAAGATCAGTTAGTCCAAACCTACTGTTTTACAATTGAGGAAACTGAAGCAAGCCCTGGGAATTTAAGTGATGTATTTGGTTCACACAAGCAAGTAGCAGAGGCAAGATTTAAATCCAGTTTTCCAACCAAAACCCCAGTGTTTTTTCCACAGCACCATGCTGACTCAGAGAATTACAATGGGACTCTGTGACATTGTTTTTACTGCTTTAGGATTCCGTGTATGTGGGAAGAGAATCCAGAAAAGGTTCAAGATGTGAGCAACAAGTAGGAAAAGGGGCATCTCTAGAGCAGACCAAGGCTATCATATGAATGGACTAGGACCCCAAAACAAAGACTTTTCTGAGCTACCACAAACCCTGCAATCCTTCCTTTACTCCTTTTCCTCTGGAGGGGAGAATATGGAGGAACAATCCAAGTCACAGCTATCAATCTATTGTCTGTTTCTTGAAGTAAACAAAAAGGGTGAGAGGCAATAAACATTGTAATAAACCATCTTTCCAAGGGTAAATGTCATTTTCCCATACAATTAAACAAAGGCCTATAAGAAACTAGGTGGTAGATAAGTAAGTCAGAGTGTTAATAAAATAACAGTACAACCTATGTTACTTATACTCCTAGTCCTCCCTACCTGATAAAAGATATAACAAAAAAAAAGCCAGGCTCCACCCAGAGGTGGAGGATATGGACTATAAAATCTCTAGTTGTAGGGAACCTGGAGGACCCTGATTGGGGGAAGGGGTAGTCAGAAGCAAATCCCTTTTGAGGAGGGACAGGGTGAAAGAAGAGAGAGAATAGAATAAATGGTGGAGTATAGGATGGAAGGAAATAAAGTTATCAATAGTAACTGTGAAAAAAAATTGAAGCAAGTTTCTCTGATAAAGGTTTTATTTATCAAATATATAGAGACCTTAGTCAAATTTATAAAAATAAGAGCCATTCCCCAATTGACAAATAATCAGAATGTATGAACAGTTGTCATATGAAGTAGTCAAAGCTATTTATAGTCATATGAAAAAAATGCTCTAACTCGTTATTGATGGGAGAAATGCAAATTAAGACAACTCTGAGGTACTACCTCATACTTCTTAGATTAGCTAATAGGACAGAAAAGGAAAATGATGAATGTTGGAGACAATGTGGGGGAAATGAGACATTAATACACTGTTGGTGAAGTTGTAAACTGATTCAACCATTCAACAGAACAATTTGGAACTATGCCTGAAGGGCTAGAAAACCATGCATACCCTTTGACCTCGCAATAACACCACTACTAGGTCAGTATCCCAAAAGAGATTTTTAAAAAAGGAAAAGGACCCATATGTACAAAAAGTATTTAAAGCAGCTCTTTTCTTGTGGCAAAGAATTAGAAATTGAGGGGATGCTCATCAATTGAGGAATGGCTAAACAAATTATGATATCTGATATTATAGAATACTATTATTGTGCTGTAAGAAATGATGAATGGGACACTCTCAGAAAATCTTGGCAAGACTTGAACAGGCTGATACAAAGTGAAATATTCTGTGTATAAAGTAACAGCAATATTGTAAGATGATCAGCTCTGAATGACTTAGCTATTCTCAGCAATACAACGATCCAAGACAACTCTGAAGGAGTTATGATGAAAATGCTATCCATCTCCAGAGAAAGAACCGATAGTGTCTGAATACGGATTGAAGCACATCTTTTTTTTTCTTTTTTTTTTGGACTATATTTTCTTTCACAACATGAATAATATGGAAATGTTTTGAATGACTATACATGTATAACCTATATTGAATTGCTTGCCTTCTCAATGGGGGATTAGAGATGAAGGAAGGGAGAGAATTTGAAAACTCAGTTTTAAAAATGAATATTCAAATTTGTTTGTATATATAACTGGGGGAAAGTAAAATACTTAAGAATTTCAAAAAAATAATAAAATAAAAATAGCAAATACACCTGGAAAAAAAAATATGAAGTTGCTATGAAATCAGTCAGTCCTTTATAACTAAGTGTGAATTTGTTTCTTAGTTTTATTTCCTCTGAGACATTTTGATAAAAACAGCTGAGAATCATCAGAGAAAATCAATTAATCAATCAAATATTTATTAATCACTGGTTTTGTGACAGGCACTGAACTTGGTGCAGGAGATACAAGTTCAAAGAATCACTTTAATTGGGAGAGTTTTATGAGGGGTATAGGAAACAAAGAGTTATGGAGGTTGGAGCTGTATTCTAAAAAGGCTGACCTAGGTGGAATACTACAACAACAACAACAGTTTTTGTTTGCTTGTTTTTTTAATGAAGACACCTACTGTCTTGATAAGAAGGGTATATGTGCAAGCATCTGCCAAAGGCAGTCCTATTTAGCAGGCTAGTAAAAATGCAGAAAGGTTTCTATGTCACATCCAAAGCTATGAACCATTTCCTCAGCATGATAGGGCAGAATTTCAAATCAATCACTTATATAGAATGTACCTTATTTTGTATCTGAATCACCATATCATCACATAATCATCCCTCCGGTGAATTCACCCCTTATTCTGGACCAGGTGTTAACCACAGCTCAGTGTTCAAAAACTGTTTGGAAGAGAGGGCAGGGAAATACCACATTTGCTCCCCATTCTTGCTGTTTTCCCATACTTGCAAAACACAGAAAAGCCAATTCAAAGGAAGATTACCCAGAAAACCTATGTGTTACATCTGTGGCTTTCCCCACTCCCTGGATTCTTACTTAGGTCAGTTCCTCTCTCCTTTGAGAAGCGAATTTTGCCATAAAGGAACTAGATTGTGGTTGTTCTTACATCTACCAGCAACTGTTACTGCCATTCCTTCTTGAAACACCCAACCTAAATGCAGTCACTGTAGACTAACTCACAAGGCTGTCTTCTGTTTTCAACTGCTCTGTTGCATTTCCCTAGTCACAATGCTAACATTAACTTAACATGGTTACTAGGTTGCACTTACATTGGGAGGAGCTTTGTTTTTTATTTTTGTCTTAGTTTTTATCACACAACCCCACCTTTACTTTCGATTCTAGTTTTCTCTGTATTTCTTCTTTGCAGTTTTCTTACTTACTGAACTCAACATCAGGATAGCAGATCACCTTTCCTAGCATTCTATTGCACCTTTAGAAAATGGACAGTGAAAGCTTTAGCACTTAGTGATCTATCCTCACGTACCTCAGCTGAGAATTGGAAATCCTTAACATCTGTCAAAAGATTGATGTTTTTTTTTATACTGCTCTAAGCTGTCAAGTCTACTTCATTATAATAATAAATCTATTAAATCTTGGCTGGATTAACATCTCATTATCCCCCCCCTCGTTAAGAAAATGAAGGTTTTATTATCTAGATAGTTTTAAATAAGTCTCACCATGCCATTTCTCCCACTACATTTAGGTCTTGATATAATATTTTTTTCAAAGTTGGTCATTATCATTCAAGGATAAATTCAAGTCCACAATCTTAAATACTAAAAGCTAGTAAAGCTCTGATTTAAATGGTGCTTCTTTTTGATTCAGCTATGATTTTATGCTTTCTTTCTCATCTTATTTCTTTTACAATCATTTTTAGTGTCTAATCATTTTTAAGTCCAATTCAGGAGGCAGTGTAGTGTGATGTAAAGAACAAGGAAGGGGGGGCAGAGCCAAGATGGCGGAGTGAAAGCAGTGACTTGCTTGAGCTCTCCCCCATACCCCTCCAAATACTCATAAAAAATGGCTCTAAACAAATTCTGAAGCGGCAGTACCCACAAAAAGACATGAAATTGCTCTCTCCAAAGTTATCAATATTACCTCAAGTGACAAATGTAGTGTACTTTACTCAGTTTTCATCCTTCTTGATCTCATCTTTCTTTTACCATTCATTTACCATTCCCTTCTGGATATTCTCTCTTCTTTCAGTCCTTGTGACACTGGTCTCTTTTGCTTCTCCTTCTACTTGTCTGACCATGGCTCAATTTCCTTTGCAGGATCTTCATCCATGTCATGTCCATTTATGTCACAGCTCCCATGGATTCAATTATCATCTCTATGCAAATGACTCCCAGATTTATACCTGTAGCCCTAAGTTTTCTCCTAACATTTCAAATCTGATGCCCTACAGGCATCTCAAGTTCAGCATATCCAAAATAAAACTTATTATATTTTCTTGGAAACCCACCCTCCTTCCAGACTTCCCCTTTTCTGTCGAAGATATCACTATTTTCCCAGTCACCACGGCTCACAGCTTTGATGCTATTCTTGACTCCTCACTTTCCCTCACCCCTTATACTAGTTCAGTGCCAAATCATACCGTTTCTACTTTCATAATAGCTCTTGGGTATATCTTCTTTTCTCCTCTCACACAACTATCACCCTAATTAAAACCTTCATCACCTCTTGCCTGAACTGTTGCAATAGCCTTTTAATTGGTCTCTATGCCTCAAGTCCCTCCCCACTCCAATTCCTCCTCTCCTCATCTGCCAAAGTGATTCTCCTACAATGTAAATCCGTCCATGTCACTACCTGCCCCCAATCAATCAACTCTAATGGCTCTCTATTATCTCCAGATCAAATAAAATATCTTCCATTTGGCACTTAACATTCTTCATATCCTAGCACTTTCTTATTTTCCAGTTTTCTTGCATTTTACCTCCCTCTATACTATCCACAATCTAGCTACACAGGCCTACCTGTGGTTCCACTAATTCAACACTTCATTTCCTATCTCCATGACCTTGTATAGGCACTTTGTAGTGGCTGCCCCTTCCCTCTCCTCCCCTCCACCTCTTAGCTTTCCTGGCTTTCTGCAAGACTCAACTCAAATCCCACCTTCTGCAGAAAGCCTTTTCTGGCCTTTATAGCTGTTAGCATCATCCATTCTCAGATTGCTCTCCACCTTACTCTATTATATCTATACATATCAGATTATTTATATAGTGTCTTCCTTATTAGAATGTGAGATCCTTGAGGTCAAAGACTGTTTTTGCCTTTCTTTGCATCCCCAGTGCTGAGCACAATGTCTGGCACATAATAAGTCTATAGAGAAAGACCATTTCACATATAAGGATTCTGATGTTCAAAGAATATAAGTGGTTTTCTCAGTGCCACAGGGCTAGTAAATGTCATTTCATTCAAATATAGGTTTGTCTCTCCTGATCCAGTGCATTTTCCTTACCTACTTACCTAGTTGTTATAAAAACCAAGTGAAATAATACATATGAAAATAGAAAGGCAGCATGGTGTAATGGTGACAAGCTATGGCTTTGTCTGAAGCATTTGGAGATTTTTACAAAAGGTGCAAAAGAGAGAGTCTTCCCCCAGTGGGAGCTGGTGGTGAAACATGGTAGATCTGGGATACTTAAAAAGGAAAAAGAAAGAGGTACAGAACCCTCCTGTTGATATTATCTTACCTACCCAGCATGGCAACTGCCCAGCAGACACTAACAAATGAGAAGCTAATATCATTTCCAATGATTTCCTGGGATTTCAGCACTAAGCCACTCAATCAATCCTTTTAAAGTCAGTGTGGTCATTCCCTTTTTATTACAAAGATAGCATCATTTCATTTTACCTTGTCAGGTAATTTTATATCCTTGCACCAGAGCTATATCTAAACAACAACAAACAGTTGGAGAAGAGAAAAATGATCACATCACTCAGCAGTAGAACATCTTAATGGCCAAGTCAATCTCATTCGGGCTATGCTCAAAACAGGACAAGTTCATTCATTTAAATGATTTAAAATTAATAATAATAACTATTTCTTTCTAAACAAACCAAATCATTTCCTCTAACCTGGCTCAACTCTTGTCTCTCTGGATTACTTTTCCACATCTTTCCCAGAAGCCATCTCACACTAACAATGCCTCTACTCCTGCAGTCTTCTCCTCAGTTGGGGAGTTCCTCCCCAGAACTTCACATTTAAGAAAGTACCCACACCAGACGTGATCATGTGTAACATAACTCAGCCCCTGTCTCTCTCTACAATAGCCTTCCACCTTGGCGCCGTGACAGTACATCTCCCCTCCTTTCCAGTTTCCTTTTATGTGTCGTCTTTCTCTTTTAGAATATAATCTCATTCAGAGCAGGGCCTATCTCTCTTTCCATTTGTATTTGCATTCCCAGTACTCAGCATAGTGCCAAGCAGTAGCAAATGCTTCATAAATGTGGGGGTTTTTCCTAATCATATCTAATCCAACAATCATTTATTAAGTGGCTACTATGTACAAGACACTATACTTAGTGCCAGGGACACAAAGAAAAATATGAAATATTTCCCACCTTTAAGTATGTTACATTTAATTGCAGGACATACTATGCATGCAGATGTGTAAGTACAAGTAATATACAAAGTAGGGGGAGCACTAAAACTCAGTGTGGAGGTAGAGGGAAGTGTAGCCAAGCAGAGCTCTGAAAGGACTTAGCAATTCCATGGTCAAAGGTGCTAGAGGAGAGTATTTTAGGCAGGGGGGATAGCCTGTGCAAAGGTATATAAGTGGGGGATTTAATATTATATACATGGAACAGCAAGTGGGCCAATTTGATTGGAACATAGAATGAATGAGGTGTAGAAATATGAAATAAATATGGAAAAATAGTCTGAAGTCCCTCTGTGATGGCTTTAAATGCCAAAAAGAAGACTTGGTGTTTTTTACTAAAGTAGGATACCCTTGTACAAAAAGAACACAAGATTGCAACTGGTTGATTTCAACTGATTGATTTTTTTTCTGCCTCTTTCTCACATGTGCTTCTTGACTGGACTGCCACTCTCTAATGGATGAATTAATGAATGATTAAGTGAATAGATGGATGTTTCTTCTGAAGTTATTTTTTTCCATTTCTGGATGCAGGTAGGTGGCACAGTGGATAGAGCACTGGTCTTGGAATCAGGAAGACTCATCTTCTTAAGTTCAAATCAGCCTCAAACACTAACTAGATGTGTGACCCTGTGCATGTCACTTAACCTTGTTTGCTGCAGTTTCCTCATTTATAAAATAATCTAGAGAAGGAAATGGCAAAACATCATATCTTTGCCAAGAAAAGCCCAAATAGGGTCATGAAAGTTGTCCACAACTGCAACTACTGAACAACAGCCTCTAGAATCTCATAAAAATTTAGAATTTATTAAAATGTAATTAACACTGTCTGAGGACTATTGGGAAAATATCAAAATAATTAAAAAGCCCTTTTTATAGCCCTTTTTACTGTCACAACCTTGATCCTATTAATATTGAGTCAGCACAAGGTAAAGAAAAGAGCCATAGACGAATTTTCTCATAAAACAGAAGCAGACAGCAGAATGGATTAAGAACCATAATCCTACAGTATGTTGTTTAAAAATCTGGGAAGACTTATATGAAAGACTTATATGATGCTGAGTGAAATGAGCAGAACCAGTGGAACATTGTACATAGTAATAGCCACATTGTGCGATGACTAACTTTGATAGACTGGGCTCTTATCAGCAGTGCAAGGCTCTAAGACAACTCCAGAAGACTCATGATGGAAAATGCTATCCACATCCAGAGAAAGAACTATGAAGTCTGAATGCAGATGGAAGTATACTGCTTGCTCTCCTTTTCTTTTGTTGTTTTGTTTTGTTTCTTCCTTCTTGTGGTTCTTCCTATTAGTTCTAAATATTCTTTACATCATGACTAATGTGAAAATATGTTTAATATGAATGTGTAAGTACAGCCTATATCAGATTACATGCCATCTTGGGGAGGAGGGAGGAAAGAGAAGGGAAGAAAATTTAAAACTCAAAATTTTATGGAAATGAATGTTGAAAACTAAAAATAAATTATTTTTTTAAAAGATAGTGATCAAAAACCGAGTGATCAATTTACTGTCTAAGAACCTGGTTTTGAATGTAAAACCTTATTTATTACTTTATAACTATTACTTGTATTGTGAACTTGGACAAGTCACTTCCCATTTCTAAGCCTCAAGTACATCATCTGTCAAGTGAAGCAGTGGTACCAGAAGATCCTGCCTAGCTCCAAATCCCATGAACCTAAGCCCCTTTAGCTCAAGCTTATTTGTTTCCATATCTTCTTGAAGATGGATGCAAAGCAAAGGATTTGTAGCAGATGGTTTCCTATTTTTGCAAGGGAAATTTGTTTGCCTTACAACATGAGTTGTTATGTTTATGACCAAAAATACTCTGAAAGAAACTCTAGCAGCTCCTCATTTCAAGAAATCATTCTCCCTAAAATTATATTTATTATGTCAAATTAAAATTTCATTATTCTTGAAAAAAGCCACTTTCATTTTTTTTTCCAGTTACTATTTGCTATCTGCAAGAGGAAATGTGAAAATAAGTAATTAGGTAGAAGAAAATGGTAGACAAGATATCTGGCATAAATGGCCAGCTAGTAATCACAAACAAATACCATTCCATCTCTTCCTGGTCCTTCCCTTCAATTCAGAAGATATCAGGATAAATCACTGTAATTGAAAGGATTACGTACTGTGCAGATTCATTTTAGGTTTGGATCTCAAGATATAATGACACATACTCAGGATAAACTTAACAAATATTCACATTTATTTACAATGATTAATGATTAAAAACCACACAAGCAATAAAGGTAAGAATAACATTCAATGCAATAAGTAATAATCAACATAAAGGAAAGTAGGAATAAGAAAAGAAAGGATACACACTCACTGACCAGGTGAGCTCAATTATCTAATAGACTGGGGAGACTGGAGAACTGACAAAAGGTCTGGTCAGGGAGGCAACAGGGAGTGTCCTACCCATGATCTGCCTCCGGCAAAGAATCAGTGTCCCTATCTTTGCAACCTCCATAGTCTCCAAAGTCCACCTTTCCAATGACCCTTTTTATAGCCATGTAAACCAGGGGAAAACAATCTTGATATTTTGTTTTGTGTACGTCTCCTTGGTGAGTACTCAGATCCAGGGTAAGTACACATTCTAACAATGGCTGGAGCTTGATCAGAGCTCCAACTACCTGTTTATTGTGTAATTGTCCAGGGAGTGATCAATTCCTTGGACAATTACATGCTTTTCTCAAGAAAAATGTTCCTTGAGATAGATTGTTTTCCCAGGTAACATTGTTTAGTTGTTACTCAATGTTCCAGTCTCCTTGATCCTGGCCATGCTTTGATGACTCCATTTTATCTTTATGTCAGGTCATGAGACAGTTACACCATTAGGTCATAAGATGGTTACACAGGGGCTGGGGAGGATCTATCCTCCTCAGTTTCCCTTACAATCATATATTCCAATTTCTCAGGTTGTGCCACACAGATGGCAATTCAATTCCAATAACCTGAGAAAATTAAGCCAAAACTTTATTATGTTTCCCAGCAACCATCAATGAATAGGAAAAGATCTTAATAGAAGTCATCCAGATTGGATTGGTCAGTAAACGTATAGGGGTGTGTGTGGGGTAGGAACAGAAAACAAATTTAAAATTAATTATAAGCATATATTGGAGAAATTATAAATTTGAAAGTCAAAATATCAAATGATGCAGTTATGTTATTTTTAGTGAGTTAAGGAATGTCATAGAAGAACAGGAGGTAAGATTGTTTCCATTATTTTCTCATTGCCTTTCCAAAAAACAGGATTTTAAGACTGGGAGGGACTTTAAAGGTCTTCTAATCCCAATAATCAATTTAGAGATGAAGAAATCAAGATCCAAACAGCTTAAATGATATTTCAAAGATGACACAGCAAGTCAGTGGTAGAACTAGGAAATGCACCCACATCTTCAGACAACAAATTCACTACACTTTCCCCTGATTCATCCTACTTCATTAAGATAGACCACTGAAGTTTAGAGTCAAAATAATAGTCTTTTCTCACCCCAAACAGCTCTCTGTAGGCTTTTCTAGCTTCCAAAAAATTCAAGGGTTTTTTTCATGCTCTTATTTTTTATCCCCCAATACAGCAAATGAAATTTGAAGGTACAAGGGGATGAAATAACGTGTGATCTCATCAGCTTTCCTCATCATTCTCCATGCTCACATATGCCCCTATGAGCTATATTCTGTGATCTAAAAGAGAAGAGAGAAAATATTCTTTTCTTTGAAGTCATTTAAAGACACCATTTTGACTAACATTGAAATAGGATGACAAATGGGAATTCACTGAAACTCCTTACACACACCAGTACAGAGATTTTAAGTCATGAGAGTGAATGCTATCCTTTCCAGCAATAGCTTTGGGGCACTATTTTCAAAACAAGGTCTCTCAACAGTCAAACAGAATTTTCTTTCCTTAAGGTGGGAAAAAACATTAGGAGGTCTAGATTCCAGGTAATTTTGCCATTAATTTCCATGAAACCTACAGGTTGACTCACTCTAATAAGTAGGAATGAGAATACCAGTGATGAATGCCAAAAATAGTGACCAAATGGACCCTTTGGCTCTACTTAACTTCATATTTCTTAGTGAATTATGAATGAGAAATATAAAGTGGAGGGAATGTTATGAGCAACGATGGAACCTCAGTCTTATATCAAAGAGTTATCCAAATGTATCACATTATTCTTTAGAACTTCACATGGAACATGAGTTATTCTATTTATTATCTTCCACTTTATAAAACTTTGACTAAAGAACTTTCACATATCAAGAGTCAATCCAGTTTATCCAGATTCAACAAAAAGTTCAATTAAATAGCTGACTTTTTTGGAGTATTTTATACACGTGCAAGAAAGGGACATTTCCACAGGATTTAATTCCTGCACTACTTGTATTGTGAATTAGTCCACAGTATGATAATGTCACCAAGTGAGAACTCTAATTGGTATAGAAACTTTAGAAGGTGAGAAGTTGAAAAGTGAGAGTGAAAAGGTCCAGCAAATCAAGAGCAGTGAGATGAAGACTTGTCAGAAGAAAACAACAGAAGATGATTAGGGGTGGGTATTGGTCATGGCAGGCCAGAATCCCATCTGGAACATGATAATGTTTAGAGAGCTGAGATGAGAACTGTTATTTATTCTTCAGGACTCCTCATACATTCTAGTGAGTCAGTGAATGAATGAATGAATAAATGAATGAATGAATGAATGAATGAAAAAATTTACCATGTACAAAGCACTGTCAAACATTAGAAATACACCTCCAAAAGTTTGGGGGCAGCTAGGTGGCACAGTGGATAGAGCACCGGCCCTGAAGTCAGGATGACCTGAGTTCAAATCTGATCTCAGACGAGACACTGTGCCACTTAACCCCAATTGCCTCACCCCCCAAAAAATATTGGGAATACACATAGAAAAGTAAGACAATCTGTTCTCAAGGAGTGTATAATCTCATAAAAGCACAGTTCTGAAGCCACTCCAAATGTATCATATATCATCAGGAAACAAATAAGGTATATATGGCTATGTGTATCATACAACTTAGAGAAGAGACAGTCTGTCAGAGATGGAAAAGACTTTGGATACTATACAGCTCAATTTCCATATGTCATAGATAAGGAAACTGAACTCCAGAGAAGTTGTCTTCTTATCACCTGAGTATATAAGGTTTTATGTTACCTTTTCAGTCACATACATATGTTAATTTTTTTTTTCTTCCCAACCACATTGTAATCTCCTTGAAGGCAGGATTCATGTTTTATTTTTATTTTTATTTTATCAGAACATGTCATGGTACAGAGATCAGCACAGAATTATAGTATTAAACAAATAGAGAAATATAGATGGAAGGGACTAGTTTCATATCAGTAGCAAATTATATAAGGATTTCATCTATCCTTTAATAAAAGGTAGGTCACTGACAGAGTAGATAGAGTGCTATCAGTTTCCTCAAGTGTAAAATGTGGATAATAATAGCACCTTCTTCCCAGGGTAGGTTGTTAGGTTTTTCTGAATATATTGTGGGCTATATCTAAAAAGAAAAAAAAAAGCTAACACGGTGCCCACATAGTAGGTGATTAGTAAATGTCCATTTCTTTCTTTCCATTAAAATTATAAATATTTTGAAAAGAACAAGTTTGAGAACATAGCCCTATTGCACTCCACTAGAGACAACTCTCTATGTTGGTTGATATCAGTTCATTAAACTTTTTTGCATCTTCTTGAGCAACCAATTCTAAATCCACCTAAGTTTTCTATCTTGCAATTCACATCTGTTCATCTTATCCACAGAGACATCAGGAGTGACTTTGTCAAATACCTTCCTAAAATGTAGGTACACCATATCTACAGCAATTCCCTCAACTACCAATTTAGTAACCCCATCAAACACAAAGCTAGAGCATTCTGTGGCATGATTCATTCTTGATGAGCCCATCCTGACTCATAGTGATCACCCAATCTCTTTCTAAGTGCTCACAAATCATTTTTTAATAATACCTTCCAGAATTTTTGCCAGATGTGGAAGTTAACTCACTGGCCTATTGTTTGAAGAATTCATCTCCTTTTCCCATTTCTAGAATCATCACCCCATTTGACCTTATTCAGTACTGTGCACTTGTGAACTGTCTTCTGCCTGAATAAAAACCTTTTATTGTTTTTAACATTTATCAAAAGCCTCAGTTTGTTTTGGACTTGAATATGTCTGATATTCTAACAGGACATGCTATTTTTTCATATACATTTGAAGTTACTTACATTTGTTTTCATCTCCATATCCTGAGTTTGAATTAGACTATAATTTCTCTGTGTAGACATTTCCATGTATTTAGACCATTTCTTATTTTTCATCAAAATTATTTGTGGTGCATCATCAAAATTTTGAGATTATTCTATCACAATTGATCTGGTTTTCACTGTGGTATCTTAGCCCATGGGATCTCTATCCTTTCTCTGAACTCTGAAACTTGCCCACCCGATATCAAGGCTATAAACTAAACATTACCTTTCCCCCAGCTATTTACAAATTCTAAGATGGCATGACCAGTTCTATGAATGTCTATTTCAAAAAAAGCTCAATAAATACTTATTGAACGATGGTAGTAAATTTTGGTGGTCTTTTATGCTCAGAGGAAATCTCCAAAGTATTTGCATCTAATGAAGTTAATGTAGCTTCTTGTTATAGACCAGATGACCTATGAGGTAGAAGGGATTTGGTAGCCCGTCTAGTTCAGGATGTTTTAACCTTTTTGTGCCATAACTCCCCTTTGTCAGACCTTTTCTCAGAATATTTTTAGGGGGAATTTCCCCCCAAAGGGCTTTCTTGCTTGTTTTTGTTTATTTAAAATTCTATTTTTTTTAAATTTGTGGAATGAAACAGGCATTTCTATGATATAGTACAATAAAAAAGATGATTGCACATGAGATTGCAAATCTATTATGCACAACTTGCTATTCCTTTTAAATATACAATAGTTATCATGTAAATTTCTTTTTTTTCTTCCTTCTCCCCCACCCTAGAGATGATTACTATTAGACACAAATAGGTATGTGTGTGTGTGTGTGTGTGTGTGTGTGTGTGTGTGTGTAAAATTGTTCTATACATACTTCTATTTATCAGTTCCTTCTTTGGATGAAGATAGCATCTTTCTTCATGTCCTACTCATATTTTTTCTTAATTATTAAATAATTAAGGGAAATGCTAAATTTCTGTCAGAGTTTAGTGAAAATAAAGATATAATTTTTCTCATCCAAATTCATAGACTCCCTGAAATCTACACATGGATCCCTTGAGGGACTGACCTCAGGATAAGAACTCCTAGTTCTCTAGATTGGTTGAGAATTCCAATCTGAAACTTGTATTTTGTTTAAGAAGAAACAGCAATTTAGAGAAATTATGACTTCCCCAGGCTGGATCACATGTCTAGAAAGTGTCAGAGGCACGATCATCCTGACTCCAAGTCCAACACTCTAGACATTATACCATCCATCGTTACTTAGTGGAAGATGTAGCCTGGCACAATGAGTAGTCCTTGGAACCCAGAAGACTTGAGTTCAAGTCTCACCTAAACATATACTGGCTATGTGACCCTGGACAAGTCACTAAGGCTCTCATTGCTCTAAAGCAATTGCCTAATATTAGAAGTTGCAGAGAAGGTGCTGACTAAATTGGTAGAGGAAGCTCCGTCATTTAGAATTGGTCTACCAAGGTGGGGAACCTGCAGTCTTGAGGCCGCATGTGGCCTTCTAGGTCCTTGTGTGCAGCCTTTTGACTGAGTCTCAATTTTACAGAAGAAATCCTTTTATTAAGGGGATTTATTCTGTGAAGTTTGTGTTCACTCAAAGGGTCTCACTTGAGGACCTAGAGAGCCACATGTGGCTTCAAGGCTGCAGGTTCCCCATCCCTAGCAGGCCCTACCCTTTAAGTAACATGTGACATCATGAGATATCAAAGAAGATCCCACAAGGATATCTGACATTTTTCCAATAGTTGGCAAGAAGTGCTCATTATATTTTAAAATGCTCTGAAACCCACATTCAGATTTCAAAGTAGAAACATAAGTAGAAGTCACTTCAGAACAGTTGTTCATTCACGAATTCCCTGAACAAATCACTGTAGTGTACCTGCTTTCTCCTTGCTGTTGGGTGTAAGGAACATTAGGGCCCTGAAGTGATTTATGGTCTACTTAAAAAGACATAGAATACCATACCAAAATGTAAATAACAACGCAAGGTCCTGTTTTATATGAGTGTTAATACTGTATCTTGCCTTGAGTGCTTTGAAGAAGCAGGTGGGATACAACTCATAAATAAATAACCCCCCCAGAAAATGAGTGAGGCAACATATGGTTATGAATTGAATGAGGGGTCTAGAAAATGGGTTCTGTAAAAGTTCAAAGGATAAAGACATCAGTCTGGGCTGGATTGGACAGAAGGTGGTATAGCCCAGTGGAGAAAGTATTAATGTTGCAATTTCAGATCTGAGCACAATTACTTCTTTTGCCACCCACTCACTTACTGTGGAGAGGAGAGAGTTGATGGTCATTTGTAATTGCCAAGAGCAATTTTTATTGTCACCACAATATGAACTGTCTTCTGCCTTAAATGTTTTCACTATCACAGCATCTTTGAGGTCTCCCAGGATTTTCTCAGTATGCAAAATCTTTAAAGCATGGGCATGGAGCCAGCTTGTAAGGCCTGCCATCTATTTGTTCAAAGATTTAGTGAGAGTGTCATCTGTGCCACATGCTTTTCTAGTCTCCATTTACTTGATGGGCTATCTCACCTCATCCTAGTGTCACCGAAAGGAATTCACTAGGGACTGAGGAATGAAATGAAATATGCTTTCAACAACTATTGAGCCTTGAAGATGGATTTGAAATGTCCCCATGAATAATATGTTTAACTCTCCAAGATAAAGCTCTGAGGATAACTCTCTATTCATTCTACCATACTACCTCTCCAGTGGGGTACCGGTAAATATTTAGCAACTAGCTCTCCAAAAACAATGTACAATTGACATCCTTTTAAGTTTAATCAACATTATTAACATTCTCTCCAGGACTTTCTAAGTCTAAACCAGGGGTGGAGAACCTGTGGCCTCGAGGCCATATATGGCCCTCTAGGTCCTCAAGTGCAGCTTTTTGACTGAATCCAAACTTCACAGAACAAATCCCCTTAATAAAAGGATTTGTTCTATAAAACTTGGACTCAGTCAAAAGGCTGTACCCAAGGATCTAGAAGGCCACATGTGGCCTTAAGGCCAAAGGTTCCTCAGCCCTGACTCTCAACAATCATGAAAATGATAAATCAAGCCCTCATTTGTAGCATTTGTTGATTTTAGGGGTGTAAGCATTTTCACTGAAAATTGACAATTGTCTCTCCAAAGCCAATGTGACCTGGCTCCAGGACATTTCTGAATGATATAGTACTTAGTGTTGGTTCTTGATTCAGGAAAATCTGAGTTCAAATTCTGCCTTGTTGTGCCTCCCAGCCTAAGCAAATCACTCGCCTCTCTAAACCTTAGTCATGCCATATGCAAAATGAAGTTATTGAACTAGTGAACTGTAAGATCCCTTCCAGTTCTAAACCTGTAATTTCATTGGCTTAGGGAACTCTCAGGAAGGAAATTCCCTTCATTGGTTCGGATCTCTAGAACTTAAGGTCTTAGAGCAGCAGTTCTTAACCTGGTTCTTAACATGCACTTCTTTTTTAAGGTTTTTGCTTTTTGGTGTGTTTTTTTTTAAACACCTATGCTTCAATATAATTGGTTTCCTTTGTAATCCAATCTATTTTATGTATTTTAAAATATTATTCTTAGAAAGGTCCATAAGCTTCATTAAACTGCCCAAAGAATCTGTCACACACACACACACACACACACACACACACACACACACACACACGCACACACATATTTAAGAACCCTTGTCTTAAGAGAGTTGCCTGAAGTACTAACAGATTTGTGGCTTCCCCAGGTCCCAAAGCACATGTGTGTCCAAAGAATGACTTGACCTCAGGTCTTCCTTGACTTCCTGACTCCAAATCTGGTTCTCTATCCATTAAAACTACCTGCCCTCTAATAATTAATCCTCTTTCAACTGAAAACTCTACCTGACTTAGATTCTAAGGTGGCTGGTCTTTGATGACATTAAAGGAATAACACCCACAAGCAAAATGTTGAATGGCATTTTTTTTATCTATTCTTTAATTCAATTCAATTCAACCAGCATTTATTTAGTGCTACTATGTGCCAGGTACTGTGCTAGACATTGGAGATATAAAGACAAAAAACTAAAA